>NC_090265.1:1538916061-1539516061 GCF_040414725.1 Anabrus simplex | reverse complement strand
CAGCCCTGAAAATGGTTTTCCGTGGTTTCCCATTTTCACACCAGGCAAATGCTGGGGCTGTACCTTAATTAAGGCCATGGCCGCTTCCTTCCCACTCCTAGCCCTTTCCTGTCCCATCGTCGCCATAAGACCTATCTGTGTCGGTGCGACGTGAAGCAACTAGCAAATAAAAAAGCCGTGTGTAGAGCGAGAAAATAATATCACCTTTCGCCGATAAAGGCGTACAGTGCACAATACCACTAACCGCGTGAAGGTACGAGCGTGCTGGCACTAGTCGAGGACTCACGAAGACTGCCGAAACGCCACGAAACCACATTCTTTCCGTTATTCCTTCCTTCTACCCTCGCCCATACAAGCGCGCCGAAAGGAAAAAGTTCCGTTCCAGAAACCTGGGGGCTTCTGGTGCGGAAATTCCACAAGCTTGTTCCGCGCGGCGCGGCGCGGCTCCCTGCGGTGGGCGTTAAGCCATTTCATTTCACAAGAAGCAGACCACGGAAATTTCTTCTCGGCTGCGCTGCGCGGCGCGGCGCGGTGTAGTGGGCGATTACCTTTACTCTCCGAAGTCTTGGCTGGTGGTCAGTGAGTCAGTCAACTTTATTAAACTCATTGTCAGCTTAGTGTGCTACGAAAGGTGGCCTACTAAATTCATAGTACATTATACCGAAACCATAGCAAATTTTGTTGTGAATTTGGAACAGTTACAACAAACTAGGACTAATTTCTGGAAACAACGACAATTCAGATCATTTCAGGTCAATCATTTACATGGAATTAATACAAAACTTCATAAATAATGTAGTGTACAGTCTTCTACTTTGCTGCTTGAGTTCATTTATGAGCATGACAGTTATTTACTTGTCTAAGTAATAAAAAGCTCAACACTTGGTTTCCTACGAAATTTTGAATAGAGTATTTTAAGTCCCTTTTTTATTTTAGGGCATTTTAAAATGATTTTTGTCAACAATGCCTTATTTATAGGCCATTATGTCCGGCTCCTGGGCAAATGGTTAGCGTGCTGGCCTTTGGTCACAGGGGTCCCGAGTTCGATTCCCGGCGGGGTGGGGAATTTTAACCATGATTGGTTAATTCTCCTGGCACGGGGACTGGGTTGATGTGTCGTCTTCATCATCATTTCATCCTCATCACGACGCGCAGGTCGCCTACGGGAGTCAAATCAAAAGACCTGCACCTGGCGAGCCGAAGCCCTCGGATACATCCCGGCACTAAAAGCTATACGCCATTTCATTACAGGGCATTATAACGTAAGGCATAAACACTTAAAAAACTAATCTACCAAAGATGTGTTCGTAATTTTGTCTCCCACGAAATTTATGAAAAGTACAATTAATTTTAATATATTGTTACTTTATAACCTCATTAAAAAAAACCAAACCCCATGGTGCAAGAGCTCCGAACGACCATGGCCTACCAAGTGACCGCTGCTCAGCCCGAAGGGCTACAGATTACGAGGTGTCGTGCGGTCAGCACAACGGATCCTCTCGGCCGTTATTCTTGGCCTTCTAGACTGGGGCCGCTTTCTCACCGTCAGATAGCTCCTCAAATGTAATTACGTAGGCTGAATGGACCTCGAACTAGCCCTCAGATGCAGGTAAAAATCCATGACCTGGCTGGGAATCGAACTCGGGGCTTCCGGGTAAGAGGCAGGCAAGCTACCCCTACACCGTGGGGCCGGCACAACCTTACCAAACACTTTCCCTATAATTAATTACTTGAAGACCATTTATGACAAATGTTTACAGGTTATCCTCCGTTACGGTCAGTGGTTCGATTCCAGCTCGCGGTGACTATCGGTGGCTACTGAAACCATTTCTCTTTATCATATAAGGTTTCTCTGTTGTATTTGTATTAAATCGAATACATATTATGAGGAGGTATGATAGCCGAGTGGTTTTGCCACCAGATTTTCAATAAGAAATCCATTAGTTTGAGAAAAACCTCAGACACAATAACGTGGTTATCAAGCCGCAAGCATCGCAAGCTACTGAAACTTTGGTCCTTACCAGCAAAGGATTACTAGAACAATTGGAAAAGGGGATTTTGAGAAAGATTCTAGGAGCTAGGTATGTTGATGGACAATGTAGATTGAGACCAAACAACGAGCTAGGTAGTCAAGAAAACGGAAGGAATTGTGGAATCGACGAGAAAAGATGAGCCAAGTGTTACGAACATATCCTCAGGATGGATGAAGACAGGCTCAAGCGAAAGATCTTGATTCTCTTCTTCTTCTTCTTCTTCTTCTTCTTCTTCTTCTTCTTTATCTGTTTACCCTCAAGGGTCGGTTTTTTCCTCGGACTCAGCGAGAGATCCCACCTCTACCGCCTCAAGGGCAGTGCCCTGGAGCTTCAGACTCTTGGTCGGGGGATACAACTGGGGAGAATGACCAGTACCTCGCCCAGGCGGCCTCACCTGCTATGCTGAACAGGGGCCTTGCGGGGGGTTGGGAAATTTGGAAAGGATAGACAAGGAAGAGGGGAGGAAGCGGCCGTTGGCTTAAGTTAGATACCATCCCGGCATTTGCCTGGAGGAGAAGTGGGAAACCACGGAAAACCACTTCCAGGATGGCTGAGGTGGGAATCGAACCCACCTCTACTCAGATGACTTCCCGAGGCTGAGTAGACCCCGTTCCAGCCCTCGTACCACTTTTCAAATTTCGTGGCAGATCCGGGAATCGAATCCTGATCTCCGGGGATGGCAGCTAATCACACTAACCACTACACCACAGAGGCGGACGATCTTGATTCTCTTTGAGGGAAATAAGGTTGATCCCAGATGGATCACAGATTCTTAAGGATGTGGAGAAAATGGACATCATATGTAACCCGTTGGGGTATGCGTACATACAAATGTTAATAATAAGAGAGCTAAGTCAAGGTCGCCATATATCGACAACACAGAGAAGTTTCTGGATCAGTAGGTTATAGTATTCATGCCATCCAATATACCGGATTGAAAATAGAGGCCGTGGTAATAATGATGATTTCCTAGAACCAAGATAATTGCATTCACGACGAACTAACAAATAGCGCAGTGGAAACCGTACATATGAGCATTAGAAAAACCGGGAATGTCAAGTGAAATTAGAAACATGACGGGTGAAGAATAGAAAATAAAAGAAAGCATAACAAACTTTGTAGACAGATGTATTGAAAAAACTAACCAAACCTCTTACAAATTTTCACAGGAAGAAGAAGAAGAATATACAAAGTGGTACTTTCCCAAACAGTAATTTTAAAATTCGGAATTTTATACAAAATAAAAGCTACAAAAAAGAAAGAGAGCAAATGAGGAAGAATATAGCAGGAACGGAAAGGAAAGGGCAAGAAAAAGGAAAAATACGCCCATCTGTGGAGAAGCCGAGAGTAACAAGAATTATTTTAAAAAAAAATTCTCACGATTACAAGGTCAGGATACAACAGCAAAAATCTTCGAAGTGAAGTCCAAATACACTGACTGACAGAGCAAATGCAACACCAAGAAGGAGTGGTCAGAACTTTATGCCAATTGCAGGGTAGACTGACGTCACTGAGGTATGCTCATGATGTGAAATGCGCCGCTGTGCTGCGCACGTAGCGAACGATAAATGGGACACGGCGTTGGCCAATGGCCCACTTCGTACCGTGATTTCTCAGCCGACAGTCATTGTAGAATGTGTTGTCGTGTGCCACAGGACACGTGTATAGCTAAGAATGCCAGGCCGCCGTCAACGGAGGCATTTCCAGCAGACAGACGACTTTACGAGGGGTATGGTGATCGGGCTGAGAAGGGCAGGTTGGTCGCTTCGTCAAATCGCAGCCGATACCCATAGGGATGTGTCCACGGTGCAGCGCCTGTGGCGAAGATGGTTGGCGCAGGGACATGTGGCACGTGCGAGGGGTCCAGGCGCAGCCCGAGTGACGTCAGCACGCGAGGATCGGCGCATCGGCCGCCAAGCGGTGGCAGCCCCGCACGCCACGTCAACCGCCATTCTTCAGCATGTGCAAGACACCCTGGCTGTTCCAATATCGACCAGAACAATTTCCCGTCGATTGGTTGAAGGAGGCCTGCACTCCCGGCGTCCGCTCAGAAGACTACCATTGACTCCACAGCATAGACGTGCACGCCTGGCATGGTGCCGGGCTAGAGCGACTTGGATGAGGGAATGGCGGAACGTCGTGTTCTCCGATGAGTCACGCTTCTGTTCTGTCAGTGATAGTCACCGCAGACGAGTGTGACGTCGGCGTGGAGAAAGGTCAAATCCGACAATAACTGTGGAGCGCCCTACCGCTAGACAACGCAGCATCATGGTTTGGGGCGCTATTGCGTATGATTCCACGTCACCTCTAGTGCGTACTCAAGGCACGTTAAATGCCCATCGCTACGTGCAGCATGTGCTGCGGCCGGTGGCACTCCCGTACCTTCAGGGGCTGCCCAATGCTCTGTTTCAGTGGGATAATGCCCGCCCACACACTGCTCGCATCTCCCAACAGGCTCTACGCGGTGTACAGATGCTTCCGTGGCCAGCGTACTCTCCGGATCTCTCACCAATCGAACACGTGTGGGATCTCATTGGACGCCGTTTGCAAACTCTGCCCCAGCCTCGTACAGACGACCAACTGTGGCAAATGGTTGACAGAGAATGGAGAACCATCCCTCAGGACACCATCCGCACTCTTATTGACTCTGTACCTCGACGTGTTTCTGCGTGCATCGCCGCTCGCGGTGGTCCTACATCCTACTGAGTCGATGCCGTGCGCATTGTGTAACCTGCATATCGGTTTGAAATAAACATCAATTATTCTTCCGTGCCGACTCTGTTTTTTCCCCAACTTTCATCCCTTTCGAACCACTCCTCCTTGGTGTTACATTTGCTCTGTCAGTCAGTGTATATAAATCAGAACTGCATCAGTTACCATCAGTTACCAGTCAGTCACAGCACGAATATTATGCAGGCCGAAATCACAATATTATTCGATAAAGCTGTTCCAAAACAGTCACATTCAAAGCTAAACAGTTGTAAAAATGAATGGCGAAACACTGTTTACGCATGAGCATGTGTAGGACTCGCGGAGTTCCAGATACCGCACACGCACAGCTCGAAAGAGAGCTGCAAATAAGTTCTTCAATGGAAACATTAAATAGTTTGAAAGTGGGTGGAATCTTGGTCTGGAAATGCCATGCTCCCTATTAAAATTTCAAAGGAAAATTGTTCCTGGCGAGGCTCGACATTTTACAGAAAATAAATGAATAGTTTGTCATACCTCATCTTGATATTCGTAGTACTGGCACCAAAAAAGACATATGCACAAGTCCCTAAGGACGGAGACGACGTTTGGTTTTCCACCCTCTACAAGGTTAAAGTCCATCTCAAATAATCCGGAGAAAGGCCAGGTTTTTATACGGTAGAGTAGATGGGAAATAATGAGGACAAATACGTCTGGAAGATTCCAGATGTTACGGGAGCATGCGCAACAAAGCAAACAGTGTTGTATGACCTCAGCAGGCAAGAAGGTAGTCAGTTGATAGCAGATAGTAGAGATGGTTAGAGCTGAAGTTCGTGCAAAGTATGTGATGTCCAAATAAATACTCACTGAAATATTTAAGTCCCAGTTGCAGAAAAATACGGTGCATATCAAGATGAGGGTGAGTCCACATTAGTAATAGAAAGATAAAGGTTATGTGCATGACGAATTTCGTTGCAGTAGATGCCGGTGAAGTGACGAGTCCGTTACACATCGGACAAGAAGATGTATTAAGGATCGAAGCAAATTCAGAAGAATGGTATCACATTTCAGCTGTTTTCGCTGGAAACCTCCAAAGGTGGTCTTTTCGTAAGAACGAAGAAAAGAAATAAGCAGCCGAATGAAGGTATACTGGGGAAATATCAGAGCCGATGAAGGAAGAAGAAGGAATGCACACCAGATTCCGCGGTCCATAGTGGTCAAAATCGAAATTAATAATTAATATCAATCATAGGGTCGTATATACCGTGTGCAAGTATTTTGATGTTACGTCATTTAGGCTGCCTGTGTGTCATTTTCAACGTTCCATGTTAGTCTGATAGATGGCGGAGAAACCGGAGCACTTTAGGGCAAGCTACTTTTAATTAATTTTGTCGGCTAAATACTGAATGTTTCACTGGAGGTCTTGTATATGCAAAGATCGAACGACATGGAGTGCCGAATGCACTTTTCTCAATCCTTCAAAACCTGGCTACAGTCAAGGTTGAATTCGCGGTTTTGGGATTTGGAGGAAATTTGACTTAAATATATGGTGCCATTTCAGGTCATAGTTTGTCATGTCATAAATACTGTAATTGATAGAATAAAGGAACAGATTTAACTGACGCACGTGGTCTGAAGCTCCAAGCCCTTGTGGTTCAGATTCCACATTTTTAAAATGGGCCGGGACTGTGTCGAAGCCAGGACCTTAGGTTTAATGGGCGTAGAATACGTCGCTTGGGTGTTAAATGAATGCTCGGAGTTAAGGTTAGAGATATTCTGGCTAGGCCCTTCTTTTGCGAATGTTTTGAAATCATAGTATTTTCAATCTCCTGCGACTCGGTTACATGTTGTTGTGTTCTCTGTCTCCACAGGCTAGGCGGGTGCAGTAAGTTAGACCTACTCGGTTACATGTTGTTGTGTTCTCTGTCTCCACAGCCCAGGCGGGAGCAGTAAGTTAGACCTACTCGGTTACATGTTGTTGTGTTCTCTGTCTCCACAGCCCAGGCGGGAGCAGTAAGTTAGACCTACTCGGTTACATGTTGTTGTGTTCTCTGTCTCCACAGCCTAGGCGGGAGCAGTAAGTTAGACCTACTCGGTTACATGTTGTTGTGTTCTCTGTCTCCACAGCCTAAGCGGGAGCAGTAAGTTAGACCTACTCGGTTACATGTTGTTGTGTTCTGTCTCCACAGCCTAGGCGGGAGCAGTAAGTTAGACCTACTCGGTTACATGTTGTGTTCTCTGTCTCCACAGCCTAGGCGGGAGCAGTAAGTTAGACCTACTCGGTTACATGTTGTTGTGGTCTGTCTCCAAAGCCTAGGCGGGAGCAGTAAGTTAGACCTACTCGGTTACATGTTGTTGTGGTCTGTCTCCACAGCCTAGGCGGGAGCAGTAAGTTAGACCTACTCGGTTACATGTTGTTGTGGTCTGTCTCCACAGCCTAGGCGGGAGCAGTAAGTTAGACCTACTTGGTTAGATGTTGTTGTGTTCTGTCTCCACAGGCTAGGCGGGTGCAGTAAGTTAGACCTACTCGGTTACATGTCGTTGTGTTCTGTCTCCACAGCCTAGGCGGGAGCAGTAAGTTAGACCTACTCGGTTACATGTTGTTGTGTTCTCTGTCTCCACAGGTTAGGGGGAGCAGTAAGTTAGACCTACTCGGTTACATGTTGTTGTGTTCTCTGTCTCCACAGCCTAAGCGGGAGCAGTAAGTTAGACCTACTCGGTTACATGTTGTTGTGTTCTGTCTCCACAGCCTAGGCGGGAGCAGTAAGTTAGACCTACTCGGTTACATGTTGTTGTGTTCTCTGTCTCCACAGCCTAGGCGGGAGCAGTAAGTTAGACCTACTCGGTTACATGTTGTTGTGGTCTGTCTCCACAGCCTAGGCGGGAGCAGTAAGTTAGACCTACTCGGTTACATGTTGTTGTGTTCTCTGTCTCCACAGCCTAGGCGGGAGCAGTAAGTTAGACCTACTCGGTTACATGTTGTTGTGGTCTGTCTCCACAGCCCAGGCGGGAGCAGTAAGTTAGACCTGCTCGGTTACATGTTGTTGTGTTCTGTCTCCACAGCCTAGGCGGGAGCAGTAAGTTAGACCTGCTCGGTTACATGTTGTTGTGTTCTGTCTCCACAGCCTAGGCGGGAGCAGTAAGTTAGACCTACTCGGTTACATGTTGTTGTGTTCTCTGTCTCCACAGCCTAGGCGGGAGCAGTAAGTTAGACCTACTCGGTTACATGTAGTGTTCTCTGTCTCCACAGGTTAGGGGGAGCAGTAAGTTAGACCTACTCGGTTACATGTTGTTGTGTTCTCTGTCTCCACAGCCTAGGCGGGAGCAGTAAGTTAGACCTACTCGGTTACATGTAGTGTTCTCTGTCTCCACAGCCTAGGCGGGAGCAGTAAGTTAGACCTACTCGGTTACATGTTGTTGTGTTCTGTCTCCACAGGGTAGGGGGAGCAGTAAGTTAGACCTACTCGGTTACATGTTGTTGTGGTCTGTCTCCACAGCCTAGGCGGGAGCAGTAAGTTAGACCTACTCGGTTACATGTTGTTGTGTTCTCTGTCTCCACAGGTTAGGGGGAGCAGTAAGTTAGACCTACTCGGTTACATGTTGTTGTGTTCTCTGTCTCCACAGCCTAGGCGGGAGCAGTAAGTTAGACCTACTCGGTTACATGTTGTTGTGTTCTCTGTCTCCACAGCCTAGGCGGGAGCAGTAAGTTAGACCTACTCGGTTACATGTTGTTGTGTTCTCTGTCTCCACAGCCTAGGCGGGAGCAGTAAGTTAGACCTACTCGGTTACATGTTGTGTTCTCTGTCTCCACAGCCTATGCGGGAGCAGTAAGTTAGACCTACTCGGTTACATGTTGTTGTGTTCTGTCTCCAAAGCCTAGGCGGGAGCAGTAAGTTAGACCTACTCGGTTACATGTTGTGTTCTCTGTCTCCACAGCCTATGCGGGAGCAGTAAGTTAGACCTACTCGGTTACATGTTGTGTTCTCTGTCTCCACAGCCTAAGCGGGAGCAGTAAGTTAGACCTACTCGGTTACATGTTGTTGTGGTCTGTCTCCAAAGCCTAGGCGGGAGCAGTAAGTTAGACCTACTCGGTTACATGTAGTGTTCTCTGTCTCCACAGCCTAGGCGGGAGCAGTAAGTTAGACCTACTCGGTTACATGTTGTTGTGTTCTCTGTCTCCACAGCCTAGGCGGGAGCAGTAAGTTAGACCTACTCGGTTACATGTTGTTGTGTTCTCTGTCTCCACAGCCTAGGCGGGAGCAGTAAGTTAGACCTACTCGGTTACATGTTGTTGTGTTCTCTGTCTCCACAGGTTAGGGGGAGCAGTAAGTTAGACCTACTCGGTTACATGTTGTTGTGTTCTCTGTCTCCACAGCCTAAGCGGGAGCAGTAAGTTAGACCTACTCGGTTACATGTTGTTGTGTTCTGTCTCCACAGCCTAGGCGGGAGCAGTAAGTTAGACCTACTCGGTTACATGTTGTTGTGTTCTCTGTCTCCACAGCCTAGGCGGGAGCAGTAAGTTAGACCTACTCGGTTACATGTTGTTGTGGTCTGTCTCCACAGCCTAGGCGGGAGCAGTAAGTTAGACCTACTCGGTTACATGTAGTGTTCTCTGTCTCCACAGCCTAGGCGGGAGCAGTAAGTTAGACCTACTCGGTTACATGTTGTTGTGGTCTGTCTCCACAGCCTAGGCGGGAGCAGTAAGTTAGACCTACTCGGTTACATGTTGTTGTGGTCTGTCTCCACAGCCTAGGCGGGAGCAGTAAGTTAGACCTACTCGGTTACATGTAGTGTTCTCTGTCTCCACAGCCTAGGCGGGAGCAGTAAGTTAGACCTACTCGGTTACATGTAGTGTTCTCTGTCTCCACAGGTTAGGGGGAGCAGTAAGTTAGACCTACTCGGTTACATGTTGTTGTGTTCTCTGTCTCCACAGGTTAGGGGGAGCAGTAAGTTAGACCTACTCGGTTACATGTTGTTGTGTTCTCTGTCTCCACAGCCTAAGCGGGAGCAGTAAGTTAGACCTACTCGGTTACATGTTGTTGTGTTCTGTCTCCACAGCCTAGGCGGGAGCAGTAAGTTAGACCTACTCGGTTACATGTTGTTGTGTTCTCTGTCTCCACAGCCTAGGCGGGAGCAGTAAGTTAGACCTACTCGGTTACATGTTGTTGTGGTCTGTCTCCACAGCCTAGGCGGGAGCAGTAAGTTAGACCTACTCGGTTACATGTTGTTGTGTTCTCTGTCTCCACAGCCTAGGCGGGAGCAGTAAGTTAGACCTACTCGGTTACATGTTGTTGTGTTCTGTCTCCACAGCCTAGGCGGGAGCAGTAAGTTAGACCTACTCGGTTACATGTTGTTGTGTTCTCTGTCTCCACAGGCTAGGCGGGTGCAGTAAGTTAGACCTACTCGGTTACATGTTGTTGTGGTCTGTCTCCACAGGTTAGGGGGAGCAGTAAGTTAGACCTACTCGGTTACATGTTGTTGTGGTCTGTCTCCACAGGATAGGGGGAGCAGTAAGTTAGACCTACTCGGTTACATGTTGTTGTGTTCTCTGTCTCCACAGCCCAGGCGGGAGCAGTAAGTTAGACCTACTCGGTTACATGTTGTTGTGTTCTGTCTCCACAGCCTAGGCGGGAGCAGTAAGTTAGACCTACTCGGTTACATGTTGTTGTGTTCTGTCTCCACAGCCTAGGCGGGAGCAGTAAGTTAGACCTACTCGGTTACATGTTGTTGTGTTCTCTGTCTCCACAGCCTAGGCGGGAGCAGTAAGTTAGACCTACTCGGTTACATGTTGTTGTGTTCTGTCTCCACAGCCCAGGCGGGAGCAGTAAGTTAGACCTACTCGGTTACATGTTGTTGTGTTCTGTCTCCACAGCCTAGGCGGGAGCAGTAAGTTAGACCTACTCGGTTACATGTTGTTGTGTTCTCTGTCTCCACAGCCTAGGCGGGAGCACTAAGTTAGACCTACTCGGTTACATGTTGTTGTGGTCTGTCTCCACAGGGTAGGGGGAGCAGTAAGTTAGACCTACTCGGTTACATGTTGTTGTGTTCTCTGTCTCCACAGCCTAGGCGGGAGCAGTAAGTTAGACCTACTCGGTTACAGGCTGTTGTGTTCTGTCTCCACAGGCTAGGGGGAGCAGTAAGTTAGACCTGCTCGGTTACAGCTGGTTATGCTCGGCCGCCTCGGTTTTCTTATGTTGAACACAGGCTCTCTTACATTGCTGTTCGGACATCTTGAGGTTGTTCGAGTCTCTTTGACCTATTCTTTCTACTTGTTTCCATTTTCAGAAGGCTTGGGCCGTTTTCAAATTAAGATATTGAGATATTCCGGAATTGTTGCAATATCCTCATGTCAATATTGCGCCAGCTGACACTGAAAGCTAATTTGGTAGACTCTTTGAACCTTCCTCTTTCTACATCAATAATTTATTATATTTTTGCTAAATTTTATTGTTTTGAAATTATTGAAGACAATTTGCTGTACACTTTTTGGGACCCAGCACTGGAGCGATATGGTAGACGTGGCTATGGTCACGGTATCAACGGTCACGTATAACTACAAGCTTACTTGTTTTTGTTTGGAAGCTCGTCGTTTAGGAAAAGAATACACCACAACAGCAAAGCGTAGTATGGTTCATGAGTTTTGAATTTCTCTGAACTGTTTTAAATGCTCTCCTTATCTCCTGTGGCCGTAAAGTGCTCTCATTTAGATTATGTTACCGGCATGGTTATTAGTAGGTAATCTATATATATAAAGTAGCTTGTCCTGACTGACTGACTGACTGATTCATCATCGCCGAGCCAAAACTACTGGACATAAAGAAATGAAATTTTGGGGATATATTCATACTATCATGTAGGTGCTCGCTAAGAGAGGATTTTTGGATATTCCGTCGCTAAGGGGGTGAAAAGGGGGGTGAAATTTTAAAATGAGTGTGTCTATATCTCAAAACTTTAAAAGTTTACAGATGTGAAAATTGGTATTTAGAATCTTCTTTAAAAATAAGGAAACACGTATTTTTTTGTTTTCAGACAATCCCAATAGGAGGGGTGAAAAAGGGTTAAAAAGTGGTTGAATGCCTTTAATCAGGATACCGCTACTTATATCTCAGAAACTGAAGATATTACAGACCTCAAAATTGGTACTTTCGATCGCTGTCAAAAATAAAGAAACACATATTTTTTTGTTTTTGGAAAATCCAATTAATGCGAGGGTGAAAGGGGGGTGGATTTTTAAAATGAGTGCATCTATATCTCAAAAGTTTTAAAGTTTAGAGATGTAAAAATTGGCATTTAGAATCTTCATTAAAAATAAAGGAACACGTTTTTTTTTGTTTTCGGAAAATCCCAATAGGAGGGGTAAAAAGGGGTGAAAAATGAGTTGAATGCCTTTAAAGAGAATACTTATATCTCAGAAACTGAAGATATTACAGACCTCAAAATTGGTACTTTTGATTGCTTTCAAAAATAAAGTAACACATACTTTTTGTTTTTGGAAAATCCAATTAATGCGAGGGTGAAAAGGGGGGTGAATTTTTAGAATGAGTGCATCTATATCTCAAAAGATTTAAAGTTTAGAGATGTAAAAATTGGTATTTAGAATCTTCATTATAAATCAAGGAACACGTAGTTTTTTGTTTTCGGAAAATCCCAATAGGAGGGGTGAAAAGGGGGTGAAAATTGGGTTGAATGCCTTTAAAGAGAATACTTATATCTTAGAAACTGAATATATTACAGACCTGAAAATTGGTATTTGGGATCTACTTTAAAAATAAAGAAATATGTATTTTTTCGTTTTGGGAAAATCCAAATAATGGGGGGTGAAAAGGGGGATGCAATTTTTAAATTGAGTGTATCTATATCTCAAAACTTTTAAAGTTTATAGATGTAAAATTTGGTATTTAGAATCTCCTTTAAAAAATAAAGAAACACGTATTTTTTGTTTTCGGAAAATCCTAATAGGAATGGTGGAAAAGGGTGAAAAAGAGGTTGAATGCCTTTAATGAGGCTACTTATATTTCAGAACCAGAAGATATTACAGACCTGAAAATTGGTATTTGGGATCTACTTTAAAAATAAAGAAACAGGTATTTTTTCGTTTTTGGAAAATCCAAATAATGGGGGGTGAAAAGGGGGGTGAATTTTTAAAATGAGTGTGTCTACATCTTAAAACTTTAAACGTTTACGGATGTAAAAATTGGTGTGTAGAATCTCCCTTAAAAATAAAGGAACACGTATTTCTTTTTCTCTAAATCCCAATAGGATGGGTGTAAAAGGGTGAATAATGGGTTGAATGCCTTTAATGAGGATACATATATCTCGGAAACTGAAGATATTACAGAACTGAAAATTTGTAAATGGGATCTCCTTTAAAAATAAAGAAACACGTATATTTTTGCTTTTGGAAAATTCAATTAATGGCGGTTAAACAGGAGTGGAAAATTGGGGTGAAATTTTTGAAAGACTATATTTACAGAATATCTGAGAAGCGTAAAATGTTACAGACGTAAAAAGTGGGTATTTGGAATCTCCTGTAAGTGTAAAGAAACATAGGTGATTTGTCTTTGGAAACTCCACTTAAGGGGAACTAAAAAGGGGTGAAATTTAAAAATGAGAATTTCTACAGTATATCTCAAAAACCTTAACATGTTACAGAAGTGACAAATGGTAATTTTTCATTTCTATTAAAAATAAAGAAACGTGTATTTTTAGTTTTCGGAAATACCACTTGGGAAGTGGGGGGGGGGGGTAAAAGTGACTGAAAATGGTGTTGAATTCTTTTAATTTGGCTACTGATATCTCAAAAATGAGGATGTTACACACGTGAAATTTGATTTTTGGAATTTGCTTTAAACGTAAACAAACACGTATTCTCGGAAAATCCAATGAAGGGGGTTTGGGGGTTAAAGGATTGAAAAAATTAATTGACTTAATTGTATGAGAATACATACATCTAATAAAAACTAAAGTTGTTACAGACGTGAAAATTGGTATTTTGATCTCTTTTAAAAACAAAGAAAAGCGCGTTTATGGGGGGGAAACAATCTTGGGGGGGGGTGCGGGAGTGAAAAGGAGCTGAATTCCTTTCATGAGGACACATAAATCAAAAACTAAAGAGGTTAGAGTGGTGATAACTGGTATTTAGAAGATCCTTTACTATTAAAGGAGCAAGTAGTTTTTGCCTTAATATCACTTTGTGAGGGGGGGGGGGGGAGTGTGAAAGGAAGTTAAAAAAAGTGAATTATTTTTAAGGGGATACCTATATCTCAAAACTGAAGGTAATAAAGGTGAACATTGGTATTTGGAATCTCCTTTAAACATAAAGAAACACACCTTCTTTTAATTTTTTGGGGGGTGGGGTGTAAAAGGCGGTGAGACCAATTGATTTTACTGTTCATAATGTACTTATAAGGAGCCTCCGTTGCTCAGGCGGCAGAGCGCCGGCCTCTCACAGCTGGGTTCCGTGTTTCAAATCCCGGTCACTCCATGTGACATTCGTGCTGGACAAAATGGCGGCGGGACAGGTTTTTTCTCCGGATACTCCGGCTTTCCCTGTCATCATTCATTCCAGCAACACTGTCCAATATTTCATTTCATTTGTCACTCATCGATCATTGCCCCAGAGGGGAGCTTCGGCAGCCGGCACAATTCATACTGTCGCCGCTAGATGGGGCTTTATTCATTCCATCCCTGATCCTGTCGAATAATAGGAAACAGGCTGTAGACTTTCTATGTACTTATTCTGATCATAAACCGATCATTTTTAATCTTTCCTGGGTTCTTTTTCAACAGCCATCTTTTCCTTCGGAGAACGTTCTTAGATTAGAGTAGATTCTCCTGGCATATAAATAAAAAATTTAACACATTTGAAATAAACGATAGGAATTATATTGACCGTCAAATTGTTCACCTCTATAATAAGGTCACTAATACACGGAGGTATGTCATTCGTATCGCCAGAAATCCCGCACACTTGCCTACGCGCGACAATGGTGCTGGCCACATTGTCAACAATGACAATGGCAGCAGATGTAATTTACCGCCAAGTAGCGGTCTTGCATATTGCTGTGGGGTCCAGAACATATAATAATAATAATAATAATAATAATAATAATAATAATAATAATAATAATAATAATAATAATAATAATAATAATAATAATAATAATAATAATAATAATAATAATAATAATAATAATAATAATAATATTCTGGACCGTCGTCACATGTGCCGCCCACGCTGGAAACGGGTCCTGGACGGCTAATGACTAAGAATGCAGTCCGGCCGCGGGTTCAGTAGGCTACCGCCAAGGCACCCAAGACGACACCACGACAGATCCCCTGAAGGATTTGATCCATATTAAAAATGCTTATAGGAAAAGATGGCAAAGATTTAGGGACCCAACTAACTGGGTGGAATACCTGGACCTAGCCCGGGAAGTACGAAATCGTTTGCTGGAAAGAAAGATTGAAAAATGGGAGGAAACTTGCCGTAATCTATTAGAAAACGAGTCAAATCGCGAATTTTGGCGGATTATATATCTAAAACAATAAGCATTCAATTATAAATTTCAGTATAATACCGTAGCGAAGCACGGGTATCTTGCTAGTACATAATATGCGATCGCTGAGATATACCACATCCTCTCAATATAAGAATGTTGAAGTATCTAATTTTCTTCTCTTGTTCATAAAGATTTTAATAAGTTTTCCTTCCATTATTATCATTATGCTAGTATTAAACGATTTGTGGTAATAGAGACGGCAATTAGTATTATGCATACATCCAAACACAAAAAGACTAGATATAAAAAAGTTGCTAACTAAGGCAGACAATCTTGTTAATGAAACAATTACAATGTCTTAGAACCGAATCGCGACGTTTATGGCCATAAGTTATTATGCCCGGATGTTTAGCTTGTTGCAGCCAGTGCTCGTTTTTTTTACAGCGCCAGGAAATGACACGTGACGTATGGGAGAATAAGTGCTTTAGGTAATCTATTTCCTCACGGTGTTGATTATGGAGTCGTATCATTCTTATGTAGCGTGAAACGTCTTTGTTGGACGATGACTTCCGAGGTAATGTTGCTTGACTTACGACTCAGTGATCAAATAATCATTATACAACAGCTGTTGTTCCTTACCTGACCAGGCTAACTCAGCGTGATAGGGCACTGGGTAATGTGATGAGTAAGGAGAACATTTTTACCGGGTGGAGGAAAAAATACCGCCCAATAACATACATTTGTAATATAAGGGATAAGGACGATTAAAATAACGGTAGAAACCAACCCTCTAACTCGCAGTTTTTATCTAGATTGAAATGGGGAAAGTAACATAATAAAGCATTATTATTATTATTATTATTATTATTATTATTATTATTATTATTATTATTATTATTATTAGAGTTCGGATGTTCAGGAAATATATTTTCTCACCGTCTTAAGTTTTGTCTATTTGTTGAAATTGAGCACAATTGGATGTTTCTTAGTTTTATTTTTTTATTTTTAGAATTTGCTGTGGGTTGCACCGGCACAGACAGGTCTTATGGCGACGATGGGATAGGAAAAGCCGAGGAGTGGGAAGGAAGTGGTCGTGGCCTTAATTAAGGTACAGCCCCACCATTGGTCTGATGTGAAAATGGGAAACGACGAAAAATCATCTTCAGGGCTGCCGACAGTGGGGTTCGAACCCACAACCTCCCGAATGCAAGCTCACAGGTGCGCGCCCCTAACCGTACGGCCAACTCGCCCGGTGTGTTTTTTAGTATATTAGCCGTGGTTTATAGGGCATTTTTTATTGTTTTGGTCATATGTAAGTCATTTTTCTTGTTTAAGGTCATATTTTGGTTATATTGAACACAGAAAAATCTACTACAGTATACAGTACTTTGAATGTGATGTCCGATGTTACTTGTGAAAATGTCTTAGTGGCATTGTGACGAAAATTATAGCTCGGACGTCAAAGATGAATATTTAACGCTTATTGTATCTCGTCTGAGCTTACGTCACTACATAATAGTTTTAGAATAACTTCCTGTAGGGTAAGACTTGTAGAGTGGGTACTTACTTCCACGGGAATGTCATTTTTTTTTAAAAAAAACAAGGAAATACCCCAAGTGTTTATCTTCTTATCTGTTTTAGGACTTGTCGCTCGTGATTACTTCTCTCCCCTCACCTTTCTCAAAAATTTAAACAGACAATTTTCAAGATTTCATAGTTACATTAACAGTGATAGAGCTGACATATGAAATCTTATAAATTATATATGAGTACCTGAAAAGTAAAATAATTGAATAAAATATTAATAACAATAATTAATCGAAATGTCCGTAGTATGAGCACCAGAGTTCACCAGAAAGGATCCCTCGAATTTTGATAAAGCGTGATAACTCTCTCTCCGAGGGCGTGTACATAAAGATGTGTACTGGTACATCTGCTTCAGGCGTTACCTAACCTTCTGAAAATGACTAAATAGGTAGGAACTGCACCTAGGTTCATCAATAACTCCACTGATTCTAAAATAACTAACTATATTCTAAATAACATCCGTGCATGAGTACCTCTTCAACACACCACAATATACATAAAATACACTCACAAAAACTGCTGGAAAACTCCATATTTACAACAGCAACAACAACAACAAAAACAGTGGGAAACCAAAAGCTAGCACCAAGCTACCATTTGCAGCCAGCCTGATGAAAGTTCATTACAAAACATACGTATGTGGATAAATACCCTTCACTGTCTCTGTGTATCAACACAACTTGCATATTCTCATTATTGGCTCTTGTTATATCACACAGATACTGTACCTTTATAATAATGTGTTCAGTGACTCTTGCTGTTCCAGAACATAAATGATGGAATGTCTGAGACACAGTACCCCATAGCTTTCAGCAACATATAAGACACCAAGCCGCCGCAAGTGATACAATACCAAGTGCCTAAGCACTCCACAGTTTGTAGGTCATCCATATTCCACAAATATATAAGACCACGTTTCACAAAATTTGTATCTCCTCTTACTGTCAAGGTTTTTAGTCCAGTCCTCCGCTGTTTTCACACACCTCAAGTTCCGTCTACTCTTTCATGAGACGTCGAGATTGATCCTGGCCATCCAATCAAGATTCACACTGGTCAGCTTTCTGGATTTCCATTACTCCTTCATCTTGGTGGAGAAAGCGGTTCTTCGCTCTTCGAACAACTTTGCGCCAGTTCTTCTCACTATTTCCGGAAGATCCTTTATGCCGTGTACCCACGTCTTGAACTTACTTCCTTCTTGAATCAGTGTCTCAGACACCAGTCAGATCCTCCTTCACCACAATTGACCATGGAGCAATAAATTTCCAAGTCATGGGATAATCGAGAATTCTTCGAGATATTCTCGTGTTTGACATTCAAGACAGATGACGGAACTTCCACATAACACGCGATAGCTCTTCACATTTAGAGTACAGCTTTGCATTTGCTCTGAGATGATAATCACCCCCGCCCCCTCCAATGTTTCGACGTAGACCGAGGATCTTTCGTAGGGACGCCTGTCTTTTATTTGAACCCTCTGTATACAACCTTGGCGAGTGAGGGCCAAGTCTAGAAGGCTTCAGGACATACTACTGTGGTGCATTATTATTTCTTTCTTTCTTTCTTTCTTTCTTTCTTTCTTTCTTTCTTTCTTTCTTTCTTAATCTGTTTACCCTCCAGGGTTGGTTTTTCCATCGGACTCAGCGAGGGCTCCCAACTCTAACGGCTGAAGTGCAGTGTCCTGAAGCGTGAGAATTTCGGTCAGGGTTTGAAACTGGGGAGGAGGACCAGTACCCCACCCAGGCAGCCTCACCTGATATGCTGAACAGGGGCCTTGTGGGGGGTGGTGGAGGGAGTTTGAATGGGATAGGCAAGGAAGGGGGAAGGAAGCGACCATGACCTTAAGTTATGTACCATCCCGGCATTTGCCAAGAAGAGAAGTGGGAAACCACGGAAAACCACTTCGAGGATGGCTGAGGTGGGAATCGAACCCTCATCTACTCAATTGACCTCCCGAAACTGAGTGGAACCCGTCTCAGCCCTCGTACCACTTTTCGAATTTCGTGGCAGAGTCGGGAATCGAACCTGGGCTTCTGGGGGTGGCAGCTAATCACGCTAACCACTACACCACAGAGGCGGTCATTATTATTACTATTACTATTATGCAATTGATACACAGAACTATGACTTACTATTTACAATACATACATACAGTACATACAGGAAATGGAGCGAACCACTGAAACAACCAACCTAGTCCTACGGATTTCACAGGCATCTCTCCAGTGTACATACTCCCACTCGGTCCTTGAGAGATCCAGAGTGCGCTCTCCTCGGATATCTGCTAAGATTTGGTGGATAGTTTGATTAGCTGCCTCACAGTCACAGCTGGGACAAGTTCACATACCCCACTTGAAGACGTCGAGGCCTTCATTTCAAACGGCCCCGAGTTCGATTCCCGGCTAGGTCGAGGAAATTCAGGGGAGAAATTTCGAACGTCTTTGAAATCAAGACTGGTGTTAGGCAAGGGGATGGACTATCACCGCTTCTCTTCAACTGCGCTCTGGAGAAAATCATTCGGGAATGGCGCAAGGAGACGTGCAAGGAAGAGGTTGAGAATGGCCTTAGAATAGGATATAAGAGAGATGATCTTATCATAGACTGCCTACCTTTTGTAGATGACCTAGCGATCTTTTCTGATTTCCTGGATACTGCTGAAAAACAAATTAACCAACTGAGAATCCAAGCAGCAAAAGCTGGCCTCCAAATCTCTTTCCAAAAAACAGAGGTTATAACCAACATCAAGCCAGCCCCCAGAGAGCTCATTGTGGAACAGGGAAAAATCAAGCAGGTGGAAAAGTTTAAGTACTTAGGCGAGTGGATAGTACATAACAACTCTGAGAAAGAAGCAATCATGTGCAGAATCAACAAGATGGAGGTGGCATATCAGCTGTCTAGGAATGTCTACAACAAAAGATCAGTGTCCATCAACGCCAAGCTTAGGCATTATTGTTCGGTTGTACGCCCGGAAGCACTGTACGCAGCAGAATGCCTTGCAATGAACAGAAAAGGTCTGATGGAGAAGCTAGAAGCTAAAGAAAGAAAAATCCTGAGAAAGATTCTTGGACCAATCAAAGAAAATGGTGAGTACAGGAGACGACACAACAGCGATCTGTACCACCATATGGAGAGGATAACGGACACGATTCGGAAAAGGAGGATTAATTTTTATGGCCATATAGCACGCATGAGCACACAGAGACAAACCAATAGGATCTTTTCCTACTTTCTTAACAAGAAAACCAAGGGACCCTGGTTTATCGAAGTTGAAAAAGACCTTCAAGAAATAGGAATCACACTCGAAGACATCCAGAAACGTGCTCCTCTCCAGAAAAAGCTCCAGGGATACAAGAGGTTCCAAGAAAGGCCAAAGTTGAAAACAGGCAAGAAGTGGACTGATGAAAGGAAGGAGGCTCACAGAACGAGAATGCGTGAGTACTGGGGAAGAATTAAAGCTCAAGGATGCAAACGGTTGAAATAACGTGGTCCACAGCAGGCCGAAACGAAGAAAGAAGAAGAAGAAGAAGAAGAAGAAGAAGAAGTGTTGTACTTATAATATATATAAAAAAATATGCCAGAGGTTCACTAGTCACGTCATTACAGAAGTAAAACCTGAAAGCCAGTCACACAATTCGTATTTCAGAATCTCACAGCAAACATGATTTAAATTCCTTCTTTTTTTTTTTTCTTTCTTTATTTGTTTACCCTCCAGGGTCGGTTTTTCCCTCGGACTCAGCGAGAGATCCCACCTTTACCGCCTCAAGGGTAGTCACCTGGAGCTTTAGACTCTGGATCGGGGGATACAACTGGGGAAAATGACCAGTACCTCCCCCAGGCGGTCTCACCTGCTATGCTGAACAGGGGGCCTTGTGAAGGGATGGGAAGATTGGAAATGATTGACCAGGAAGAGGGAAGGAAGCGGCTGTGGCCTTAAGTTAGGTACCATCCCGGTATTCGCCTGGAAGAGTAGTGGGAGACCACGGAAAACCACTTCGAGGATGGCTGGGGTGGGAATCGAACCCACCTCTACTCAGTTGACCTCCCGAAGCTGAGTGGATCCCGTTCTAGCCCTCGTACCACTTTTCAAATTTCGTGGCAGAGCCGGGAATCGAATCCGGGCCTTCGGGGGTGGCAGCTAATCACACTAACCACTACACCACAGAGGCGGACTAATTACAATTCTTTATGATAATATTATTGGCTTTACATCCCATTAACTACTACTGTATTACAGTTTTCGGAGACGCCCAGGTGTTGGGATTTTGTTCCGCAGAAATTCTTCAACGTGCTGGTAAATCTGCTTACACGATGCTTGATATATTTGAGAACCGAACTGAGCTGGGATCGAACCCATCCGCTTGGACTCTCTCTCAGCCTAGCAATTAAATTCCCTAAAATGACAAAAAAGAAAGAAATCCCATATGAAGCCTAAAAAAGTATGGCACTACGATCTTGAAAGTACCAGAGCATTAAAACGGATAAGATCCATAACTGGGAAACCTGTAAATTATCTATAAACATATATCTGTAACCAATTGTGTGGGATTTATATATTTAAATGCAACATGTAGAATTCAGGAAAAGAAAGATGATATGTCATCAAAATGGAGGTCCTCCGTTTAGGTGTATTTAGATGAAGGCTACATAATGACGAATGTTGGGCAATGAAGAAGCCACGCGCTTTACTTAGTGAGAAATGTGGTTTGTGTAAGTAAGCACGGTTTATAAGTGGGCGAGACATGAAGCATGCTATAGTTTCAATCTGTTCCCACAAATCATTTCAACCGGTACTAATGTTGTTTGCATACGTGTCTCGTTCATAACCTGCTAGACTAACAGTACTGAGACCTCAATAACGGATCATCATCTTCCTTGTTAATTCGTCGTGTTTATTTAGCTCGCCAGTTATTAGCTTCCTGTGGAAGGCGATCTGTGGCCCCAGGCCCCAGCGAAACGGTGATGAGTGTTGTAAAAGCTGTTTCTGGCTATCATGAATGTAACAAATAACATGGATACATTTTGCAGTTTAGAATTTGATCATCCTTGCTAAGAAACATACGCATACTACTACTACCACCACCATAATTGTCTATGTGCACATGTATCGAGCGAGTTGGCGGTGCGGTTAAGGTCGCGTAGCTGTGAGCTCGCATTTGGATTTTTTGTTATTTTGCTTAACGTCGCACCGACACAGATATGTCTTATGGCGACGATGGGATAGGAAAGGTCTAGGAAGTGGAAGGAAGCGGCCGTTGCCTTAATTAAGGTGCAACACCAGCATTTGCCTCATGTGAAAATGGGAAACCACGGAAAACCGTCTTCAGGGCTGCCGACAGAGGGGCTCAAACCCACTATCTCCCGATTACTGGATACTGGCCGCACTTAAGCGACTGCAGCTATCGAGCTTGGTGCTCGCATTTGGGAGATAGTGAGTTCGAATCGCAACATCGGCAGCCCTAGAAACGGTTTTCCATGGTTTCCCACTTTTCACACCAGGCTGTACCTTTTTTTTGCTAGTAGCTTTACGTCGTACCGACACACATAGGTTTATGGCGACGATGGGATAGGAAAGGCCTAGGAGTTGGAAGGAAGCGGCCGTGGCCTTAATTCAGGTGCAACACCAGCATTTGCCTGGTGTGAAAATGGGAAACCACGGAAAACTATCTTCAAGGCTGCCGACAGTGGGATTCGAACCCACTATCTCCCGGATGCAATTTTACAACCACACGCCCCTAACCGCACGGCCAACTCGTCCGGTTGTACCTTAATTAAGTCCACGGCCGTTACCTTTCCAGTCCTAGCTTTTTCCCATCATTCCGTCTTCGAAAATCTTTGATTTGTTAGTGCGACGTTGAAATGTCGTATGGCTTTTTGTGCCGGGATATCCCAGGACGGGTTCGGCTCGCCAGGTGCAGGTCTTTCTATTTGACTCCTGCAGGCGACCTGCGCGTCGTGATGAGGATGAAATGATAATGAAGACAACACATACACCCAGCCCCCATGCCGTAGGAATTAACCAATTAAGGTTAAAATCCCCGACCCGGCCCGGAATCGAACCCGGGACCCTCTGAATCGAAGGCAAGTATGCTGACCGTTCAGCCAACGAGTCGGACAGTGCGACGTTAAACCATTAGGAATAAAAAAGTAATAGGCTAATAAATCCATATGCAGGCAGATGTGAGTAGTATGGTTTCTCTCCTGCCAGCCTTTTCTCATTTGTCACTAATTGTCATCGAGTCTCACTGTAAGTACTGATGTTTTATGCCGATTTTAAACAATCCTATCCATTGAAACCTAGTTTTTCCTTGGCCTTCCATTGTTTGCGTTTGAGTTCTATCTTCATTCATCCATCCAGTATGATGAAACCATCTCATAATACTTTTATCCTTATTATCTCGTAACTTTCCATCTTCATTCGTTTTTCTTCACATTCGGGGCTACCGACTGTGGGGTTCGAAACTATCATGCAAGAGCTACACGGACCGTGACTCGCTCAAAGTGCATATACGGCTGGCTAGCCGAGGCGGTAAAGGGGTGCTTGGTTCACCCGGAAGGACGGTAGATTTGATTCCCGTCAGGAAGTCCAAAAGTTTAAGAAACGAAATTTCCACTTTAATCAGCCTAGACCAATAATGAGATTCAGGTTAAATCTTGGTGTAAAGGCAGCCGGTCATAGGATTAACCACTTTATCCCATTAAGTACCCAGGTGTCCTGCTCCATGGCTAAATGGTTAGCGTGCTGCCTTTGGTCACAGGGATCCCTGGTTCGATTCCCGGCAGGGTCTGGAATTTTAACAATCATTGGTTAATTCCGATGGCGCGGGGCTGGGTGTATGTGCCGTCTTGATAATTAGAATTCATCATAGGTTGGGATCCATCCTCGTAAACGCGCAGGTGGCCTATACGGCGTCAACTCGGAAGGCCTCTTCGGAGGCCACACGCCATTGTTATAGTACCAAGGTTAAAAATGTGAAAGCCTTTAACTCTCACACCTCCAAGGGCCTTCATGGACTATACGAGACGGCTTTGCTTTGCTACATCCATATTAGAAACGCAGGAAAAAATATGCGTGAAGAACTATATCGCCGTTGCGCTTAGGAAAACCGTTATACGATAATATTTCAGCTCAGAACTCTGTCCAGAAAGGTTCTGTCATCTAAGGTTCAGTATTGCTCAACGAATTCTCGTTCTAAGTGATACATGTACTGCGGGTCAGTATTTCTCCCCTCAACGTTATCATATAACAGTATTTCGAGGCCCAACGACAATATACCGTGATACATTTGAGATGACAGCCCGATAAAGGAAGAACATATAGCCCCTATTTCAAAGTACGTAGAACAGGAAACCAAGATTACTTAAACTATGAGACGCTTAAGTTATAAGATGTCTATGAATTTCATTAGCTGACAAGTGAAATACATTCCACTAATTTCATTCAATAAAAGCAAAACAAAGTAAATTCTTGTTATTAATAATAATAATGTTATTGGCTTTACGTCCCACCAACTACTTTTACGGTTTTCGGAGACACCGTGGTGCCGGAATTTAGTCCCGCGGGAGTTCTTTTACGTGCGAGTAAATCTACCGACACGAGGCTGTCGTATTTGAGCACCTTCAAATACCACCGGACTGAGCCAGGATCAAACCTGACAAGTTGGGGCCAAAAGGCTAGAAATTCTTCATCATACAGGTCATGACGGCCTTTGGAGGAGGTTTCCGCTATTCGTAACCTCGACACTAAGTGGTATAGAGTGGTTACCTCTGTGTCCCAGGAATTAACCGGGTACTCATTTTTGGTGTAGGCTGAGTGAACCTTGGAACAATGTGCCTCTTTGGATGTGGAAGTCCAGTTTATAAATGTTTCGGGCAATCGAATATACGTATTTCCATATGAAGTGTGTACGCCTTTATCGACTTGACTGGGTATCCCCCAACTAATTGTTTTAGAGAGAATAATTCCAAGGACTAAACGTCGTGTGACGTGTGTTTACATCGGCGTATGATATGAAGAAGTAGCTAAGTTAAGACGGGGACTGGAACGGTGTTTTTAACTACCAATCAGACTCCCATAAAATCAATGGGCAAACATCAATGGCAGTTCCCGACATTGATATCTACGTAACAAGACTGAAATAATAAATCATTATCTCAGAGGCACTCATCTTGAAGTATAATTTAATGTATAGTTGCCTCTGTGGATCAGTGGTAGAGTGCCTGCCTCCGGATCCCAAGATAGCGGGTTGAAACCCGGCAGAGGTAGTCGGATTTTTGAAGGGCGGGAGAAAGTCCATTCGACACTCCATGTCGTACGATGTCGGCATGTAAAAGATCTCTGGTGATACAGTTGGTGTTTACCCGACAAAATTCATTAAATCTCAGCCATAGACGCCCAAGGGAGTTTCGGTTTACTCGGTCTGCTATCTGGTGGGACTAGAGTAAAAAGGAACGTCGAAATTGACGAGCAGACAGCCAGATGGCGTCAAATTGAAATGTCTGCACACGGTAGCTGAGGCCATACGGTTATTATTATTATTATTATTATTATTATTATTATTATTATTATTATTTAATGTATTATAAACTTTTCTTTGTCGGTTACTTTTTTCTTCAACCGAACATTATTGATAAGCCCAGGCGTAATGTTTCTCCCTCACGGGCAGAAGCTAATTCACTGTATTGTGGTTTTCTTTTCCAGATTCTTCTAGAATTAATGTCCATTTAAAAAATAGAAGTACAAATTTTAAATAAATGCTGCTTTTTGTATGATTTAAACGTGAATTGCCAATAAATAAATAAATACAATGAAAACTATCTCTCAGTTAATGGACCGGCCAAGCAACTACCTGGGGAGATTTAGACCAGAGAGATAGCTCAACCACGGATCAAATGGGAAACGTGAGATTGATTTGACAGTCGAATTTCGAAAACCTCGCGAAAGGATCCATAAATTCAGCCAGGGCTACATGACATTTTATAATAAGGCACCTCACGTAGGCCTATTATGCGGTAGGACCCACGCAGAGTTTCGCACCACTCTTCACGATAGATGGCTTAATACCCACGGACGCCATTGATCTGCACGGATAAGCGTAGTCTACCCGGCCTTAACTTCCGGCGTAGTCTCACAGCGTTGTCATGATTCATAATTTATTCATCTATTCATAGTGAATAACAGTAAGTACAGAAACCCACACGAAAAACCATGATGAAAGGCATAACGGTCAATAATGAAGATAAAATGAAATGGCGTGTGGCTTTTAGTGCCGGAAGTGTGCGAGGACATGTTCAGTTCGCTGGGTGCAGGTCTTTCGATTTGATGCCCGTAGGCGACCTGCGCGTCATGATGAGGATGAAATGATGATGAAGACGACACATACACCCAGTCCCCGTGCCAGAGAAATTAACCAATGGTGGTTAAAATTCCCGACCCTGCCGGAAATCGAACCCCGAACCCCGGACCCCTGTGACCAAAGACCAGCACGCTAACCATTTAGCCATGGAGCCGGACAATAATGAAGATGTATGTAGTATATAAATGCATGTATGCATGATGTCAAATGTAATTCAACCGAGCGAGTTGGCCGTGCGGTTAGGGGCGCGCAGCTGTGAGCTTGCATTCGGGAGATAGTGGGTTCGAACCCCACTGTCGGCAGCCTTGAAGATGATTTTCTGTGGTTTCCTATTTTCACACCATCCAAATGCTGGGGCTCCACCTTAATTAAGTCCACGGCCTCTTCCTTCCCATTCCTGGCCCTTTCCTATCCCATCGTCGCCATAAGACTTATCTGTATCGGTGCGACGTAAGGCAAATCATAAAAAAAGAAAAGTAATTCAGTTTATTTCGTCCGTGATATTACAGTAATCTTTGTCTTTTTTGGAATGAACACTGTTATTTTCCAAATTAATTCATATCTGACCGAGCGAGTTGCCGGTTCGGGGCGCGCAGCTGTCAGGTTGCATTCGGGAGATACTGGGTTATAACCCCACTGTCGGCATCCCTGAAGATAGTTTCCCGTGGTTTCGCACCTTAATTAAAGCCACGACCTCTTCCTTCGCACTCCTGGCCCTTTCCTTTCCTATCGTCGCGGTAAGACCTGTCTGTGTCAGTGCAACGTACAGTCAATTGTAATTCATATCTGAGAAACTCTGTATCGCATTCTTACTGTCTGAATAACATAAACAAGGGAATTGATAATGATATTTATAAAATCGTTTCACTTGTGAGTAATAATGAAAGTAGCTGGGAAGTCCATTAATGTGTGATGGGTGGTCTCTCATGAAGTTGAGAGACTTGCTCTAATGCCTTATTCACGCTCTTGATCCATCTCTGTGGAGCAGAGCGAGTTGTAATCATAAGCACACATTAGAGGGATCAAATGATACAAACGCACTAGCATTTGAAATGGTTTATTGATTACATGTTTCACAGCTGGGATATTCACTCCCCCATTTACGGCAAGTCATACTCGGCTCAAAGTATTTAACACACGCACCACATCGATACACAAGTTATCAGATGTCCCAAGCCCTTAACATAAAGCAACAACAACTCCTTTAAATAACGGGGTCGCTATTTTTATATACAGTATACCCAGTGCTATTACTAGCTACCATTCATTCAGAAAGAATGGATAATCTATTCTGAGGATGCCGACCGCATTTGTCGCGGAAACGTCAACTAGCATTCAAAATTGGAAATGATAAAACACGTGAAAATCCGGCTCTCGGTATTATTTAATTGGTACTCATCAAAATAGATTACGTGAAAATCAAATGCAATTTTTCATAGTAAATCGTGAAATGGTCCGCCTCTGTGGTGTAGTGGTTAGTGTGATTAGCTGCCAACCCCCGGAGACCCGGGTTCGATTCCCAGTTCTGCCACGAAATTTGAAAAGTCGTACGAGGGCTGGAACGGAGTTCACTCAGCCTCGGGAGGTCAACTGAGTAGAGGTGGGTTCGATTCCCTCCTCAGCCATCCTGGAAGTGGTTTTCCGTGGTTTCCCATTTCTCCTCCAGGCAAATGCCGGGATGGTACCTAACTTAAGGCCCCGGCCGCTTCCTTCCTTCTTCCTTGTCTATCCCTTCCAATCTTCCCATCCCTCCGCAAGGCCCCTGTTCAACATAGCAGGTGAGGCCACCTGGGCGAGGTACTGGTCATCCTCCCCAGTTGTATATCCCGACCCGATGTCTGAAGCTCGAGGACACTGCCCTTGAGGCGGTAGAGGTGGGATCCCTCCCTGAGTCCGAGGGAAAAACGGACCCTGAAGGGTAAGCAGATTAAGATAGAAAGAAATCATGAATTAAAACCTTCCTTCAATATCGTACCGTTGAATTCTCAGTAATGAGCTAAGTAATAACTGAATCAGGTTATGAGCCAGCATAGAACTGCACGTGAGTGATACTAGCCGGCCCCGCAGTCTAGGGGTAGCGAGCCTGCTTCTTATCCGGAGGGCCTGGTTTCGATTGCCGACCAGATAGATCTGAATCTGAGAGTAGGTTCGAAGTCTACTAAGCCTAACAACTGAGGGGCTATCTGATGGTTAGATAGCGACACTGGTTTAGAAAGGCAAGGAAAACATCCGAGAGAATTTGTCGCACTGACCAAGCGCCACCTCGTAATATGAAGTAGAGGTGTGACAAATGTTTATTTTTGTGTACCTGCTACATCTGTCACTCCTAAAATAAAATAACTGTGAAAAGTAACAGTTACAAATAACGTCCAACGTTACTCACCGTTTATTGGTCACAACCCGGTTACGGCTTCGAGCTTATCTCCTTACAGCTGTATTGCGAAGTCCCATTCATTCACTCGCACATGCGCGCACGCATCACTACACTGTTGAAAGTCGGTGCAGCAAAACACGGATTCCTATTTGCTATAAAGTTAACGAGAGGCAGACAACGCCTGGACTGAGAGGACAACATACCGTCTTTTCTGAAATCTAGAGGAGTGAGTTTGACAATGCCCCAATCAAGGATAGAAGACAAGAAAACACGGTGTTCTTTCTGCCAAACCTCGACACAACCGGTAGGTAAGAGGATCGATTAAGTAAAATGAAGAAATGTTATGTTATCTATAGAGTTTGTGATTTTTAGCATTTGCGATAAATGCGAAATATGTCGAAACTTTGTCAGTGTATGTGCCTTCGTCTTATATGACCCGTACGAGTTGTTTTTAGCGATTTCGAATTAGCGATAAAATGCTAAATTGACTCAAAATGCGAAATTATACAATTTATACGAAATAGATGCGAAACTCGCAGTTTTATACGAAATAAAAATATATCTTTTTAAAAACGATGCATTTTTCTTAAAAATAAGATATATGTTGTTATTTATTTCAGGAGAAATAATTATTACGGCGCCCATTGCGATCGTAAAGCGGTAACATGCTTTGACAGACACTTCCGTCCTGCTGCACGGAACGTTTATAAGTTCATTATCGCAATTAGCTGGTCGGAGAGATTTATTCTCTTTGTTTTGAAGCCTACCCGATTGATGTCAGATGTTACCTGAAGCTATTTTCTCTGTGTAAATAGTAACTCTGAGCTGAAATACAGAAAATAAAAGAACACCTCATTTTGCCGCTCGTTGTAAACCATCATGGCGGCATCCAAGCGCGGCGTGGATGAGTTTATTGCCGTAACTGTTTTGAAAATAGTGATGTTGAAAGTGAAAATGATTCTCTGGAGAGTGAAAATACTTCTTCTTCTTCTTCAACTGACAGTGATGAAAGTGATTCCGATTTCAGTTCTGAGATGATAGTGCCAATTGAAACTACGTGACAAAACCAGAATGCAACAAGAACGAGTGAGAAGTCTAGTTTTTTTTTTTTTTTTGCTAGTTGCTTTACGTCGCACCGACACAGATAGGTCTTACGACGACGATGGGACAGGAAAGGCCTAGGAATAGGAAGGAAGTGGCCGTGGCCTTAATTAAGGTACAGTCCCAGCACTTGCCTAGTGTGAAAATAGGAAACCGCGGAAAACCCTCTTCAGGGCTATCGACAGTGGGGTTCGAACCCACTATCTGCCGGATGCGAGCTCACAGCTGCACGCTCCTAACCGCACGGCCAACTCGCCCGGTGAGAAGTATAGTAAAATGATACTTAGAATTATGATCTTGTTGACAATAAGCCTCTTTCTATAACATGCAAACCAGTTTTTGAAATTCACTCTATAGTGGGGAGGGAGTTTGGTAATAATACGAAAAAATGGACGTAGGGAATAAATTTCTAACCCCACAGTTCTGGGATCACGTTACTAAGGAAACCAATGCCTATGCCTCTACATTTCTTGCTAATTTATCTGCTTCCCTTGAAACCAGTAATACGAACAAAAACATTGGTTTCCTCTTACTATAGACGAGCTAAAAGCTCACTTTGCTTTGTGTATTCTTATGTGATTAATCAAATTTATGTTAAAGTGACGAAAAAGTAAATAGTATGTAAGGGAATATTTCCTTTCACAAGTAATGGTAGGCCAAAGGGTTAAATAATTCAATGTGTGGAATTTCTTTCACTGGGTAAAGAGCACTGCAAGGAACAATCAATCAAACAGCAAATACACTTTCAAGCACCACGTTCATTCTCTTTGTGTGTTGACCCTTGATCATTGTCGGTTATTCTTGATATTGGTGTTGAGTAGTAGTTCTGTTTAAAAGTACGGTAGTGATTTATTCTATTGTCTGGTAGCCATGGGTAGAAGCGAAGTGACGATCAAACAGCATGCCGAAAGTCACAAGTCAGGACATTTTTATGTAAGCGATACAGATGGCCTATATTGATGTGCCTGCTCTGCAATCAAAGACTTGAAGAAAAAAAATGTTTTGCAGTCCTTCCTTTGCCTTGGCAGCACTTCTGTTCATTTGGGCCTCTACGAACAGTGTCAATGTAGAGTTGTTTTTAGCAACTACAATATAATTGTAACTGATAAGCGGTCTCAAATGAAGGAGGACACCTCTTAAGCAATTGGCATGTTGTACTTTAATCATCATTGGAATTCCTCTTCTTTGTAGGTGTGTTGTACTGTGATAAATAAATACGTTCAGAATAGTATTTTTCACTTTGAAATTGTGTTTGTAAAGTTGAAAATAAGCATATTTCTGTGTGTGCGTTAATACTTCTTGCAGTCTTATGTTGATGTCTGTCTTATTTTCCATAGTGAATTCAAAACTGCAAGACGAGCAATGTGTGATTAAACAGTATGATTTTACTCCCAACTGTTGTGTGTGCAGTTTAGCAAATTATGCCTATTTTTAACCAATTTGCTACAAAATGCTAAATTTGAGAAGTTTAGATGCTACAAAATGCTAAATTTGAAAATTAAAACGCTAAATCTCTGATTTTTAAATGCTATAAACCACGAACTCTAGTTATCTATAATATGTTTTTTATAATATCAATATGTAAAGTTACAATACTAATTGATTTATGGTACAAGAGAAATTATACGGGTGAAACTCATAATAATATTCTCATGTAGGTAGCCCTGCGCGATATCTGAGTCAACGATTACCTCTGAGCAGTTGAATATATCATAAAAATTTACACTTTAGTTACCAGATGACAGCAGCAACTTAAACAAATACACTATCGAGTATATTATACACCAGTGTATTTGACTTAAAGCAATCTCCTTCGAAAGCGCTCTCACTTGGAAGACATGCGTACTATCTGAACTCTGAAGGTCACTTCTGTGTTTGTAAGCTGCTACTAGTGAAAGTTCCCACTTCCCAGTTATTGTTTTCACTAGTACGTTATTCTGTTGTCGTTACTCGGTAACCTGTTATTTTTGTTCTAGTTACATTTGTAACAGTGACAGGCATATAACTGTGACAAAGTAACTGCTACGTTATTTTTTAGCCATCTATATATACAAAATAAGAGTTTTGTCTGTACATTGCTCAGAATTTGAAAAGAATGGTATTTCTGTATCGGTCATGTCCACAGTAACAAGAAAACGCATTTTTTACTTTTCCGTAATTTCTGTCTGTCTGTCTGTCTGTCTGTCTGTCTGTCTGTCTGTCTGTCTGTCTGTCTGTCTGTCTGTCTGTACCCGCATCAATAGAAAACGGCTGAAGAGAATTTAATGAAAATCGGTATGTAATGTCGGGTGACGAACCACTGCAATCTAGGCTATAAATTATTTTAATCACGCTGAGTGAAATGGTAGTTTAGGGGAAGTCCTGAAATTTAATTCTCAAATATTTATGTTATTAGTGGTCGTGTCTTAATGAAAATCGCTAGACAAAGATGGCAAATAATTCGCTACAATATAGGCTACACACGCTGAGAAAAATGGTAGTTTAGGGGAAGTCCTAAAATTTTATTGTCAAATATTTCTTTTATTAGTGGTCGTATCTTCACGAAATGCAAAGTCGGGGAATAGGTCGCTATAATCTAGGCTATCAATAATGTTATTCGCACGGAGTGAAATGGTAGTTTAGGGGAAGGCCTGAAATGTAATCTGTATATAAAATAAGTGTTTTGCCTGTGCATTGCTCAGAATTTTGAAATGAATGATTTTTCTGTATCTGTCATGTCCACAGTAATAAGAAAATGCATTTTTTACGTTTCCGTAATGTCTGTCTGTCTGTCTGTCTGTCTGTCTGTCTGTCTGTCTGTCTGTCTGTCTGTCTGTCTGTCTGTCTGTCTGTCTGTCTGTCGGTCTGTCTGTCTGTAGTTATTAAATTTCCGATCACTTATGTCTTATACATTGTTACCGCACCGCATATTGAACCCTTTAGGTCCATATAGAGGGATACCTACCTTTCTTACCTATCAGCAAAGCTCATGAGATCTGTCTCTTGGGTCGTATCGGGTTCTTCGTCACTTGCTGAGGTAAAGGTAGGGTTCAGTAATTCTAATCTATCTACTGGAATGAAAGGTCTGTTTAAAAGATTCCTATTTATTCAGGAAAATTCTGAAGCATATCTGATATGTCAATGGTATCATAGAAGTCAACTGTGTCCACTGGACACCACAATCATTTTTACATAAACGTCAGAACACTGGTGTGAGACTTTAACGTAACTGCCTGATGGGCATTCTTACTAGAAACCATTGTCTCAATTATTAATCATTTAAGAAAGGAAAGTCTGGAAATCCTTAAATTCGGCTTCCATGTGAGACCACATGTACCATCATAGTGATTCGTTATGGTCCAGCCCTCGTAACACGAACTCTGGACTCTGGGTATAATTAAGGCCGTCCAATCGGTGTGTGCCACACAGTGGTTCTACGGCATGGACCCTTAATTGAATCGATGTGACCTGCGTCTATGTCATGGACCGATATCTAATCTTCTAAGTTACTTTAAAGTCATTGTGGATGATGACCGCAAGGAAATGATGCTACAATGGCATATGGCCCTAATCTAAGTCACTGAGGTTGATGACCCCCTGACCATCCAAGTTTCTAGGCTGAAGGCTAAACACAATTAAGTTACATCGGTTGATGACCAAAGTTTCCACTTTACTATCCTCAGCACATTCACTGCTCAATCAATCAAAGTTCAATAATTACAACAATAGCAATGCTCACAAACTTTGTGGCAGTAAAATCCATTTCCTTCGGATATGTCCCTTTAATCGTTACTTTATATTTAAATATTCCCCCAGAAAAACAAACTAAAAAATTCCAGAATGCATCTCCAAGTTATTCGCTTGATTAAAGTTATTTCAAAATTCGGTTTCACTGAATTTAATAATTAAATAAATTTAAATGATTTAACGAAACGTTAAAGAACAGTAACTTTTATCTCCGCGGACTATGGTTTCTTCACAGATTCCTACGCAGCTGTGATGTGAATTCAATCTTATGATATTTATCTGGCTGGAAGAGAATTGTTACGTAATTCATGTCCAGTTATATATCTTGTCTCATGATTTCACACTTTAAAATCTAATCTAGTCCTAACCATTATTAAAACTTGGATATCCTATGAATCTACGTACAAACCAAACAACTCGCCATATAATTACGATGTCATATCTCGTCATACCATTATGAATTTTGCACACCCCTCACAGACAAACCGATCATCACAACCATCGCTCTATATTTTGGACAACCCTGAATTTGGTTACTCTGTTCCTTATACTCAAAGTTCGTGATTTCAAATGTTCATTACGTCCCCAATTACAGTGTTTCACTATACTCAGATCATTACCGGCTATGAATTTCAACTAAATCCAGCATTTAACGTTTTCCCCGGCCGAGAATACAGTACAATCTGAATTCCACGCCTGTCCCGTTATCACAGCTGAGGCCTCTCACCCCGAAGTTCGCTTGGCAGTTAGATGAAACACCCGGTTCGTTCTACCTGACTGACTTCTCAAAATGCTCCCTTTAAACTCTGCCGACATAATTAAACAAATACGATATTCTAACCAACAAAATGCACAGATTAAGCTTCAAGATGCCCACACTAATTATACGCGTCGCCAATTAATACCGCTATGGATTTCTATGAATTTCTTTCCACTCCCAACATTATAAAATATACCTCGGGCTATCGTGTCCCGGCTTCAATGACAGGACTCTAACCTGATTCGCACATCTCATCTCAACTCATATAAAACATTCCTCGGGCTTCCGTGTCCCGGCTTCAATGACAGGTCCAACCTGATTCACAAATCTCATATCAACAAAACTAACCTCTGTTTCCCAGCTCCACAATTATCATCGACAAAGAACTGGAATAAAATCCTCACTAGAAATCTCGACGTCTAATATCGCACAATGCATTAATCATGAATAACTTCGCATAAAGGATATCGTATTTAATAACTTGATTTTTACAAAAAAAAATGACTGAAACATTCTACTAGATCTTTTATTGTCAGTCAGACACAGTTTAAAATGGGCCTAGAAAAACGTTTCTCTCCGTGACCAAATTCATCACCCTAGGTTCTCACCCGACAGCGCGCTTCCACTCGATTGAAAATGAGTGACCATGGATTATTATTATTAACGTCAAATTGCAGACAGAAAAATTTTACGTCGAATGAACATCTTAATTTGACATCACAAAATATAGGCAGTACACTCACACGGATGACCATCTACATTGGACGTGATATCACTTCGAAACCCTATTCAATAACTTTTACAACATTATACGGCACTCGCAAGACTTCAAAAATTTATCCAAGTGGAAAATGAAACAAATGACTCTTTTAGTCGTACTCTCACATTTACCAAACTTAGTAGGGGTGACCACTGCGTCGTATATCCCCATTCAAATACACTTTTAGAGATCATGAGACAAGATATAAGAGGTAGTAAGATGGAAAGTCACCTACCTCATATAGTCACGCCAGTGTTCGTCATAGGGCTCACCTGCGACCCTGGCATTTTATTTAGCCATTTTTACATTCATGGCTTTACAAACCATTATGTTTCTTCAGGTTTCCTGGATAAAGCATAAAAAAAGAAAATACCCTTCACTTGTTTGCTGAGCGCACACGATGGACTATAATTATTTTGGCACACGAATTACTTAATCACATTAGAATTTATTCAGTACTTTGACCGTCCTATCTGGTACAATTATTTCACTCAAGAAAACTATCTCCTCATGGACTCAAGACCTAGCCACACTGGCTGAAATCTGCAGTTGAACTCAGTCTACTTTCGTTGTTTGATTTCGCAGAACAGCTCAACAATTTTTCGTCCGCTTTGTATCACAAATGCCGGAGAAGGAGACTTCGTCATGGCGTCCCTTCATATTTATAGCAGTTACCCCCTCTCTTCGGATATCTCCCTTTGCCGCCAAGAAAATTTCTATAAATTTTCTGACTTAACTAAACTGTAATTTCAAGAGTTTTGAAAGTGACTACATGCTTGCTACATTTCTGGCGGTAGTGTTCATGGACATTTAAAACTTTTACGGGTTCGATTTGTGAGATGATTGGCCCCCTTTGATAGGCACTATATTTTTTTGACTTGGCTTGGTTCACGCCATGTACACGCGCTTTGAAATAGTTCACAAAAATGACTTGAGATTCTTCCACCGTTGACACGTATGGCTGACGTCACGTACCCCAGAGCGTGGGACCGAAGGTAATCACCCCCCTCGTCACGTGTCAAATCCATGCTATCAAGAATCCAACTTTTAAATGATTGTCGATTTATGCATAATGTTCTTAGGGCACAAAGGTCATGGGTTCAATATAATCAGAGATATTCATGAATTTGGATTTTTGGTCCTAAGTCCATATCAGCGCCGAGTCACGAGAAAACGGGTAAACAGAATTTAGTGAAAATCGGTGTAAAGTCTAAGAATAAGGAACTGCAGTCTACGATATAAATAATTTTGTAAGACACCCTAATATCACAGAGTCGAAAGAAAACTAATGTGAAGGCCTGCAATATAGAAAGCTCATAAACTTTATCAACAATAACATTACATTGACCATTGTTTGTTGTGATGTGCTTTTTGTCTTCTGTTTCCTCTCATCCCCGATAGATAGGATTACTGCAGCGTACCGGGTTTTTTTTAATTTGCTTGACGTCGCACCGACACAGGCAGGTCTTATGGCGACGATGGGATAGGAAATGAATAGTGGTGTGAAGGAAGCGGCCTTGGCTTTTAAGTACAGCCTGGTGTGACTGGTGTGAAAATGGAAAACCACGGAATACCATCTTCAGGGTTGCCGGCAGTGGGTTTCGAATCCACTATCTCCCGGATGCAAGCTCACAGCTGCGCGCCCCTAACCACACGGGCAACTCGCCTGGTCGCATCGACTGTAACAGCCTGCCTGTATATTGGCGGGAAATAGCTGGGGAGTAAGATAACTTTCTTCTTTAGCATGCCATTCCTCTGGTTCATACATTTTCTGATATATCTGGTACGTAACACACTGGTTCATCATAGTATTCGAGCTATTCAATCCCTACTTTGAGGCACTGATTGGAATGAGTAGTGTGCATATTTAACGGAATAATGACAGAGGAGTGTTCACGGCAGTGTGCGACCTGGTTATTCCAGCTCTGGAACTTTGGACTGTTAGATCGGCACCGTAGTACTGTTCGTTGAAAGTGAGAAAGTGTGCGGTTTTTCATTTGATCGAGTATTTTATATGATAACATTGCTTTCAATCGCTACATTCCTACTGACGTTTTTGTGATGACCTACGTTGAATTCAGTTAGGAAAACCATCAAGAAGTCAGTCTTTCTGAGAATCCCGTAGCGAAGCACGGGTACATCAGCTAGTCTCTAATATGAAGGCCTTCAGGCTAAGAAGCGGTTACTTGACAGACCAAGGTCCGTATAGGGTGTAGCGCTATGGGATTGTTTCATTCCTTGGGTCATACTACCGAGCTTCCAAGAATAAGCGTTTGTCGCAGGAGTGGATGTTTTTTTTAAAACCTATTCGCCCGGACGAAGCCGCGACGGGTCCCCTGATATTTGCCCTGCTCCAGTGAGCGAAGAGCTGCCTTGGTGGATCAGTGCTAGAATGTCCGACTCATGACCCCCCAGTTTGCAAGTTCGATCCTAGCTGAGATGTCGAATTTTGAACGACGGGCAAAAATCTCGGCACACCATGCCATTGCCATGGCAAGTTTAGCGCACTCGGCGTCCCCCGACAAAATTAAATTAAATTAAATTGATGCGTCGTTCCGAGGGATCCAGTCGGCCGTGACTCAGCCATACTATTCATTCCGGTAGAATTTCGGTTTCGTTGCTAGATAGCAGCTCAGTCGGAATGACAAAATTGGTAGGCAGGCTGCTAACATAGCATTATTTCCGAAGGTCTGCACCTCGTTAGCTGAGGCCATGCGATTATTATTATTATTATTATTATTATTATTATTATTATTATTATTATTATTATTATTATTATTATTATTATTATTATTATTATTACTATATTCACATATGCTCATCAGCAGAACCCACAATGGAGCGGTAAAATGGCAATCTGAATGAAGCAGCGCACTTTCGAACGAGCACCCTCCTACTGGTTTTGATCTCCCACGGAGAACGTGGGTTGCCCTGGACATAATCCGAACCAACCGCGAACTTCCGCCAATTGTGACAGCAGTGCAGCGAATCAAACTCTACAGCACATAGTAGCAGAATGTCCGAAGAGAACGTTATCTGCATGACCGGAGGACTTCGTGGGAACATCTACAGAGGCCATACAGCGGCTGGACAAACTAGATACAGGCGTATGAAATCCGTAGGGCTAAGTTGATTGTTTCAATGGTTTGTTCCAACTCTTGTATGTATATATTGTAAATTTCATCAGCCATGAAGCAAAAGAGTTCGAATCCAGTTATATGATATTAACTCTTAAAAAATACTGCATTTTGAGGAGAGTTCGGCAATGCAGTGCCTGCTAGCGCTATTATTATTATTATTATTATTATTATTATTATTATTATTATTATTATTATTATTATTATTATTATTATTATTATTATTATTATTATTATTATTATTATTTTTCTATTCTTAATCCGTTTACCCTCCAGGGTTGTTTTTTCATCCGAACTCAGTGAGGGATTCCATCTCTACCGCCTCATGGGCAGTATTCTGGAACGTGAGAAATTTAGTCGGGGATACAAATGGAAAAGAGGACCAGGCGGCCTCACCTGATGTGCTGATCAGGGGCCTTGTAGAGAATGGGAAGACTGAAAGGTATAGACAAGGAAGAGGGAAGGAAGCGACCGTGGCCTTAAGTTAGGTACCATCGCGGCATTTACCTTGAGGAGAAGTGGGAAACCACGGAAAACCACCTCGAGGATGGCTGAGGCGGGAATCGAAGCCCCTCTAGTCAGTTAACCACCCGAGGCTGATTGGACCCCTTTCCAGACCTCATACCACTTTTCAAATTTCGTGGCAGAGCCGGTAATCGAACCCGGCCTCCGGGCGTGGCAGCTAATCACACTAACCACTACATCACAGAGGTGGACATATTATTATTGTTATTATTATTATTATTATTATTATTATTATTATTATTATTATTATTATTATTATTATTATTATTATTATTATTTCCAAAACTTGTTGGTGCACTTTCTAATGTCTTATAGCGACGATGGGGTAGGAAAAGGCTAGAAGTTGGAAGGAAACACCGGAATCTTCGGTTCGAAACCGGACAGTTGGCAAACCTACGCCACCGACGATTGTTAGTGTCTTATGCAGTGGCGGACAGTGCAGTTATAGGCAATTATAAATGGGAAGGTAACTTCTATTTTAGAGGTGCAATAGATAGGCCTACATGGATGAAGGATTGAAATTCAAATACTCGTATGTGTTAAATACCCAGGCACTTGGATACGATTCCGTTAGGCATGTTTATGGGCGGTTTGGACTCCTCATTATTTATGTACCATCTTTGGACAAGAAGTTAAATTAGTTACCTCAGAGGCGTGTTACGTGTTTGCTTGTCCAGTGTGATGACTTCATGTGCTGTGTATGATGACGATGATGATGTGGCTTATTCCTGTCGAGTATTACCAGGGGTCTGTTCGAGGCTTAACGTATCCATCCGAGGACAAATCACTATCAGCAATTTCAAATGCCCTCACTTCATATGAGTACTGGGGAGAGGTTTGGAATTGATCCCAGGCGCCATCTGGTGGTTACCGCGATCTCTCCTACCCTACTGACCAACGTACTGATGGTGAAGATGTTTCCACCAACATGACTTGAACCGGCTAACTACCGTTTGATACCATTTTCAACAATCCTGAATTTACCTACAACAGGAGGTTGTTTGTGCTACAAACTACCGGACCGGGCGAGTTGGCCGTGCGGTTAGGGGCGAGCGGCTGTGAGCTTGCATTCGGGAGATGGTGGATTCGAATCCCACTGTCGGCAGCCCTGAAGATGGTTTTCCGTGGTTTCCCATTTTCACACCAGGCAAATGCTGGGGCTGAACCTTAATTGAGGACACGGCCGCTTCCTTCCAACTCCTAGGTCTTTCCTATTCCATCGTCGCCATAAGACCTATCTGTGTCGGTGCGACGTAAAGCCACTAGCAAAGAAAAAACTACCGGTATACACTTTAAACCATTAGAAGTGTCCTTTAATCTCTACACAGAGCAAATAAATCGCAGATATTCAGAGCGTGGTGCCTCCTTGTCTATAGTTCACCTTACACGTCTCTTCATACTAGGCACTTTTCTCATCGGGAGGTATGGGTTTGAATTCCAGTGTCGGTAGACCTGAAGATGTTTTCTCGTGGTTTCCCATTTTCATATTAGGCCAATCTTGGGGCTCTATCAGAATTAAGACCACGGACGCTTCCTTCCCAGTCCTGGCCATTTCATATCCCATTGTCTCATTAAGACCTGTCTGTGACAGCGCGACGTAAATAATAATAATAATAATAATAATAATAATAATAATAATAATAATAATAATAATAATAATAATAATTTCTCATCACTCGTTAAAGTACCTTCCACGTCACTTCACGGTAGTATCTTCACTCATCACTCAGTAAGATACTTCAACTACTCTTCAAGGTAGTATCTTCTCCCATCACTCAGTAAGATACTTCCACTTCTCTTCATAGTAGTATCTTCTCTCATCACTCAGTAAGATACTTCCACTTCACTTCGTGGTAGTATCTTATCTCATCACTCAGTAAGATACATCCTCTTCTCTTCATAGTAGTATCTTCTCTCATCACTCAGTAAGATACTTCCACTTCACTTCGTGCTAGTATCTTCTCTCATCACTCAGTAAGATACTTCCACTTCTCTTCGTGGTAGTATCTTCTCTCATCACTCAGTAAGATACTTCCACTTCACTTCGTGGTAGTATCTTATCTCATCACTCAGTAAGATACATCCTCTTCTCTTCATAGTAGTATCTTCTCTCATCACTCAGTAAGATACTTCCTCTTCTCTTCATAGTAGTATCTTCTCTCATCACTCACTAAGATACTCCGTCTTCTCTTCATAGTAGTATCTTCTCTCATCACTCACTAAGATACTTCGTCTTCTCTTCATAGTAGTATCTTCTCTCATCACTCACTAAGATACTTTCTCTTCTCTTCATAGTAGTATATTCTCTCATCTCACTAATATACTTCCTCTTCTCTTCATAGTAGTATCTTCTCTCATCACTTACTAAGATACTTTCTCTTCTCTTCATAGTAGTATCTTCTCTCATCACTCACTCAGATACTTCCACTTCTCTTCATAGTAGTATCTTATCTCATCACTCAGTAAGATACTTCATCTTCTCTTCATAGTAGTATCTTATCTCATCACTCAGTAAGATACTTCCTCTTCCCTTCATTGTAGTATCTTCTCGCATCACTCAGTAAGATACTTCCATTTTTCTTCATGGTAGTATCTTCTCTCATCACTCAGTAAGATACTTCCACTTCTCTTCGTGGTAGTATCTTCTCGCATCACTCAGTAAGATACTTCCATTTCTCTTCATGGTAGTATATTCCCTCATCACTCGTTAAGGTACTTTCCACGTCTCTTCACGGTAGTAACTTGTCTCATCATCACTCAGTAAGGTACCTTACACAGGCACTTTTCTGTTCATTCAGTAAGATACCTTACACGTTTCTTCTCAGCAGTCTGGCAAGTAGAATTTGCCCCGGGCTCAAGGCGCGAACATCGTATTTTACTACCTTCTTCACTCGTTTTCCTGACGGGAGATGATAAAACAAATAAAAATATAACACGAAAACGGGTTTTAAAATGTATTTTAAACCACAGGAACAAAGCTAAGTTACGATCTGTAAACTGCTAAACCTTCCACTACTTGTCTTGAAAGAAATCTCACAAACTATTAACTCGATTCCATCTCTTTCTGAACTTTTTTTTCTTGAAACTCTTTTTACTATCAGTTCCATATTCTCCTTCCACTTCGCTTCCGTTCCTTTTTAAGAAGGAATTTATTGCCTGGGTTATGTCGTGAGGCGAGGGCCGAGTGACGTATTGTTTAAGAATGTGTCAACAGGTATGTTATTATCACCGATCTTCCTTCTTCTTTTTCTTCGCTCTGACAGGATGAATAAACTTTCATTTTGAGCTACTGCCGGCTGTAACAGCCCTTCATGAAATTGAGCTGGAACTCGATGAGACGGAACACATGAGTGAATGAAAGCGATTCTCCTAGAGTTTGATTGCTCTAGTATTATTAGCGATTGCGTAGCCGAGAATGTAAATCTTGTTCGCTTTGCTTGAAAGAACATTGGTTCGAATGACGCCAGGAAACCGAAAAATTTAGGAACGAGGCTACAATTGAAATAAGTACATCTGTGTAAAAATGATCAAAGGCTGTGTCGGAACCACGACCGCGTTCCTTTGGGTTAGAATACGTCACGTGAGTGTCGGGGGTGGGTGCAGTGTTACCAACAGTGGAACAGGATTACCCTCTAAACGGCTGCTTGAAAACCACCAGAAACCACTAATTTCTCTCCCTACTCCCACTCCCACCCCAACCTCTTTAAGCTTTGTTCAGTTACGAATACACTACATCAAAATGAAATACCTATATCATTTTAGTTCAAACGTTGAAGTATTCTAAGTATATGTCAAGGAGAAATCCTAATAGTTAGTGATCATTAATGTCTTTTCCTAACACTTCGACAGAAGGCACAGAGGAAGATGTCCTCATAGCCCCTAATTTTTGCAATAGGCCTACTTCGTTTGGTAGCTCGTAAGGCAGCATTGTTTGTTTCTTCTCTGTCCAGGCCGAATCGATAAGGGCAAATTTATCTTTCAGGTCTCATTTCATTGTTCTACTTTAGTTTTAATAATGACTAAAATTATCTCAAATTCCTTATTTGACTTTGGCAATACTAGGCGCGACAGTGCAAATGGTGCCAGCTGGTGACACGGATTGGTGTATGAAAGAAACACGCACTGAAGCGTTTCTTGCTTCCTTACTTTTAATGGGTTGCACTGAATCTAAGCTCCGCCTACAGTTCAGGTCTTCCCCGACTTGGCTTTTGACGGAATTACGACTGTAAATATCAAGAACTAAAATTTGAACTGTTGCATTATTATTTTACATAAAACTTTAATTGAAAAATACTATAAAATATCCACTGGCAAAAGCATGAAAAATACTAGATTTCCTACTGCCCACCGTGAGTTAAAATTTACCCACTGAAAACCTAGATTTAGTGGGAAAACCACCATGTTGGCAACGCTGGGTGGGTGTTAGAGGTACGTGAATGCATGGAATTTAGGTTTAGGAAAATATCATTATTTTTTTGGCTCTCCATTTTGAATGTTTTCAAATCACCTTGTTTCGTATCTTAATCGATTCGATTAACACTTCTTGAGTGTCTTCGGGCGTATCCAGCTCCATAGGCTAGATGGGAGCAGTAGAGAGACGTACCGGGTTTGCGGTAGCGGCGCTCCTAGTAACACTTCCTCGATTTAGAGGTTGCTTAAAAGACTAAGTATACTTTGTACCAGCTAAAAGTGTGAACGGATAGATAAAGAAGAATTTAAAAGGAATTAACCGAAGATGGTTTCATAAAATACTTATCGACGAATTTAAGGCAGAAAGCGCAGTGTCACTCATTAAAGAGCTGTTGTTTGAGTCATCAGTCCATAGACTGGTTTTATACAGCTCTCCATGCCACCCTATCCCGTGCTAATCTTTTCATTTCTACATAACTACTACATTCTATATATGCTCTAATCTGCTTGTCATATTCGTACCTTGATCTACCTCTACCGTTCTTACCACCTACACTTCCCTCAAAAACCAACTGTGCAAGACCTGGGTATCTTAAGTTGTGCCCTATCATTCTATCTCTTCTTCTGGAAAAATTTAGCCAAATCGATCTCCTCACACCAATTCGATTCAGTATCTCTTCATTCGTGATTCGATCTACCCATCTCACCTTCAGCATTCTTCTGTAACACCACATTTCAAAGGCTTCTATTCTCTTTCGTAGCTAGTTATCGTCCATGTTTCACTTCCATACAATGCCACGCTCCAGACGAAAGTCTTCAGAAACATCTTCCTAATTCCTATATCAATGTTCTACGTGAACAAATTTCTTTTCTTAAGAAATCTCTTCCTTGCTTGTGCTAGTCTGCATTTTATGTCCTCCTTACTTCCGCCATCATAAGTTATTTTGCTACCCAAGTAACAACAGTCATCTACTTCCTTCAAGACTTCATTTCCTAATCTAATATTTCCTGCATCACCTGACTTTGTTAGACCGTACTCCATTACTTTTGTTTTGGACTTATTTATTTTTATCTTGTATTCCTTCCCCAAGACTCTGTCCATACCATTCAGCAATTTCTCCAGATCTTTTGCAGAGTCAGATAAAATAACAATATCATCGGCAAATCTAAGGGTTTTGATTTCCTCTCCTTGAACTTTGATACCCTTTCCAAATTACTCTTTGATTTCCTTTACTGCCTGTTCTGTGTAAACATTGAAAAGGAGGGGGGACAAACTGCAGCCTTGCCTCACTCCGTTCTGGATTGCTGCCTCTTTTTCACAGCCCTCGATTCTTATCACTGCAGACTGATTTTTATATAGATTGTACATAATTCTCCTTTCTCGGTATCTGATCTCGATCACCTTCAGAATCTCAAACAGATTGGTCCAATCAACTTTTTCGAATGCCTTTTCTAGATGTACGAACGCCATATGCGTGGGCTTGTGTTAGATAGGTGGAATGTCTTGAAGAGGTCGGCTAATTTTTTCGGTATTTTGCCCCTACTCCCGATCAACTAGGCTGAGATTTCGACCTTCTTTAGGTTGTATGCTTGCTTGTAAAAAGAAGAGTGAGTTCATAAATTCCCTTCTTCTCACGATCAACATTTGTTTTGGTTCGTTTATTTACAATTTATTTTACGTCACACCGACACAGATAGGTCTTATGGTGACGATGGGATTGAGAAGGCCGAATAGTGTGAAGGAAGCGGCCGTGGCGTTAATTAAGGTACAACCTCAGCATTTTCCTGGTGTGCAAATGGGAAACCACGGAACAACATCTTCAGGACTGCCGACAGTGGGGTTCGAACCCACTGTTTCCCGGATGGAAGCTCACAGCTGCGCGCCTGTAACCGCACGACCAACTTGCCGGGCATCAATTTTGTCGGGTTGACTCTCGGAGGATTCGAAGCGAAGGTTGGGTCAATTATATATCCTACATTGTATATTCTCCTCACTCTCACTTCCTTACGTGTATTGACAATGTCACCACCTCTCATCCAACTACAGTTTCGGAGCACGGTCAAGAACTGATGCACTCTTATCGATATGACATCATCGCAATACAAGATAGGACTACACAAGCTCATTTGTTACTTCTTCAGCACGACAGTGGAATTCAATAGCAGGGCCTCATCTGCTACTTTCGGACAATAATGTCAACAATATATTTTAGGTAATACTTAAAACTATAGCTTGTTGTTCACATATAATACTAGCTGATGTACCCGTGCTTCGCTACGGGATTCTCAGAAAGACTGACTTGGTGGTTTTCCTTAATCCAACATAGGTCATTACAAAAACGTCAGTAGGAATGTAGCGATTGAAAGCAATGTTATCATATAAAATACTCGATCAAATGAAACACCGCAAACTTTCTCACTTTCAACGAACAGTACTACGGTGCCGATCTAAGAGTCCGAAGTTCCAGAACTGGAATAACCAGGTCGCAGACTGCCGTGAACACTCCTCTGTCATTATTCCGTTAAACATGCACACTACTCATTCCAATCAGTGCCTCCGAGTAGGGATTGAATAGCTCGAATACTATGATGAACCAACGTGTTACGAACCAGATATATCAGAAAATGTATGAACCAGAGGAATGGCATGCTACTTCCCGCCAATATACAGGCAGGCTGTTTCAGTCGGTACGACCAGGCGAGTTGGCCGTGTGGTTAGGGGCGCGCAGCTGTGAGATTGATATATATAGATTTATCTATACGACCACTAATGACATAAATAACTTATTTGAGAATTACATTTCAGGCCTTCCCCTAAACTACCATTTCACTCAGCGTGAATAAAATAATTTATAGCCTAGATTGTAGTGGATCATCACCCGACATTACATGACGATTTTCATTCAATTCTCTTCAGCCGTTTCCTCTTGATGCGTGTACATACATACATATAGACGGACAGACAGAAATTACGGGAAAGTAAAAAAATGCATTTCCTTGTTACTGTAGACATGACAGATACAGAAATACCATTCATTTCAAATTCTGAGCAATGTACAGGCAAAACACTTATTTTATATATAGATTACATTTCAGGCCTTCCCCTAAACTACCATTTCACTCAGTGTGAATTACATTATTGATAGCCTAGATTATAGTGACCTACTCCCAGACTTCGCATACCAATTTTCGAGAAGATACGACCACTAATACAATAAATGTTTGACAATTAAATTTTAGGCCTTCCCCTAAACTACCATTTTTCTCAGCGTGTATAGCCTATATTGTAGCGACTTATTTCCAATGTTTGTCTACTGATTTTCATTAAGGCACGACCACTAATAACATAAATATTTGAGAATTAAATTTCAGGCCTTCCCCTGAACTATCATTTCACTCAGCGTGATCAAAATAATTTATAGCCTAGATTGTAGCGGTTAATCACCCGACTTTACATTCCGATTTTCATTAAATTCTCTTCAGCCGTTTTCTCGTGATGCGTGTACAGACAGACAGACAGACAGACAGACAGACAGAAATTACGGAAAAGTAAAAATTGCATTTTCTTGCTACTGTGAACATGACCGATACAGAAATACCATTATTTTCAAATTATAAGCAATGTACAGACAAAACTCTTATTTTATATACAGGGTGAAGCGAAATTCGCGTACTCAGGCGTCGCAGCGCGACTGTTCACATGCCAGCAATAAAAAAATGTCTCTCACAAAAGTTCGTCCTTCGAGTATATCCGGCAGAAAAAGGGCGTTGAAAAGTGGCAATCTGACAACACTGTAACCACATGTAGGGTAACTACCTCTGTCAGCACGTATTCTTTGTGCTGTACAGTTGGTGCAGTGGTTACAGTTTTGGGTTAGCATTCAGGAGGTCGAGGGGTCGATCCTGGGTTGAAGCGTATTTTTTTAATTTCATAAATGTAGTCCAGGTGGTATGGTATCTGGCAACTTAATCGTCAACAGCCATTGCAGCGGGTCCTCTAGAAACCCTTTGCACTTACATACTACGATCCTACAAATGGACGAACAATTGTTTCCCTTGGTCAGCTTTGAAAGACGTCCTTTCCACGTCGTGGGCGTGAATTTATTCGCACAAATTCATATACTAAATGCGAAACCTGTTTTCTTTCTACCGTCCTCCAACGATCTCATAGATTAGTAGCAACTGTTATTCTTGCCTCGTTCAAGTCGATTGTATTTCGTAAGGGCTTACGTTACCAGTAGGCTTAGCAAGGTATTTGTTGTGTTCAGCGTTACAAAATGTTGTAAATGTAGGATACATGAGACCTAAGGTACGGTGTCTTACTGTATTACAGTATGTTATGTCCGATGGAAATTAGTAAACAAAAAATTGCGCCTTAACCCAGGATCGAACCCTCTACCACCTGCATGCCAACCCAAAACCCTATCCAATGCACCAACTGCTCAGCACTAATATGTGATGCTGACAGAGGTACTTACCGTACATGTGGTTACAGTGTTGCCAGATTGCCACTATTCAACGTCCTTTCTCTGCCTGATATACTCGCAGGACGAACTTTTGTGAAAGACATTTTTTATTGCTGGCATGTAGGGAGTCGCACTGCGACGCCCGAGTGCGCGAATTTCGCTTCACTCTGTATATAGATTACATTTCAGGCCTTCCCCTAAACTACCATTTCACTCAGTGTGAATAACATTATTGATAGCCTAGATTATAGCGACCTATTCCCCGACTTTGCATACTAATGTTCGTGAAGATAAGACCACTAATACAATAAATATTTGACAATTAAATTTTAGGCCTTCCCCTAAACTACCATTATTCTCAGCGTGTATAGCCTATATTGTGGCGACTTATTTCCCATCTTTGTCTACCGATTTTCATTAAGACACGACCACTAATAACATAAATATTTGAGAATTAAATTTCAGGCCTTCCCTAAACTACTATTTCGCTCAGCGCGATTAAAATAATTTATAGCCTAGATAGTAGCGGTTCAACACCCGACTGTACATTCCGATTTTCATTAAATTCTCTTCAGCCGTTTTCTCGTGATGCGTGTACAGACAGACAGACAGACAGACAGACAGACAGACAGACAGACAGACAGACAGACAGACAGACAGACAGACAGACAGACAGACAGACAGACAGACAGACAGACAGACAGACAGACAGACAGACAGACAGACAGACATTACGGAAATGTAAAAAATGCATTTTCTTGTTATTGTGAACATGACCGATACAAAAATACCATTCTTTTCAAATTCTGAGCAATGTACAGACAAAACTCTTATTTTATATATATATAGATGAATTGTAAATTAGCCTTCCTTCAAGCTATATAGTGTATATAAACAAATTCTTATCATTAAGGGTCATAGAAATTAGCTACCGTAAGTTAATAATTTTGTGAATAGTATAATCATGTTATCATAATAGTGTGCATCAACCTCATTGTCTTCATTTTTATTATTAACTAGCAAATGCACCCGTGTTTCACTACGAAATTCTACATTGTATACGGATTTCTCGGTAAATTACCAATGGCAGTGAGTAAGATTATATTAAATTGCATGCCTCTTAGCGCTATCCTAGAAACAAAATAAGAAGGGCAGAATACTTGTTTCTGATGTAAGGTAGGCACTGGGGAATTTTGAGGATAATTGCAGGCCACATTTCCTACTGCCAATTACAATCGAGTTTGGCAGTTTCTACTATAACGGCAGGTACACTTGCCAACTGCCATTCATAATAGTCACAATCCAGATCGAAAGATTTGATTATAATGGAGAATTGCAGCGCTATCTAACGTATCAACAATCGTATCAACAATGGAACGGCGATCGTGCTATTGTTTTGTAATCGACGTACCGTTTAGCCACCAATTATCCTGAAAAGAAGGTCTGCACCCTCATTAAAATGCATCCATATTTCGATATTTTCCGGGGCCAAAAGTTATACATATGAACAGCTTGAAATTTTTCCTCAAAGAAAAGTGTCCAGGTATCGGGATTAGCACACGCATACAATTTAAATTAATTTAAATTAATTTAAAAATAGGATTATAAGTGAGGACAGATGAATAGAACAAATATGTAAGTACCAAATGGTAGTATTGGAAAATCAAATGTCCCTCAATAAATTATGATGGTATGAGTTGCGGTTATAATAAAGCGGTAACAGAAAAGAAATTTAGGCGCAGGGATTCTTAGTTAAACAGATAAGAAGATTAGGCCTACTTGTGGTGTTATTACTTAAGCTATTCGATGACGCTTACAACCGCCAACGTTATTCCGCCAATATCCCGCAGATTGGCCGATTGACGTCTCTCTTGCTTTTTACCCAAGGAACAACCACGAGTTTACAGGAATGATGACGAAAATGCAATACGTTACTTCCCTGCTAGCAAGCAGTCGGAGACGTTGCCATGGTAACCTGTAGGTTCTTTGTCGGTCTGTCGGTCACTCAATGCACAGTAATTTTCTCCGTCATTTGAAGAGTAAGCTAAATTATGAACATAACAAAAGTTGTTTATAATGAAGAGACGTTTCACTCTTGAATTTAGAAATGTTATTATCCAACGTATAACCATTGTATCCAATCTTATTCCCTCCAGTTTCTTTAATAATATTCCATGGTCCATTCTGTCAAATATTTTATAAACTACACTGGTCAGGCTGACTGGTCTGTAGTTCTCGGATTTCCTTTTATCACCCTTTCCTTTATAAATAGGTATCATTATAGATTCTTTCCATTCCTTTGGTAAATTAATTGGTGTATAGCTTTTAGTGCCGGGAGTGGCCGAGGACATGTTCGACTCGCCAGGTGCAGGTCTTTTGATTTGACTCCCGTAGGCGACCTGCGCGTCGTGATGAGGATGAAATGATGATGAAGACGGCACATACATCCAGCCCCCGTCCCAGAGAAATTAACCAATGATGATTACAATTCCCGACCCTGCCGGGAATCGAACCCGGGACCCCTCTGACCAAAGACTAGCACGCTAACCATTTAGCCGTGGAGCCTTACATTCCTTTGGTATTACACTGTTATTGACGACATACTCAAAGATAAATTTTAAATAGGCACTATGCACCACCCCATTGTCTTCAATACCTCCCCAGTAATTTGATCACTCCCTGCTGTTTTTCCCTTGCTGAAGCAGTTGGATTTCTCTGAAAATATCCTCATTTGTGAATTAGAAGCTTCTTGTTTCCTTATGTGTCTCTCCCTCTCTCTCTATCTTCTGTGTCGGTTTCCAACTCCTGACAATATTCTACCCTCCCTACCAAACAGATTTGCTTTCTCAATATCTGTTAAAAAGTGTTCCCCCCATTTCCCCATTCTGGGAATTTGGATTTCTTTTCCGTTTTGATTCCTAATATATGAATCCAGCTTTTCCCATTTCCCTTTAAGGTCATTTCCCTCATGAAGTATGCCATTCATGTAATTCTCTTTTGCTTCCTTATTTACTCTATTAAGTTCCCTCATTAGGTGTTTTCTAGTGTCTCTAATCTTCCTACCTTCTTTGATTTTCCTACTTACTGTTCTACATTTTCTTATTTCCCTCGTATAATAAACACGGTTTGAGGTCATTTTACCCTTCTTAACAGGTACAAATCTCTTCTCTCCTTCCCAAATTATTCCTTCCAAGTTTGCCCATAGTGTATCTACATTACTCCATTCAGCTTCCAACAAATGAATTCTGATTTAAGGTAAGTCCCAAATTCATCAACTTTAGTTCTTCTGTACAATTTCTTGTCTTGTGTGACCTTCTTATTAAGCCTTTTTGTACCATCCTACATCCATTATTACAGCCTATTCCTAGTTCTTAAATTACCTCAGTTTTATCAACAATCTCCCATGGTTTAATCCAACAATACATCTAGTAAGTTAATGAGACGAGTCGGTTCTTGTACTACTTGTGTAAATCCTCCCTCCCAAATTAACTTACTTGCCAGTTTCTGTTCATGGGCTTCACATGCAGCTCCATTCCACTCTACTTCAGGCAAGTTCAGATCTCCCCCAATTATTACCATACCATTATTATTGTTTTTATGAGTATTATATATTATTTCCTCAAATACTTCCATGTCCCTTTCCCCTCTTCCAGGCCTATATGTTCCTATAATACCCACATCCTTCATATTATCCCTAATATTTCATCCCTTTCATCGGTAAACATTCATGTGAGCAATAAGTTTTCTTCACTAGAATAAACATCCCCCCCACCCCCATTTAACTCCTTGGTCTCTACGATAGACTGTGTACCCTTCTGGAAATAATTCTCTATTACCCACTCCTTCTCTCAACCAGGATTCCACTCATATCACCACACCAGTCTCATAAGATTCCATCAATGTGCCGAATTTTAATTGCTTATTTACTACACTCTGACAGTTTACCAAGAGCAATATCAGACCCCCTTCCTCTCTAAAACTTGACTGTTGCAACTGAGTAACTTGAAATTCCGTACTTTCCTGAATTTCATTTTCTAGTTGACTGAGCCAGCTTGAAGTACAGCTGGCTCTTTCTACTAGTTTTCTGGTCGGCATTATAACCGAAGGGAGTTGCCTTTTTTACAGTGCATATCTTATGATTATTAAAGTTGAGAACAACATTTTCAATCTTTCGTTTACCTGAATTGTTTAGATGAAGGCCATGTTTTGTATAACAGTGTCTCTCGAAACTGCTGCATTCAATAACCTGAGTATTACGAAAATGTTAACAAATTTTAACCATATCTGTATTAACTTTGTCCACTTCAATGTTCACACACGAGGCTATGGAATGAGGTGCCAGCGATTCGTTGACCGTTGTAGGCCTAAGTTTGTTACCGCTATTCAAATTTCACTCGCCACGGCTCACACAGGTTCCAAGTACTGTATCTCATTTTCAGCATAACCAGCTCTACATACAGTATACACTCAGAATCACTACTGCATCACGACTTCCGAGATATCTTACTTCCTGCTCCATGTTTTCCAGTACCTTCTTGTTTGGGGCCCCAGGATAGATGACGGCCGATGCTGCAATATCTTCATTGTTCATTTCCTTCGCAATTTCCCTCGCCTGGCTATCACCAAATATAAGAATGTTCGGCATTTTCACCGATGCACTGTGTGGGATTTTAGGCCTAACTTTGCCGCGTCTCGTAATGGAGTTAGTGCTATCAGTCCGGCTGTTTCCCCTACGGATAAGTCCTTGCGTAACACTTACTTCCCCCAGAGCTGAAAATCTTTGAAACACTTTTCACACTGGATACCATTCTTCACTCGCTTCTTGTTTACACCACACTTTTTCCCGATTATTTCACAAGAGAACCGGGAGCTACCTTCACCTACGCCACTTAATAAAGACACAAATAAATAAATAAATAAATAAATAAATAAATAAATAAATAAATAAATAAATAAATAAATAAATAAATAAATAAATAAATAAATAAATAAATAAATAAATAAATACCTCGCTGACGCCGTTTTAAACTCCTTGCTGTACAACGACACCAAGACTTCTGGAGAGGCTGTAAAGTCACTGAACCTACTCGAGAAATGAGTTAGTGGGACCTAAAACCAATAACATTAACGTTTATTATTTACAAATGAGTTTTATTTATTTATTTATTTATTTATTTATTTATTTATTTATTTATTTATTTATTTATTTATTTCAATGTTTCTTTTATGGCCTTTTCCCAATCATCTGGAGTCGGTACTAATGTGGATTTTTTAATATTTGTTTTGCTATTTGCTTTACGTCGCACCGACACAGATAGGACTTATGGGGAAGATGGGAGAGGAGGGCCTAGGAATGGGAAGGAAGCGGACGTGGCCTTATTTAAGGTACAGCTCCTGCATTTGCCTGATGTGAAAATGGGAAACCACGGAAAACCATCTTCAGGGCTGCCGACAGTGGGGTTCGAACCCACTATCTGCTGATTCTAACGTGGATTAAGCCCTGTTTTAGGGCATATTTCTTTAGTGATTAGCAGTGCGATGTGTTGTATGCAGATGAAGATGCATATTAAGACGAGTTCACTATAGGCCAGCAATCGAAATAGGGTCCTGTCAACCGAAGGTCAGTACGCTAGCGATTCAGCAAGGAACCTGCTACTTTAGACATAATTCCTGAGAGCGAAGTGGATGGTCATAAAGGTGAACTGTGTCCCATCGTTGCCGAAGTTACGAATTGTGGAAGCCTTCAGCTAATACACCTTCAGTGGGCTGAATGGCCTGTAGGGAGATGGCTTCAGTTTTTATACGAATACAAACACGTCGAAGACAAAATACATGGTGATACCACAGACAACAAAGATTCTGTGATTGAAAATCATTGCCACAATCCTCTTACTTCAGCGAAATAATGAACAGGATTGCACAGCTTACTGTAAGATTGCTTTCTTTCAGCGTCACTGGAAGTTAATTCGGGATTAAACAGATAATAATAATAATAATAATAATAATAATAATAATAATAATAATAATAATAATAATAATAATAATAATAATGCCGGACTGAGTGCCTCAGACGTTTGAGACGCTAGCCTTCTGACACCAACTTGACAGGTTCCATCCTGTCTCAGTCCGGTGATATTTGAAGGTGTTCAAATACGTCAGCCTCGTGTAAGTAGATTTACTTGCACATAAAAGAACTCCTGCGAGACTAAATTCCGGCACCACAATGTATCCGAAAACAGTTAAAAAGTAGTTAGAGGGACGTAAAAACAAATAATAATAATAATAATAATAATAATAATAATAATAATAATAATAATAATAATAATAATAATTGCTGTAGGAAGACCTGGAAGAAATAGCATTGTGTAGAGTATTTTGATGCCAGGGAACGCCACATGAATATATCGCCTCTAAGTGGAAAGCCTAAGAGCGTTGTAAAACAGCGAAGTTTTTGTATACATGTAATTAGTCCAAAACAGACTAGAATGTCACGTGCGGCCACTAGATAGGAGTTTGTATATCCTTCAACTGCGCCAACTATTCAAAATGTCATGCTGATTTGGCAGTCGTGCCTTTAGAAAACCATAATTCAACATCGCCTTGTGACTATTACAGAAGCTGACTTCATCAACATGTTTCGATCGAGAATATATCACAAAAATCATTCATCCATATCTGGAATGTATAAAACAACGAAGCGTCATCTCTGAAATGTCAGGTATTCCCAGAAATAGCTCGTCCGAGTTCAGACATGACAAGGCTCTCAATAATGTTGAAAACCACAGCTTGTACCAGCTTCGACAACAAAAATAAAAACCCTGCCACATCAGAATATCATGTAAACATAACTAGCTGGAACATACTGTTGACAGGATATTAAAGGACATTGGTTGCGCTTCTAGAATGTCAGGAATTCTACTTAACCTTCTTTCTTATACAATTCTCTTGTCCAGAGTTTTTGTTTCGCGGATACCCTTCCAAAACTTTCCCATGCAGTGAATGTCCAGATGTGATTTCCAAACTTGAAACTTTATCTTTTATTCATAACATAATAATAATAATAATAATAATAATAATAATAATAATAATAATAATAATAATAATAATAATAATAATAATAATAATAATAATATTCTACCGAGCTCGATAGCTGCAGTCGTTTAAGTACGGCCAGTATCCAGTATTCGGGAGATAGTGGGTTCGAACCCCACAGTTGGCAGCCCTGAAGATGGTTTTCCGTGGCTTCCCATTTTCACACCAGGCTGTACCTTAATTAAGGCCACGGCAGCTTCCTTCCCATTTCTAGCTCTTTCCTGTTCCATCGTGGCCATAAGACCTATCTGTATCGTTGCGACGTAAAAGCAGCTTGTAAAAATAATATTCATACCTTCGGCTACAAATAAGCGACTTTTCACTTCCTATTCTACTTGTCCTTTCCCGCAGACATTGTTACCCTTTCTTTGCTCTCCCGGGAAAGGTCCGCGAAAGCTCTGATTTCTCCTTTCTCGCTCTTCTAGTGAGATGGTGTAGGCATCGTCAATCGAGAGGAAAAAGCCTTCGGAGCCAGTTTGCTCCCCGCTCTTGAGGAACGAGAGCAGCTTAGCGAGCTAGTAGGGGAAGTGCATGACGTAGTACGCACTGAAGGTCAGTGGCGCAAAGGTATAGCACATCTTTGTGGACAGGTTAAATTGCGAGACGATACGCTTGAACTCATGTGAGGTGACAGTAGTGTGTTCCCGCCTTTATCCTCACACCACACGACGTTCAAGTCTAGTCGGTAAATGTTGCATTTAATTTGGAAGAGAGTTCAGCACAGCCTAGGTAATCGATGCCAACAAGTTTCAGACCTTCTTGGGAAGAAGAGTATTTGATACTTCAAGAAAATAACACACACGAGTGATGAGTGATAAGAAATGATTACTATTATTATTATTATTATTATTGATCGTCGTAGTCAAGATCAGAATTGACATTGAAAGACGTATGTGAAATTAAAACATCATGTGTGCAGCCGTGATTTTCGATCTGAAACTCGTCGGCATGTCATGAAGTGTTATGTGTTACCGTTGCTGCTTTATGGTGTCGAAGGATACTTTTTTTTGCTAGGGGCTTTACGTCGCGCCGACACAGACAGGTCTTATGTCGACGATGGGATAGGAAAGACCTAGGAGTTGGAAGGAAGCGGCCGTGGCCTTAATTAAGGTACAGCCCCAGCATTTGCCTGGTGTGAAAATGGGAAACCACGGAAAACATTTTCAGGGCTGCCGATAGTGGGATTCGAGGTTCTAGGACATTTCGTACCACGGACATTACGTACCACCGGACATTTCGTACGACTTGACCGGCTGATTACCTGCGAAGTGTCAGTTAATGACTTTAAAATATTTAGGAGAGGACATTCCGTACCGCTTGAAACAGTGGGAAGTATTCCGAAATAAAAACGATATCCCACTGCATGCATTCATTTGTATATCCATTGTCCACTGCTAGCGCAGAAGCCTCCGTACGGTGTGACCATTATTGATGTTAACTTTCTGTCGGGCGCAACTGATCTGATTGGCAGTTAATAATTAACACGTGTGCCAAGAATTATTCTTATATCGTATTCGTCGTTCGCAGGGACCTGGCTACTTCCACCTTACAGTAGTTTCCTGTTTCCACGTGACCTTCAAGCACATATCGGCCAGTTCATCAGAATCTTTTATTTTAGTTACTTGATAATGAAATGATGCGGTAGTTTATAAATGCTCACAATAATAGTAATATTATCCATCCTTGTGCTCGTCAGGCGCACATTGCGCCCGAACACGATATGTGTTTCTATTGTATTGTTTTGTTTCCAGATTTATACTTCAGAAAAATCGACTCTCCTATGATAATAATTACGCAAACATAAGTGATAAGCATAGTTTAAAGAGCAATTAGTAAAATAATATATAGTAGAAGTTTTCTTCAACAAATGATGTAATTATTTTGTTTGTGATTTCTTAAGTGTGTCTGTCAGGCTCATAACGCTCGCTGGCGTGGAAATGAACTTCCAATTTGACATCAAGTGGTACGGATTGTCCTGGCGTAAACATTTGAGGGATACTGGAAAACCATTCGCAGATAGATAACGACCTACGTGGTACGAAATGTCCTAAAAATCAAGTGGTACGACTGCAGGTCTTGGAAATGTGCGTGTAATCGTAGAGTGTTGAAGATCCCATGGGTAGACCAAGTCACCAACGAGGAGGTACTCCACCGTGCCGGGAAATACTGCGAAGTCTCGACCCATGCAAAACGCAAGGAAACAGCCTATTTTGGTTACGTATACCGAAACTAGAAATGGAGCCTGATACAACTGATCATAGACGGCAAGACAGAGGAGAAATCTAGACGTGGGCAGAGAATATTATCCTGGATGAAGACTGTAGTTCGACATCTGCGATACTATAACTCTGATAAGTGAAGCGCAAAATACGAATAATTACTCCAGTACAGTCACTAGCCTTCTGTGAGGAGAAGGCACCTGAATAAAAAGACCAAACCGGGCGAGTTAGCCGTGCGGTTAGGGGCGCGCAGCTGTGAGCTTGCATTCGGGATAGAACCGCACTGTCGGCAGCCCTGAAGACAGTTTTCCGTGGTTTTTCCACTTTCTCACCAGGAAAATACCTTAATTAATGCCACGGCCGCTTCCTTCCCACTCCTAGCCATCTTCGCCATAAGACCTATATGTGTCGCTGTGACGCAAAGAAAATTGTAATTATAAAAACCTCACGAATTTAATACTGGTTGAGTCATAAGAGAAAGAGATGGTTTGAACAGAGGGAACGGATGTGAAAAGTAAAATGGGCAAAAATAAGCGCCTAACTCACCTGGAGCGCCGAAGTCACCGTTGAAGACTGATATAATCTGTGAGTTTATAATGAAATAAGGTACGTTTTTTGAATGAAATACCCAGTATTCACTTCGAGGAAACGGTAGGTTTGTAGACCTTTATACTCACGATACGGCAACTCTTATTTAGTAAGCATGGAAAGCATTATGTGAGGAGATGGCGGTAGTAGTAGTAGTAGTAGTAGTGTTGATGTTCCATGGGCTGGAGACATACGAATTTGCTTTCGCATTTCATCGTTAAGGTTGATGTCACTGAAGCGACAGTTGTACGTCGGAACAAGTTTCAGGTAGAACACAAGGCACCAAACATCTCGCTGATTTCCGACAAAAGATTAGTGTTACGAAAATGTTGCAGACTTTGGGTTGCGAAGACCTGGTAGTAAGGAGACGAATAAGTGGGATGTTTCAGGCTGTCAGTGAAGAAATGGTGTAGATGAAAAAAGCTTGAGTGAAGCTCTTAAAGGTAGGAGAAAGCACAATACGAAGCTCAAGTTGGCATTCAAAAGGAAAAATTGGGGCAAATATTAATTTATAGAAAGAGGACTTAGGGAATGGAGTAATTCATGAAGGGAAATATTGGACACATTTTTAAGTTTTTTGAAATAATTTAAGAGAAGACTAGGTAGACAACTGGTAGGGAATCTACCACCTGGGCGACAGTCGTAACTGCAGGTCAATGGTAATAATTGCTTGCTTGCTTGCTTGATTGCTTGCTTGCTTGCTTGCTTGCTTGCTTGCTTGATTGATTGATTGATTGATTGATTGATTGATTGATTGATTGATTGATTGATTGATTGATTGACTTGTCATCAGTGTATGTGAAATCTGTTTGTTAACCTGTATTGTAGTAATGTCAGAGGATTATTTCAGAAATGGGAATTAGACTCGGAAGTGATAGATTAGTGAAACTGTCGTTAGCTAGAGGATGCTTGCCTAATTATACTTCCTCTTAAAACAATAATCACCACCAGCACCACCACCACCACCACCACCATGAAGGTCACGATTTTAATTTCAGCCAATTTATGTGATGTTGAAATTAAAATTCACGCTCTTGTAGTTAATTCAACGTAGATCTGGAAGCTATGAGGTTAATAATCACACAAAACCACCAGCTTGTTTGTTGGAAGAAAAACACCACTCGACTCTAGTAGTGAGCCGGATGGGTCTAGACTTGTCCCAGTCTCTGAGGCTTTATCTGAAACATTGCAGACCCGCTCTAGGAAACCGATCTTAACAGCGGAGGAATTCTGTCTTGCTGACTTTGTGACAAGTGCCCCAAGGAACGCAGGCGGAGCGGGAGGAACAGGAAGGTGATAATTGTAGGGTTCCTTGTGTACTGGAACCAAGTGACAGGAGGGTGTCCTTGGGCTAAGAACTAAGCTGGGATCAATGAAGTAGATAATTTGATATTTACTAGCCTTAGATAGAGACAGAATGTAAAGGAAATTACTGAACAGAGATCAGGACGACTGATCAACTCAATACTGCAGGTTACCAGTGTCTGTGCCAAGAGGGTTGTCGTTAATCAGCAGAACGGTCATGTTGGTACAATTCTAGCAAACTCACCGCCAAAATCGTGACCTCTAGTAGGTAAATTGCTATGACCTGCTGCACGTGGGATATAGAATACTACGATATTTTTGTTACCGTATTGTTGTGGTAGGTAGAGGTGAAAGAAGGTGCGGGGGTGAACGGGTCTCAAACTACGAAATTAAAGTTAATGTAAAATTTAACAAGGTTATATTCTCTTTTCAAAATCAAGAAATAACAAGCATGGAAGGTACAGAGTAGCAAGGCAACAAAAGAGCAACAACAGTATTTACAGGCTTTGGGCTTCGAGCCCCGAACTCACAATTCTTGAGCAGATAGCCCAAGCTTACATGTACATAAGGTTTAAACAACGGGGCAGAAAACCCCAATCATGCCCAGGAGCACTTGCTCCAAATTACACACAAATACCTCCTAGAGGCACGCAGAAACAAATTTCAAAAGAGCGATCCGCTCTCAAAGTTTTAAGTCTATCAAAAGGCCACACCTAATTCCACCTTCAAGCTGTCCTCTAAGGACATATACACAGGGGTAAAATACCCAACCTACTGAGGTCTATTAAGTGAGAAAAAGGTTAATTACATGACCTCTAAAATAACAATTTGAGAGGAGGCGATCTGCACTCCTAATACATTTTGTTTAAAACCTAATCTGGCTCTAGGCCGCTAATGCAAGGGCTAATCCCATACTACAGAGGTGACTTTAGAAAAGAACAATTTACATTACATTAAGGAAGAATCGGTTGTGAGAAATAAGTTCACCTCAAAACAATATGAGTGGGAGCTCGAGAGGGTTAAGCACTCTCTATCCCAATACGTAGCTTAAAAGAGAATAGATACTAAGAGTCTTTACATTTTAGGGAAAGGTTACATGGTGAAAAAGCTCCGGACCCGCTCCGAGAGTTAAACTGCTGAGCTAGCAAGAAAAGAAGTTATTATACGGCCATTACCTGGTTGTTGAACTGCTGTCCGAAGAAAGAGGCGCTTCCCGCCCCCTGCTATGTACTTTACACACTGAAAGATGGTAGAGAAGTGGCACAGAGACCCTAAAATCAGCAGTTTATATACTCTCGCGGAAAGTTCGAGGCGTTTCAGGAAAGAAAACCCCCTCCCACAATCATTTATTGGTTAGGGTTAAGCAGCATATCCAATTTGAAGAAGAAACCCCTTATTGGTCGTAAATTAATTAAAGAAATTCGGGATTGGCTAAATTCAAAACAAGGGGAAAGAAAGGGGAATACAGCCAACTTAAACAATACCAGAAAGAAATTTAACAAGAAACAAACCTTTGAAATAAAAATTTCTCCAAAAAACAGTTCTTTCACCTTGCACTAGGGTACACTATTGTAGTTCTTCAGTAGTGTCCTCTAGAAGAGAAAGTTCACACTTCTTACTACAGGTAAAACAAAATTACATCAAAAACGACCCAGTTCAGAAACTTCAAAATTTCCGAGTAGTGATATCTTCTGGGTAACTTGAAAATTAATACATTAGATAAAGTTCGGACTTCCTCCAGCAGAGGGTTTTCAACTGGCGCAAAGTTTGAATTAGCGGCGTGGAGGTGTACCGCCCGGTACAGACCTCCCCCCCCCCCCCAAAGTTCCTCCAAGGGGTAACACAGAGGAACATAAACTTTGTTTCAAAATAAGTTCCAAGTTATGATCTTGATATAGACATTAATTGCAGAAGCATTTATAAAATTTACTAAATTTGGTTTGATCCAGTTTCAAAATTCTTGTAGTAACTGTTGAAGTAATGTCTTTATGTTTGTAGAAGTTGAATTCAGAAGGAAAATTTTAGTTTTTTAAGGTTGATGAAAAATTTACTAAGTCCACCAGATATTGCAGGAAATCCAAAAAAAGGTAGCAATGTTGAACTGGAATGTCCATGTAGCTGATTAAATATTTTCAAGGTTGATTAAGTTGGATGGCCAGACCGGCCGCTGCAGCTTGTGTCCAGATGAGGCCGCTCGGACCCCTCAAGTACCCTGAGATACCGCTCGCCCGCACTATGGGAGGAGTAGTGGTGTTGAAGCACGCCGCGCCCGCGGTGAACATATACAGGCTGCGGGCAAGTAGCAGGTTGTGCGCCGCACATCAGCCTTGGCCGGGAGGAGGGCTCCGGCTCGCCGTGCACATGTCGACCTCGCTGGAGTAGAGGGGGCCCTTCCTCTATCCCAGTCGCGGCACGGCGCCGCGCGGCTGCGGGGGCACTGAAACATTAAAGCTCGACGGCAGAATTTTTGTTGGACCAGAATGATAGTAGGGTACATTCATTGTGGTGCGGTTGAGGGGCCAGCGGCGTGGAGAAATTCATTTCATGTACAAGCCACTGTGTGTAGTGGAGCAGGAGACGGGAGCGTGGTAATGGCCTTGGCGACGACAGGATGGCAGTTTAACGGTTCGGGGAAGGTTTTACAAAAATGCTTACATATAAAACAAAATATTATAGAAGGGGCAGAAGGCCTTAAAAGTGAAAACCTCAAAAAAAATATAACCATATTCCTTTCAAGATTATATGAAGCAAGTTAGCACAGAAGCAAGAAGCAAGAAGCAAGTTGCACCTGCGACAGGTGAACCCTAAATATCCTCTCGGTGGCTGGATTACTTAATAACAACGTAACCGGCGTAAGGAAATCGAGAATGACACACGGCCCATGAAATCTGGGGGCAAGCTTGCCCGCGGGAACAAAATTCTTGACCATCACTTGGTCGCCTACCTTCAAATTGGTGGGTCTCCGTCCACGATCATATCTTTCCCTAACCTTTTTAAGAGACACTTTAAGATTGGCTTTAGCCTTCTTCCAAAGATCTTTAATGTTGTCCGGGTCTATTGTCTCCGGTAAAATGTCACTCAGAGACCAGAGGTTAGAAAGCGGCGTGTTGGGAACAAACTTGAACATCAAAGACGCTGGAGTAAATTTATGAGATTCATGAACCGCCGAATTCAAAGCAAAAGCTAACCAATGCAGGGACGTGTCCCACCTGAAATGATCTTCATGATGATAGGCAATAAGCGCAGACCTGAGATTACGATTAACCCGTTCAGCCAGAGATGGTTGAGGGTAATAAGCAGAAGTAGTTACATGAGAGATGGACAAGTCAAAACAGAATTTACGAAAAAGATTTGATGTGAACGCCTTAGCATTATCAGACACAATATATTGGCACGGACCAAAAGAAGCAAAAATAGAATTTAGGCAAGTAATGGTGGACTGAGCGGTAGCCAGTTTAGTCGGAAATAACCAGGAAAATCTTGTAAAACCATCTACACATACAAAGATGAACTTGTTGGCATTTCCCTTTGACTGAGGGAAGGGTCCTACATAATCAATATACAGGCGTTCCATGGGGCGCGAAGCCTGATGCGAAGACAAAAGGCCTACCTTGGTGGACATGGTGGGTTTACTAAGCAAACAAGATTTACAAGCTTTTACTAGTTCACGGATTTCACCGTCCATACCCTTCCAGATGAACCTTTCACGAATCTTTTCACGAGTTTTAAAGATTCCAAGATGCCCCCCTAATGGGGTCTCATGATAGTACTTGAAGATCATAGGCACAAGAACAGCTGGAACGACAACCTTCATCATCTTATCATGCCTCGATGGGCAACATAAAACACCATTCCTCAGAACATAAGGGACGACATGTTCCCCAGAAGAAAGGGTTTCCATTATCGGAGCCAGCGTCGGATCTTCACGTTGTTATTTCTCGATATCCCTAAAGAGCATGGGAGCATCTGTTAAGATGGCATTAACATCAGATAATATGGACTCGGGAGGTGATGAACTGTCGACCGGTTCATGGGTCTCGACGTCGTTGGAAAACATACGGCTGAGTCCATCGGCAACAACATTTTCGGTCCCTCTGATATGTCTGACATCGAATTGGAAGGCAGAAATTCGGATGGCCCAACGGGCTATACGACCAGTACGACGCGGCCTACCTAAGACCCAGCTTAAGGCTTGATTATCTGTCTCCAGGTCGAATTTGACATGTTCCAGATAGAGACGGAACTTTTCTAAGGCAAATAAGACTGCCAAACCTTCGAGCTCATAGATGGAATACTTGGCTTCTTGAGCCGATAGAGTCCTAGATGCATAGGCGATGGGTCGCCTCCCTAATTCAGTCTCTTGAAGAAGGACTGCTGCTACTGCTGACGACGACGCGTCAGTTTGGACGATGAATTTCTTTGAGAAATCAGGCATAGCAAGGACAGGGGCATTACAGAGAGCTAATTTAAGATCTTCAAAAGCGGCTTGTTGAGAAGGTCCCCACTCGAATTTGATGCCTTTCCTACGAAGAAGGTTTAAGGGCGCCGCTCTATTAGCGAAGTTAGGAATAAACTTCCTGAAGAAATTCACCATACCAATGAACCTGGCGATACCTTTAATGTCCTTGGGAGGTTTAAAATCACGGATGGCCTGTGTTCTAGAATGATCGACTGCCACACCATCAGGTGACACAATATGCCCTAGGAATGACATGGAGGGTTTAGCGAAGGCAACCTTGGACAATTTAACAGTTAACCCAGCCTTACGCAGGCGATTGAGAACTTCTCGCAGATGATCTAGATGTTCTTCAAAGGTCTCCGAAAATACGACGACATCATCCAAGTAGTGATACATGTACTCAAATTTGATGTCGGAGAAGACCCTATCTAGCAGCCTAGTGAGTACAGCTGCTCCCGTGGGGAGCCCGAAAGGCACGCGGTTGTATTCATACAAATTCCAATCCGTGGCAAACGCTGTAAGATGTTTAGACTCTTCCGCTAGGGGAATTTGATTATAGGCCTGATTCAAGTCCAAGATAGTAAAGAACTTGGCCTTACGAAACCATGAAAAACAAGAATGAAGGTCAGGAAGGGGCACAGATTGTAACACCACCTTCCGATTGAGAGCCCTATAATCAATGACAGGCCTGAAGCCCCCTTGGGGTTTCGGGACTAGAAAAATAGGCGAAGAATACGCCGACTTAGAGGGCCTAATAATACCATCCTTCAACATCTGATCGATAATTTCTTTCAGAGCCTTCATTTTTGGTGGAGATAGCCTATAAGGTGGAAAACGGACAGGAATCGAATCCGTGACCTCAATTTTGTATTCAATAAGGTCAGTAACACCAAGAGTATCAGAGAACACCTCTGGAAACGACTGACACAACTTACGAATACTATCAGCCTGCTCCTCAGGTAGATGTCTAAGGTCTAACAACATCTCATCCTGGGTAGGCGAAATAGATGAACATGATGCAGAATTACATTTTAACAAGGGGATTTTACAATTGGAAGCAAATTTGAATGTGCACGACTTACTCTGAAGATCGAGCACAAGACCAGTGTGAGAAATGAAGTCAGCTCCCAATATGATGGGGCAAGACAAGTGCTTAGCCACAAACAATTTGATTTTCCATGTAAATTTAAAAATACGAATTTTGACCTGTAAAGAACCTAGAATTTCTAATGGAGATGAATTAGCCGAAACATATTGGATCGAAGAGGAACAATAGTCAGGAAGTTTACAAACAGATTTCAATTTTGCATACCATTCAGCCGAAATAATAGAACAAACACTGCCTGAATCTAATAGAGCTGTTATAGGCTCATTATTTAACTCAATTTTGAGAAAGGGGACGGGTGCGGGGGTATCCGCCGCAATCCTAAGACACTCTTTGGGGCATTCAAAAGATGGATTTGCAGATTGAACGTTCCCTGAATTTTCGATCTGTTTACCAGGGGCTGAGCCTCGGAAAGATGGATTAGTCGACTCAGCCGAAGCCACTAGTCACTTTTTATTATTGACATTGGTGGAATTTGCACCAGAGGTTGAGCAGGAGGGGGTGCTATTTGAATTAGGGCAATTCTTGGCGATATGTGAGAAAGCCCCACATTTAAAACAGCCTTGTGATGAACCAGCTCCATTATTTGCCCTACTAGTTTTGACCAATGGACATTTATTGCGAAGATGGTCAGGAGACCCGCAAGCATAACATTTACGGGGTGTGACTGGTCGGCGAGGTGGAGGCCGAGTATTACTAAACGAAGGGGGGGGGGGGTTCTTTCGCGACACGCAAGGAATCGGCGTATCTAACTCCTTCCGCTGAGACGGCCAATGCTTCAAGTTCAGAGAAGGTTTGCGGGCACGCCGCGAAACACAAATATGACCTATAAGATGGTGAAATGCCTTCCACAATAGCTTGTACAATCTGATCCTCAGGGAAGTGAAGAGCAAACACCCTAGTATAGAACTTAATGTCTTGTATGAAATCAGCCAGATTTTCATCCAATCTCTGTACTCGATAATAGTACTTCTGAATCAGAGATGATCTCGCGCGAGCAGGAATAAAATTTGCAAGCAGATGTGCATGAAAATCTTCAATAGATGACTGTTCGGCAATGGCTCATACTATTTTATCTGAGAGAATACCAACTGCATAAGGATAAATTATCTGTAAAATTTGACACGGAGAAAGAGAAAATACAAGGGCATGATCTTGAAATTCAACTAAAAACCTGAAGAATGAAATAACTTCACTGGTGGTATTAACAGAAAACTTAGAGATACCTCTGAGCAACATTGCTAATGGATGAGGCAAGCTGCTGAACCCAGGTGACATAGTAGGTAAAGGTTTCAGTGGCAAAGAAGTTAGTTCAGAACGTATATTATTCAACGACATACGGCGTTCAGACTCGTTGTCCAATGGGGCAGAGATAGTTTGAGCTCCAACGGTTTTCCTATTGACTTCTCCCTTAGGAGGCTCTTCCTCGCTACCTACATTCACCGTAGCGGGTTGATCAGTTTTGGGAGGAACTTCCCCAGTTAACAATTGGGTGACCTTACTAATAATTCAGAAATATTTTCAAGCACCGTACTAGCTTCCTTCCTCTGAACGTCATTCAACTTTAGAGACAACAGATCGTTAACTCTATTTGAAAAATGAAATAGCCTGGCTTGCACACGCTTAATTTGATTAGGAGAAGGATCATTTTCGTCAAAAAAAACTAACTACAGATGCTAGCCTAGTAATATTCTCGATGATCGTGGAAAGAGAGTCGTCAATTTCTTTCTCTCCCAAAGTGGGGATGGAAATGGGCAAATCAAGGGACTCTCTAAGCTTGTTTGTGTCTACTGCAACCGTGCCTCCAGATTGCACATTTCTGATAGTTAACTCATAGATCAACTCCTCCTTGCGCAAATAGTTAAGATGGAGAACATCGCGAGGGCCGGGCATGATGACAGAACAATTTTGAAACAGGACAAATCAAAAATTCCAGCAACTGAGAAAATTGTTAGAGTTCGGATCAAAGCAATGTTTAGCCGTCAAAAGGGGCTAAATTGAGACCCATTCAACCACGCTCTGCTACCACTTGTTACCGTATTGTTGTGGTAGGTAGAGGTGAAAGAAGGTGCGGGGGTGAACGGGTCTCAAACTACGAAATTAAATTTAATGTAAAATTTAACAAGGTTATATTCTCTTTTCAAAATCAAGAAATAACAAGCATGGAAGGTACAGAGTAGCAAGGCAACAAAAGAGCAACAACAGTATTTACAGGCTTTGGGCTTCGAGCCCCGAACTCACAATTCTTGAGCAGATAGCCCAAGCTTACATGTACATAAGGTTTAAACAACGGGACAGAAAACCCCAATCATGCCCAGGAGCACTTGCTCCAAATTACACACAAATACCTCCTAGAGGCACGCAGAAACAAATTTCAAAAGAGCGATCCGCTCTCAAAGTTTTAAGTCTATCAAAAGGCCACACCTAATTCCACCTTCAAGCTGTCCTCTAAGGACATATATACAGGGGTAAAATACCCAACCTACTGAGGTCTATTAAGTGAGAAAAAGGTTAATTACATGACCTCTAAAATAACAATTTGAGAGGAGGCGATCTGCACTCCTAATACATTTTGTTTAAAACCTAATCTGGCTCTAGGCCGCTAATGCAAGGGCTAATCCCATACTACAGAGGTGACTTTAGAAAAGAACAATTTACATTACATTAAGGAAGAATCGGTTGTGAAAAATAAGTTCACCTCAAAACAATATGAGTGGGAGCTCGAGAGGGTTAAGCACTCTCTATCCCAATACGTAGCTTAAAAGAGAATAGATACTAAGAGTCTTTACATTTTAGGGAAAGGTTACATGGTGAAAACGCTCCGGACCCGCCCCGAGAGTTAAACTGCTGAGCTAGCAAGAAAAGAAGTTATTATACGGCCATTACCTGGTTGTTGAACTGCTGTCCGAAGAAAGAGGCGCTTCCCGCCCCCTGCTATGTACTTTACACACTGAAAGATGGTAGAGAAGTGGCACAGAGACCCTAAAATCAGCAGTTTATATACTCTCGCGGAAAGTTCGAGGCGTTTCAGGAAAGAAAACACCCGCCCACAATCATTTATTGGTTAGGGTTAAGCAGCATATCCAATTTGAAGAAGAAAACCCTTATTGGTCGTAAATTAATTAAAGAAATTCGGGATTGGCTAAATTCAAAACAAGGGGAAAGAAAGGGGAATACAGCCAACTTAAACAAAACCAGAAAGAAATTTAACAAGAAACAAACTTTTGAAATAAAATTTCTCCAGAAAACAGTTCTTTCACCTTGCACTAGGGTGCACTATTGTAGTTCTTCAGTAGTGTCCTCTAGAAGAGAAAGTTCACACTTCTTACTACAGGTAAAACAAAATTACATCAAAAACGACCCAGTTCAGAAACTTCAAAATTTCCGAGTAGTGACATCTTCTGGGTAACTTGAAAATTAATACATTAGATAAAGTTCGGACTTCCTCCAGCAGAGGGTTTTCAACTGGCGCAAAGTTTGAATTAGCGGCATGGAGGTGTACCGCCCGGTACAATTTTAATAAGTACTTGCAGTAAGATGAGCAAGCTGTAGTTGCATGAAGTCTAACCACCCTCTCAACAACGCTTCTACTGCTAAATGAGAAAGTCAAAATACGTTTGAATGGAAATCAACATCATTAAAGCAAAAATAATAGTGTTAAGCAAGAATTCGAAGAATCCGCACCCATTAAAAGTGCAGGTTGATGGAGAATCAGTTCAGCAGATAGCCCAATTCATACCTTGGCGAGATTTTCTCAGAAAATTTACATTTCCATCCATACTGAAATTAGGACTCGAGTAGCAATGGCAAAGCAAGCATTCTGTGATAAACAATCCCTGTTACGTTGAATTATAATGTTCTCAGCCTCCGTAGACGGATAATGTGTGTTTCGTCTGTTGCGTTGTACTCTGCTGAAACCTGGATGCTCGATAAGAAAAAAATCAGGAGGCTGGAAGTTTTCAAGATGTGGTATTGGTGTCGAATGCACAAAGTAAGTTGAACAAGGAAGATAACCAAGATGTTGGGCAATGTACAAGAGAGGAGGCAGCAACTGAGACAGATTAGGAAGGGACAGCTCACATGGCATAACCGAATGCAAAATACCACGGAAGCACGTTTCAAGAAGACCAAGAAAGATCTTCGTGAAGGGATTCATTGTAAACACAGGACTGCGAAATAATGAAGAAGCGAAAAGTGCTGCTCAAGACTGAGCCAATATATAAGCCACCGGTATCCCGCCTGTCCTGAGAGGTGACAAAACGAAGAACCCCCAGAAACTCTTACAGTAGCTTGGGAGCGTGGTTTGACGTCCAAGGACCCCTAGGTGAACCTGAGTCTGACATTATTTTCACGTACTTGTGCCAGTCTCCTCATTTTCATCTTTCCCATCTAACCTCTTTGGTCAACTCTTACTCTCTTCCGAGAGTAGTTGATTAGGTCAGCGAGACCTAGGAAGTCTTTGAAATCCACTCTCTCTTGGCGCTTTTCTTTTTTTGCCAATAGGCCTACCTTCATTCTGCGAAGTGTCAGACCTCTTCAATGTTACCTCTGATGTGTTAATAGTGGATGATAACCTAGTTGCACTTCCTCTGAAAACAATAATCATCACAATTACCACAATAACAAGAGGAAACCGTTCGTAAGACTGACTACCTCATGATAACAATGATGATGACTTAAATAAAACATATCGTTAGTACCATGTCACACAATACTACCGTGATTCATGACACTAGACAATGCCCGTAAACTGGGCTCGCAGACATAACAACACGAGGTCATTATAAACTCATAACTATTGTTCTCTGATTAACGACTGACATCCATTTTATGACATCTGTGTACCTTGCTCCCAGGCTTATTATTTTTGATTTGTCTGTGCATTCCTTCCGTAGGCTATATGGATATACTAATTATTGTAAACGTATATCTCACTGTACGTAACTGCCATCAACACAGATGTTTAAAACACATTTAGGATTTGTTTTTAGAACTGTTGCGGGCGGGCTCCGTGTAGACACATCTACGACATATTGTTTTATATGAGGCAAATGTTGTTGCATGAATATACCAGTACCGTATATTGATTTTAACATTTTAAATATGTATTGTCTGAGGAACGTGTAATCACGGTGGCTTAAATTATGAATTACCACCCACACGGTCGAGTTTCGAATATCAGTGGATTTTCGGATGGAATTTTCATCTGAAAAATCATGTGGCATCAGGAAGGACATCCGGGGATCAAGGATCACGGGATCCGGTTTTTCAGCATGAACACGCCGTTGGAATTTTAGAAAATAAATTATTAAGAAAGGACAACCAGTGAAGAATCCATTACAGCAGATACGTATTACAATTCAATCGGGATGTGCGGCAGAATGAAATCAATCTGTATGAACCTGTACAATAAGTAACGGACTACAATAATATCAGTACTCTCAGAATGTCGGTTTATTAAAGAATTTTCACTCCAGTCAGTAACTATGTGGCCTCAATAGGAACTAGAATTCAGTAGGCTATTCATTGGATGAAACCACTCGTTTACTAAAGCTAATAGAATGTTCACGCCGATCAGTAACTATTTGGCTTCAAGAGGAGGTAGAATTCAGTTGACTATTCGTTGGAGCGGACCACTTGTTTACTAAAGCTAATGGAATGTTCATTCCGATCGGTAACTACTTGGTCTCAAGAGGAGGTAGAATTCAGTAGGCCATACTTTGAATCAGATCACTGGTTTACTAAAGCAGATATTCACTCCAATAACTAACTGCCTGGCCTCAATCTTTCTTTTAAATTTTGAAAATAATGAGGAATTCAGTAGGCTCTTTGTTGGATCAGACTACTGGTTTACTAAAACTAATGGAATTGTTACTCTGACCAGTAACTACCAACACTTAAGTCATTTTTTTAAAATAGCCATAATAGAGAGGAACTTGAATTCAATTGGCTATTGGTTGGAGAATGGTTGGGAGGTGGGAGCATTAAACAACGTTTTTGTCTCCTGTGTATCGCGTTGCAAAGGGAATAAAATAATTGGCAGAAACGATACACAATATACCGTGCGGTTTGTACAGTGTAGCTGTTAGCTTGCACTTTGGAAATGGTGGGTTCAAACTCCTCTGTTGGCAGCCCAAAAATGGTTTTCCTAGGTTTCAAATTTTCACATAAGGCAAATGTCAGGGCTGTACCGTAATGAAGGCCATGGTCCTTTCCTTCCCAACCCTAACACTGTCCTATCCCATTATCGCCGTAATACCTGTCTGAGTCTGTGCGACCTCAATAAAAATAACATTTTATTTGATAAGCTTAATGTGTAGACTGAGCCAATATATAAGCCACGGTATCCCGCCTGTCCTGAGAGGTGACAAAACGAAGAACCCCCTGAAACTCTTACAGTAACTTGGGAACGTGGTTTGACGTCCATGGACCCCTAGGTGAACCTGGAAATGCTATCCTGTACTAATGATACTAACGAATGTTGTTAACTGAGAATGGAAAAATTGACCAGAAGAGGTTATTGCACTTTGTAATATATATACACACTGACTGACAGAGCAAATGCAACACCAAGAAGGAGTGGTCAGAACTTTATGCCAATTGCAGGGTAGACTGACGTCACTGAGGTATGCTCATGATGTGAAATGCGCCGCTGTGCTGCGCACGTAGCGAACGATAAATGGGACACGGCGTTGGCGAATGGCCCACTTCGTACCGTGATTTCTCAGCCGACAGTCATTGTAGAACGTGTTGTCGTGTGCCACAGGACACGTGTATAGCTAAGAATGCCAGGCCGCCGTCAACGGAGGCATTTCCAGCAGACAGACGACTTTACGAGGGGTATGGTGATCGGGCTGAGAAGGGCAGGTTGGTCGCTTCGTCAAATCGCAGCCGATACCCATAGGGATGTGTCCACGGTGCAGCGCCTGTGGCGAAGATGGTTGGCGCAGGGACATGTGGCACGTGCGAGGGGTCCAGGCGCAGCCCGAGTGACGTCAGCACGCGAGGATCGGCGCATCCGCCGCCAAGCGGTGGCAGCCCCGCACGCCACGTCAACCGCCATTCTTCAGCATGTGCAAGACACCCTGGCTGTTCCATTATCGACCAGAACAATTTCCCGTCGATTGGTTGAAGGAGGCCTGCACTCCCGGCGTCCGCTCAGGAGACTACCATTGACTCCACAGCATAGACGTGCACGCGTGGCATGGTGCCGGGCTAGAGCGACTTGGATGAGGGAATGGCGGAACGTCGTGTTCTCCGATGAGTCACGCTTCTGTTCTGTCAGTGATAGTCACCGCAGACGAGTGTGGCGTCGGCGTGGAGAAAGGTCAAATCCGGCAGTAACTGTGGAGCGCCCTACCGCTAGACAACGCGGCATCATGGTTTGGGGCGCTATTGCGTATGATTCCACGTCACCTCTACTACGTATTCCAGGCACGTTAAATGCCCACCGCTACGTGCAGCATGTGCTGCGGCCGGTGGCACTCCCGTACCTTCAGGGGCTGCCCAATGCTCTGTTTCAGCAGGATAATGCCCGCCCACACACTGCTCGCATCTCCCAACCGGCTCTACGAGGTGTACAGATGCTTCCGTGGCCAGCGTACTCTCCGGATCTCTCACCAATCGAACACGTGTGGGATCTCATTGGACGCCGTTTGCAAACTCTGCCCCAGCCTCGTACGGACGACCAACTGTGGCAAATGGTTGACAGAGAATGGAGAACCATCCCTCAGGACACCATCCGCACTCTTATTGACTCTGTACCTCGACGTGTTTCTGCGTGCATCGCCGCTCGCGGTGGTCCTACATCCTACTGAGTCGATGCCGTGCGCATTGTGTAACCTGCATATCGGTTTGAAATAAACATCAATTATTCATCCGTGCCGTCTCTGTTTTTTCCCCAACTTTCATCCCTTTCGAACCACTCCTCCTTGGTGTTGCATTGTCACTGTCAGTCAGTGTAAATGACCTAATTCGAAACTTAAAAGAGATAGGTTAAGATATGAATTCCCAAAAATATCTGTAATACACTGCCTGAGAAAAAAAAGTTAAGCACCCAGAAGGAGTGGTCCAATATTATCCCAGTTCCGAATACATGCATACCATTGATGTGTGAGTAAATAATTAGATTTACAAGGATCTGTAATGTGTAACGCCCACCAGATTGTATTCGTGATGGCACCGTCCTGCTGTTGGTAACTTGTTACTAGTCAAATGTTGTGAGTCAGACGTTGCACGTTATAAATTTCATACTAGAGCCCGTATTGTCAAAGTATCAACTTGTGAAAATTAAGATTTTATAATTTTATCAGGTGGAATTATAAAACCTTAATTTTCACAAGTTGAGTCAGACAGTTAAGCAAGACGTACAGAGAGGACTACGTACAGTACGAAGCACCCGCGACGCCCTGCAGACGCGTTAGACAGCCTAACCACCAATTATCCGGCTCCATGGCTAAATGGTTAGCGTGCTGGCATTTGGTCACATGGGTCCCGGGTTCGATTCCCGGCAGCGTCGAGAATTTTAACCATCATTGGTTAATTTCCCTGGCACGGGGGCTGGGTGTATGTGTTGTCTTCATCATCATTTCATCTTCATCACGACGCGCAGGTCGCCAACGGGAGTCAAATCAAAAGACCTGCACCTGGCGAGCCGAAACCGTCCTGGGATCTCCCGGCACTAAAAGCCATACGCCATTTCATTTGTTCCACCAATTGACAGCATCTGACAGAGGCCGCATTGTCGGACTGCATGAGGCTAGTTGGTCGTATTGTGAAATTGCCAGGCATATGGGTCATTCAGATGTCACAGTGGCTCGATGTTGGACTCCATGAGTACATGAGAGCACCCAGTCACGTCGACCAAGAAACACCACCCCGAAGGAGGACCGTCGTATTGTGCGCCAAACATTGCGGGATCCCATAACTTCAGCACCCGCCATCCGCGAATGAGTACTGGAAACTACAAAATTGTGTACCTCGACGACTCGCAGCCGCTGGATTGGGGTCCTACCGCCTCATGCATCGGTTGTCATTGACACCAGAACAACAATGCCTGCATTTGGAGTGGTGCCTTGCCCGGGAGGCATGGACAGAGGACGACCGGCGTCGCATTCATGTTCAGTGATGAGTCCCGCTTCTCCATAACCTCCGATGACCATCGTATGCGGGTTTGGCGGCGTCGAGGGCAGAGGGCAGAGGGCAGAGGGCAGAGGGCAGATTCTGCCCATATTATGGAAAGACACACAGGCGTAATCCCTGGCATCATGGCGTGGGGAGCCGTATGATATGCGTTCAAGTCACCTCTAGTAGTGCTTCGGCAGACTAACGGCACAGCGATACGTCACAGACATTCTGCGTCCGCACGTCCTACCCCTTACGGCACAGTACGCTGGGGCAGTGTTCCAACAAGATAATGCACTCCACACTCAGCACATGCACGTGTGTCCATGGACTGCCTAGAACACGTTGAGATCCTCCCGTGGCCAGCAAGATGCTCGGACTCTTCTCTATCACTGAACACGTGTGGGATGACTCCGTCCAGTACCAACATGCGGGATCTGGAGGGGCAGCTGCAACAACTGTGGACGAACTTGCCTCAAGAGAGGATCTAAAGGCTGTTTGACACCATTTCGAACCACATAAGGGCATGCATTGCTGTCAGCTGGGTGGTGGTTTGGGGGGGGGGGGGTGGAGGGGGAGTGAATCCCTACTGACCTGGCGCCAACATTCCACCTGTAACTGCCAACGGCCTTGCCTCTTTCATCCCATATTGTAATCAATTCAATAAATGTACATGGTCTTTCAACATATGTAGTTTCAACTTTACTGTCAGGCAATGTATACAAAAAACACGTAAGAAGTCCAATGTTGTCAATAGATAAATCAGCATCCCATTACTAAAGGAAGTATTGACTAACGTAAGTGAATATCATAGCGCGGTCAGTTTGATCACGTATGCTCCAAAAATCCTGCCATAAATTATTTACCGTAGAAGAGAACAACTAATAGACGCTGAGTTGGCTGAAAAGCAGTTCGGTTTCAGGAAGAATGTAGGAGCAAGTGAAGTAATGTTCATGTTATATGAAACAGCACAATGTTCGTTCAAGAAAAACCTTCAATTATGAAGATTGTAGTAATACGTTTCAAACTTCCGAAAAGTACTTCAATAGTGCACAGTGAAATTAATTTGATCTACAATCTGGACATACATTTCACAAGAGTTATTCGTTTAAGAGCTAGAAAGGGAGGTTCATTAAGAAAAGAGTTGCACACGCTTGCAAATTATCGTCTTACTTTGTGATCACTTAAAACACGGAAAGAGAAAGAAAGTTGAGAGAGAAATAAACATGGAATTGATCCTAAAATGAATGAATGAATAAATAAATAAATTAATTAATTAATAACGAGCTGGGTACAACAGGTCTAGAAAGATTTAGACAGAAATAAAGTAAGAGAAGAGGAAACTGTAGAAAGAGAGGTTTAAAAGAAGGAAAGTACAATCAATCAATCAATCAATCAATCAATCAATCAATCAATCAATCAATCAATCAATCAATCAATCAATCAATCAATCAATCAATCAATCAATCAATCAATCAATCAATCAATCAATCAATCAGTCAATCAATCAATCAATCAATCAATACTGATCTGCATTTAGGGCAGTCGCCCAGGTGGCATATTCCCTATCTGTTGTTTTCCTAGCCTTTTCTTAAATGATTTCAAAGAAATTGGAAATTTATTGAACATCTCCCTTGGAAAGTTATTCTAATCTCTAACTCCCCTGCCTATAAACGAATATTTGCCCCAATTTGTCCCCTTAAATTCCAGCTTTATCTTGATATTGTGATCTTTCCTACTTTTAAAGACACCACTCAAACTTATTCGTCTACAAATGTCATTCCACGCCATCTCTTCATTGACAGCTCGGAACATACCACTTAGTCGAGCAGCTCGATTCCTTTCTCCCAATTCTTCCCAGCCCAAACTTTGCAACATGTTTGAAACGCTAGTCCTATGTCGGAAATCAGCCAGGACAAATAGAGTTGATTTTCTTTGGATTTCTTCCAGTTCTTGAATCAAGTAATCCTGGTGAGGGTCCCGTACACTGGAGCCATACTCTATTTTAAGTCTTACCAGAGACTTATATGCCCTCTCCTTTATATTCTTACTAAACACACCCCCATAACCATGTCCAGAGATCTGTACTCTGTATTTACAATCATATTTATGTGATTACCCCAATGAAGATCTTTCCTTTTACGCCACCAACGCAGCAATTAAAACTGAGAGGACTCTTGCTATTTGTGAAGCTCACAACCTGACTTTTAACCCCATTTATCAACATACCATTGCCTTTTGTCCATCTCACAACATAATCGAGGTCATTTTTCAGTTGCTCACAATCTTGTAACTTATTTATTACTCTATACAGCATAACATCATCTTCATAAAAGCCTTATCTCTGATTCCACTTCTTTACTCATTGATATATATAAGAAAACTAGCAAGATACCCGTGCTTCGCTACGGTATTATACTGAAATTTATAATTGAATGCTTATTGTTTTAGATATATAATCCGCCGAAATTCGCGGTCTGACTCGTTTTCTGCGAGAACCCACCAAAATTCCCGATCTGACTCGTTTTCTATTAGATTACGGCATGTTTCCTCCATTTTTCAATCTTCTTTTCCAGCAATCGATTTCGTACTTCCCGGGCTAGGCTCAGGTATTCCTCCCGGACAGTTGGGTCCGTAAATCTTTGCCATCTTTTCCTATAATCATTTTTAATATGGATAAAATCCTTCAGGAGATCCGGCGTGGTGTCATACTGGGTGCCTAGAAGGCACTGAACCCGCGGCCGGACTGCATTCTTAGTCATTACCCGTCCAGGAACCGTTTCTAGCGCGGTCCGCACATTTGACGACGGTCCGGAACATTATTATTATTATTATTATTATTATTATTATTATTATTATTATTATTATTATTATTATTATTATTATTATTATTATTATTATTATGTGTTGCTGGAATGGATGATGACAGGAAAACCGGAGTATCCGGAGAAAAACCTGTCCCGCCTCCGTTTTGTCCAGCACGAATGTCACATGGAGTGAACGGGATTTGAACCGCGGAACCCAGCTGTGAGAGGCCGGCGCGCTGCCGAGGATCCTTATAAGTACATTAAGAACAGTAAAATCAATTGGTCTCACCTCCTTCTACACCCCACCGCCGTTAAGTTTATTTACCGGCTCACCCCCCCCCCAAAAAAAAATTAAAAGAAGGCTTGTTTCTTATGTTTAAAGAAGATTTCAAACACCAATGTTCACGTCTATTACCTTCAGTTTTGAGATATAAGTATCCCCATAAAAATAATTTTCTTTTTTCACTTCATTTCACACTACTCCCCCTCCCCCCCCCCCCAAGTGAATTTTCCCGCAAAAAATACTTGTTTCTTTAATAGTAAAGGATCTTCTAAATACCAATTATCACGACTCTAACTTCTTCTGTTTTTGATTTATGTGTCCTCATGAAAGGAATTCAACTCCTTTACACTCCCGCCCTCCAAGATGGTTTCCGCCCAAAACGCGTTTTTCTTTGTTTTTAAAGGAGATCCAAATACGAATTTTGACGTCTGTAACAACTTTAGTTTTTATTAGATGTATGTATTCTCATTCAATTAATTCAATTAATTTTTCAATTCTTTCACCCCCCCCCCCCCTTCATTGGATTTTCCGAGAATACGTGTTTCTTTATTTTTAAAGCAGATTGCAAATATCAAATTTCACGTCTGTAACATCTTCATTTTTGAGATATCAGTAGCCTAATTAAAAGAATTCAACGCCTTTTTCAGTCACTTTTACCCCCCCCCCCTCCACCCAAGTGGTATTTCCGAAAGCTAAAAATACACGTTTCTTTATGTTTAATAGAGATAAAAAAATACCATTTTTCACTTCTGTAACATGTTAAGTTTTTTGAGATAAACGGTAAAAATTCTCATTTTAAAATTTCACCCCTTTTGAGTTTCCCTTAAGTGGAGTTTCTAAACACAAATCACCTATGTTTCTTTAGATTTACAGGAGATTACAAACACCCACTTTTTACGTCTGTAACATTTTACTTTTCCAAGATATTCTGTAGATATAGTCTTTCAAAAATTCACCCAATTTGTCACTCCTGTTTAACCTCCATTAATTGGATTTTCCAAAACTAAAAAATACGTGTTTCTTTATTTTTAAAAGAGATCCCATATACAAATTTTCAGTTCTGTAATATCTTTCGTTTCTGAGATATATGTATCCTCATTAAAGGCATTCAACCCATTTTTCACCCTTTTACACCCCTCCTATTGGGATTTACAGGAAACAAAAAATACGTTTTCCTTTATTTTTAGAGGTGATTATAACTACCAATTTTACATATGTAAATTTTAAAGTTTTAAGATGTATACACACTCATTTTAAAAAATTTACCTCCCTCCTTTTTACCCCCCAATATTTGGATTTTCCAAAAACGAAAAAACACGTGTGCTTTTTTATTTTTAAAGGAGATTCTAAATACCAATTTTCAGATATATAACCTTTAAAAATTTTGAGATAGATACACTCATTTTAAAATATTACTCCCTTTTCACCCCCCCCCCTAAATTGGATTTTCCAGAAACAAAAAAATACGTGTTTCTTTATTTTTAAAGGAGATCCCAAACACCAATTTTCAGGTCTGTAATATCTTCAGTTTCTGATATATAAGTAGCCTCATTAAAGGCATTCAACCACTTTTTAGCCCCTTTTCACTCCTCCTATTGCGATTTTCCGAAAACAAAAAAAAATACGTGTTCCTTTATTTTTAATGAAGGTTCTAAATACCAATTTTTACATCTGCAAACTTTAAAAGTTTGGAGATATAGATTCACTCGTTTTAAAAATTCACCCCCTTTTCACCCTCCCATTAATTGGATTTTCCAAAAACAAAAAATTACGTGTTTCTTTATTTTTAAAAGAGATCAAAAGTACCAATTTTCAGGTCTGTAATATCGTCAGCTTCTGAGATATAGGTACCGGTATCCCGATTAAAGGCATTCAACCCATTTTTCCCCATTTTCACCCTTTTTCACCCCTCCTATTGGGATTTTCTGAAAACAAAAAAATACGTGTTTCCTTATTTTTAAAGAAGATTCTAAATACCAATTTTTACATCTGTAAACTTTTAAAGTTTTGAGATATAGAGCAACTCATTTTAAAATTTCACCCCTGTTTTCACCCCCTTAGCGAAGGAATATCCAAAAATCCTCTCTTAGCGAGCACCTACGTCTTAATATGAATATATCCCCAAAATTTCATCTCTTTATGTTCAGTAGTTTTGGCTCGGCGATGATGAATCAGTCAGTCAGTCAGTCAGGACAAGTTATTTTATATATATAGATATAAAGGTCCAATTATACTACCTTGAGGAATTCTTAATTATTACAGGGGCAGATAAAGCTTTCCCTTCTCTATTTCTCTGAGTTCTATTTTCTAGAAATGTATCCACCCTTTCAGTCACTCTTTTGCCTAGTCCAATTGCACTCATTTTTGCCAGTAGTCTCCCATGACCTACCCTATCAAATGCCTTATATAGGTCAGTAGCGATACAGTCCATTTGACCCCCTGAATCCAGGATGTCTGCTATATCTTGCTGGAATCCTGCAAGTTGAGCTTCAGTGGAATAACCTTTCCTAAACCCGAAGTGCCTTCTATCGAACCGGTTATATATTTCGCAAACATGTCTAATATAATCAGAAACAGTGCTTTCCCAAAGCTTACATGCAATGCATGTCAAACTGACTGGGCTGTAATTTTCAGCTTTATGTCTTATCACCCTCTCCTTTGTACAGAGGGGCTACTATAGCAGCTCTCCATTCATTTGGTGTAGCTTCCTTCATGCAAACAATAAGCAAATAACTACTTCAGATATGGTACTACAGTATATCCCAACCTATTGTCTTTAGTATATCGCACGAAACCTAATCAGTTCCAGCTGCTTTTCTAGTTTTCAGCTTTTGTATCTTACTGTACATGTCATTGTTATTATAGGTAAATTTTAATGCTTCTTTAGCATTAGTCACCTCCTCTATCTGGACATTATCCTTGTAACCAACAATCTTTACATACTGCTGACTGAATACTTATGCCTTTTGAAGATCCTCACATACACACTCTCCTTGTTAATGATTCTTGGAATGTCCTTCTTGAAACTTGTTTCTCCCTTAAAGTACCTTAACATACCCTTCCATTTTTCTCTAAAATTAGTATGACCGCCAGTTATGCTTACCATTATGTTATCCTTAGCTGACTTCTTTGTTAGATTCAATTTTTCCTTACTTCCAGAGCCATTCCTAACTCTATTTCTTTCCAACCTGCACCTCCTTCTTAGTCTCTTTATTTCTCTGTTATAATATAGTGGATCTTTACCATTCCTTACCACCTTTAAAGGTAACCTGTTTTCACATTCCTCAACAATTACTTTAAACCCATCCCAGAGTCAGTTTACATTTTTATTTACCGTTTTCTACCGATCATAGTTACTTTTTTTAAACTCCTTCATGCCTGTTTTATCAGCCATGTGGTACTGCCTAAGAGTTCTAATTTTAATACCTTCCTTTCTATCACATTTATTTTTAACTACGACAAAAGCAGCTTCGTGATCACTAATACCATCTAATTCTTCGGTTTCTCTATAGAGCTCATTTTGGTTTACCAGCACCACATCCAAAATTTTCTTCCCTCTATTTGGTTCCATCACTTTCTGAACCAGCTGCCCTTCCCATACTAACTTATTTGCCATTTGTTGGTCATTTTTTCTGTCGTTCGCATTACCTTCCCAATCGACATTTGGTAAATTGAGATCACTCGCTACAATCATGTTCCTTTCAATATCGTTTCCCACATAGCTGGTTATCTTATCAAATAATTCTTACCGAGCTCGATAGCTGCAGTCGCTTAAGTGCGGCCAGTATCCAGTATTCGGGAGATAGTAGGTTCCAACCCCACTGTCGGCAGCCCTGAAGATGGTTTTCCGTGGTTTCCCATTTTCACACCAGGCAAATGCTGGGGCTGTACCTTAATTAAGGCCACGGCCGCTTCCTTCCCACTCCTAGCCATTTCCTATCCCATCGTCGCCATAAGACTTATCTGTGTCGGTGCGACGTAAAGCAACTAGCAAAATAATAATAATAATAATAATAATAATAATAATAATAATAATAATAAATTAATAAATAGGTACATAAATAAATAATAGGCCTACTGCGAGATAGAACCCAAACACCGTCAATTAAATGTAAAGTATGGCTATTCTACGGGTACATACTCCGTACGACTCATGACCGACTAAGACGATCTGTAATTTCATATGACCACAGTCGACGAAGTTGAGATACGTTGTTCCGCGATTATGAGAAAGTTATAAGACAGTCGGCATATCAGAAAATGAGATAAATAACAGCGATGAATTTAAACGGATGGTCAATATCTATTGTATCTGAAGTTTGAAGTGGAATAATAATAATAATAATAATAATAATAATAATAATAATAATAATAATAATAATAATAATAATAATAATAACATATGACCTCAGCTGCATGAAATAAACTTTCAGATTTTAGTCGTATCTAGTATGTTGAAGAGACAGTTAAATAGGAAATAAAAATAAGCAGACACCGATGGAAAGCAAATGCCCAGCAGAACAAATATAACAGAGGCCACAGGAGCTCAGTCGGTTAAGCATCCAACGTGAAATTGTTTAGTTTCAACCGGTGTCTCTTCAGTATTTATTCATGAATGAACTCAGGTTGTTTAAAAATTACGAATATTTGAAAACAGATATATAAAAGCTTCCAAATCAAGATTATGCAAATAATTTCCTAACTGCAATAGTCCGCCTGTTGCTGTTTCTTGAGGGATGCAGTGTTTTTTCGTCTGTATCTTGGCACAGGCCAGAGCAAAATGTAGCTTCCACCAAAGTCCCCGTCCCATTTATGGAACCTGCTGAAGTATGGGTGGTGAGTGCTCAGTAATAACATTCAGAGCATGACTAGTGAGTGTGAGCGTTATGAAAAGTGCTACCCATAAGTTCAGTTGTGCTGCAATAGTACTTTCTTGCCCAGTGAGAAAGCAATGGTAAACTGCCTGACTCCTCATCTTGCCTAAAACAACCGCATAATATTTGGTGGTGCTGTCTGAGGATCCAACCAAGCTTCAGGATGCTGACCTAACAAACAGGACTGTAATAGCATCCTCAGAAAAAAAAATCATATAATATTATTTTTCGTGCCTTCCGAGGGCAGAATTTCACGTTTTCTTGAAAAAATGAAAGAGATTTTATTTTCACACATATATCGTAGGCTATCAGTGATACGTAATATGTGTGTTGTTCACGATATTGCTGAGATAATAATCAAAATGTAACTTTTATTCTTATTCGACAATGGAAAAAATATCTGAATACCGGTATATCAAATGAGTTAATTTCGGCATTTACATAAATTCGCGCTGTCAAATTTAGGGGGCCATGAATGATATACGACAAAAACTTAATGTAAAATTACTATGTTGAGGTTGTGTTGCCATAACAAGCGCGTGTCCAATTGAAGTGCGAAGAGATTTCACTTTATGTGGAGTTGCGTAAGTACAGGCGCGAGTTTGGAAAACACAACTATTACATTCCCTTCCGTATTATTACAGGAAGACCCCCAACATTTTGTGAATACAGTCCGTCTCCTGTTTTGAAGAGGAAAGCCCAGTGGCTTTCAAAATATTTCTTTGATTTGGGCATGTCAGTGAACTTTAATAAGTATGTTTTCAGAATATGTTAAATAAATTAATTTCTAAAACGGTTATTGTTGTATTATATGCAGGGTTATCTTTATAAGCATGCCTTTGCTGGCGAGATGTAGTGTTTACAGTGCACTATGTATTCTGGTATGGGCTATATCAAGTTTGTTACTTTCATTGACCTGTCTCAGTCTCATCCTTGGCTTTGACAATATGAAAGTGACTGAGGTATGAACGATGCTAGTAATACCATTCCTTATGCAGCCAGTCCCTGTTCTGAATGATGTGAAAATATCGCTCATAGGGTCGGTTGGTGCATGCATTTCAGTGGGCTTGGCAGACTGATATGTAATAGCAACTGCTGGCTCGGCGAGGAAAGCAACCGGAAACTACATCACTCCTCATTTCCCTAGTACGCCTCTTCAGTAACGCCTAAGCTATTTATGACAGCTGTTGGCGGAGCTGCAGAGGATCAAACCAGCCTTCGGGCTGAATACCCAACATACATACATCTTTATAAGCGTGAAGTAACGAATGTCCTGTCCTCAATAGTCTGTTCGTAACATTTCTGTAAAAAGCTGAGTGTCGGAAATATATAATATAGTCAACGTTATAAAGGACTAATGAATAATGAATAATATATATTGAACAGAGGAAACTGATCATGTGAAGAAATTAATATCTATTTTTGTAAGATATTACTTCAAAATTAAAAAAAAATATTCATTTTAATTCCTGTCCGATTTCACATGAATGCCCTATGTGTATTCGCTACCAGCTAAAAACTAGGAGACTATTTCAAATTATTATTATTATTATTATTATTATTATTATTATTATTATTATTATTATTATTATTATTACGGGGTTACCCGTGGACCAGCAGAGGTGAAAGAAGGTGCCGGGGTGAATGGGTCTAACTACTAAATCAAAGTTAATTTAAAACTTTAAAAAAGGTTATATTTTTTTGAATTTCAACAATTGTAACTGTTCCACCTCGTCAAAACACTTGGGGAGATGAAAGTTATTATCTTGGGACACATGAATATTAAATAAACTATTTGTGGCTTGCCCGCAAATTGCCACGCAAATAGAAACAATAAACATTCCATGGTTCCCCATTTCTCTATGTAATGTTTGGGCGCCATGGTTACAGTTTTAAACAAAACTGTAAACCAAAATTTATATTTACTAGCATAGAGACTTACACTTAAATCACAGGGGTAGGATTTTAAATAATTAACCATTAAGTATCGCTTACAAAAGAAAATTAACGCAATATAAAATACAAATGAATTTTTATACAAAAAAAATGAGATAAATCGGAAAAGTTTCCTTAAAGCGTGGAGAAATTTATAATTTACTGAATTCACCATTGCTTGCTTTATCTAATTGAAGCTCACCAATTGCAGCTTCCGATGAAGTCATCTGGTTTCCGTGGTTACTCGTTCTTTCCTTCTCGATGTAGAATTTGCTCCATGGACATTCTTCCTTCCTTCTCTGAGATGGTACGGGCTATCTGGACTAGCACTCCCTACATGCCTAGTCTTTAAATTAGACATTGGCCCTATACTTGTAAAAACTGAGCAGCTTTGATCGTAAGAGGAGAAAATTCAGAGATATGAATTTTTCCATATTAGTAGAAATCTCAATCCAACTGAGCTATACTATTTATACGATACAGACTTGTACCAAATTTCCGTAGACTTGAACTAAACATAGTTCTTCGTCCACAATATTTACTGAATATCACACAAGCCGTAAGCTTGTTTCGTTTCTCGCAGATCCGATAACATAACCGAAGCGACAACACATTGTACAAAAATAACCATGTCGCGGAGCGACCACACACTGTTTCAAATATCAAATCACGTCGTTCAAAATAGATGTTCACAGTAGAAGTACTAGTGATGGAGTATCTCGTTAGGATGTTAGCTTCACAGCAGAAGTTGTACTTAGTTAGGTTGTAAGGTTGTAAGGTCGTAAGCCCCCGTTGTTGAGAATCAGTATATATCCGGGCTCACCCCCACTCTTGGTAACAGTTCAATCTCAAAACTCATATACAACGAAGTATCTGATTCGATAGATCGAAGCATCAACTCCCCTTCTCTTCCTCCTCGACAAGTCCAGAAGGCGTGGCGAAGATATAGCTGACCCTCTTGCAAGCCTCGCACACGGGTCGCTGTTTACTAGCCTTGGTCATAAAATAAACCCATGACTAACGCAAAATCCCAAGCTTCAAGAATAACCCTCCGTATACACAAACATGAGATGAAATGAAAACAACTATGTCTCAACATATTGACCGTATTTACAACATAATGAATTCTTATCCTACATAATATAATAATTTAAATACTAAAACGATGTTATTATATGTACAATATGATTCCAAAATGCCTTGATTACAACTGATTGACGTTGAATAAATATGTTATAACAAATAATTGCCGATGGCGGATAAACTTGATATCAAATGATATCGCGTAAAATGATATTATATTAAATTAGTAGGGCTGGAGAAGCCTGGACGGTTACACAATCAACAACAAAACTTTAACAACTTTTCACTTAGTGAGATAACAATGATATATCAGGTATCATGACAAGGTTTAGACAAAGCAAGAAAACCCAAACTTTAGTGACTGTTTAGTAACCAGGGCTTCCAGCCCCTCGCTTTACATTACCTGAGCTCTCAGCTCAACTTTATAAAAGATTTTACACCAAGGGCAGAAATCCCCTAATACATGGAGCCCTTGCTCCCAATTATAATATCAAGTCTCCCAGAGGCAATTTTACAACACTAGAAAAAGAGCTCACGCGCTCTTAGTTCTCAAGCCTATTTCAGCCAACATACTATGAAAATCTATCACTGGCCTTACAAGGCACTATTTACAAATAGCCATCTTATTACACAGAGGTATCTAGTACCCAATCTACGGGGCCTTAGTGAAAAAGAACAGGTTCGATAAACGGCCCAAGCACAACTGGAATGGAGTCAAAGATTGAGCTGCCCCCCAAAAAATTTACAGACCTATAGGGCACTCGGCCAACGAAACAGGGGCTAATCCCAAACTAATGAGGTAGCGCGCATGGAGATAACTTCAATACATTGCAGAAACAAATGCGGTACCTCAAACCAAGATGAAGGAGAGCTCGAGAGGGTATATCACTCTCTATCCCCGGATTACAGTTAAAGATTTATGAAATTTTACATGAGCCGCTCGGAGAATTACATTTTAAGGAAGTTGGTTACAAAGTTAAAGTTTCGAACCTTTCCCTCGGGTTAAACTGCGGAGCTAGCAAGAGTGAAGATGTTAAGTGGCCATACCTTGTCGGAGAACTGCAACCTGATGAAAGAGGCGCCTCCCGCCCCCTGCTTCACACACACACTTAGTTAGATGTCGATGAAAAATAGCCAAGAGACGGGAAAATCTGCAGTATATAAACCCTCGGGGAAAGTTCGAGACCTTTCACGAATAAAACAGCCACACCCTCACAATTTTATTGGTGGATGAAAAGTTTACACTCAGTATCGAAGAAGAAATACGGGATTGGTTGAAAATAAATTACAGAAATTCTTGATTGGCTAAATTCCAAATTGGCGGAAATAAAAGATAAATATTGCCAAGCCAAAGATGAATGAACAAAATTTAGTACGAAAAAACTTATGAATACACAATTTCTTCAAAAAGGTTCTTTCACTTCAAACCAGGGTGCATGATCATAGTTTTCTAGCAGTGACATCTATGAGAGAATGTCCCAACTTCTTGATGAATGAAAAACAAAAACGAGTTGAAATTCACCAGGGAGTAAAGAATACAGGGAGATACCTTGGAGCTCTGAGAGTGAAGCCCAATGACAATGGTCTACATAGGGGGCGTGGTCGTAAATAGGCGCGAGAACCCATACTATTTTTTGATAGTCAAATCTGTCACAGCTCATTGAAGTGAATACGGTGAACGCAAATTTTAATTGCGGGAATTTTCAGATGCAAACACTCTACGACACGCTAAAACGTAAAAAAGATACTAATATTTAGTTGATGTTGTAGCTCTTACAATGTCGTGTTGTGCACACGGTTACAGGAATCGGAAATCCAAAAATATTCCTGGAATAACATTCCACAGGTATTATAAGATTCTAAGTATGATTTGTAATATGTAGTACAGTATATTATATCACCTCCATTGTTATTGTGCTAGTATTTCGGAGTCTCAGAAGCAATGCCCACTTTTCGTAAGAATTTTTAGGTTAGACTTGCTTTTTATCGTCAATTTTTCCTGAGGTTTCCTGTTCATGAAGAAAGGAGAACAGAGTGGATTAAGGCCATTAGAAGGGAAAATTGGGTACCTTCTCCTTACACCAGAATATGTTCAGCACATTTCAAACCGGAATTGTTTGATCGGTCCAAGAAGAAATTTGTTTTGAAGGAGAATGCAGTACGTACTATTTTCGATGCATTCCCTTCTTACGTACGGCACAGAATGAGAAAACTCGAGGCCTAGAGAGTTTTTCATTTTCACGCCCTTCGTGGCCCTTGTCTCCCTTTGGCCGATACCCTTATTTTTTGAAGTGTCGGATCCCTTCCATTTTTGCCCCTAATTAGTGTTAAAAGAGGATGGTTGCCCAGTTGTACTTCCTCTTAAAACAATAATCACTACCACCACCTCTAAAATATTTTTTCCGCCTATGGGCGAGGATAGAATAAGGCCCACGGTATCCCCTGCTTGTCGTAAAAGTCCCTGCGGAATTGGGGGTAGTAGAACAACACCCACGGTATCCCTTGCTTTTCGCAAGAGGTGACTGAAAGGGGCCCCAGGAGCTCTCAATTTTGGAGCATGGATTGGCAACCACGGGGCCCTTAGCTGAGTCCTGGTATTGCTTCCACTTACTTGTGCCAGACTAATTTTAGTCTCATGTCCGACCTCCGATGGTCAACTCTTGTTCTTCTCCGACCCCGAGGCTATAAGAGGATTCGAGGGCTAAGGAGTCTTTCATTTTCTCGCCCTTCATGGCCCTTGGCTTTCTTTGGCCGATATCTTCATTTCTCTCTGATTAGTGTTAATAGAGGATGGTTGCCTAGTTGTACTCCCTCTTAAAACAATAATCACCGCCACGTGTGTCCGGCTCCATGGCTAAATGTTTAGCGTGCTGGCCTTTGGTCACAGGGGTCCCGGGTTCGATTCCCGGCAGGGTCGGGAATTGTAACCATCGTTGGTTAATTTCGCTGGCACGGGGGCTGGGTGTATATGTCATCTTCATCATCATTTCATCCTCATTTCGACGCGCAGGTTGCCTACAGGAGTCAAATCAAAAGACCTGCACCTGGCGAGCCGAAAATATCCTCGGACACTCCCAATACTAAAAGCCATACGCCACTTCATTTACCACCACGTGTCTTAAAAGGCGATTTAGGAGGCCCAAGGGGCTCTTACCTTCGGAGTGTGGTTTAGCGTCCAAGTGGCCTAAGGGGCTCTTAACTTCGGAGTGTGGGTTGGCGCCCAAGGGGCCCTTAGCTGAGTCCTGCATTGTTTCCAACTGTCAGATGATGGTTTACTTGAAGTTTGTACGTCCTATTAAAACAATAGTCACCTACATCACCACTCCAAAATATGTAGTAAGCAATGTTGCTATGCCAAGTTTGGTGATTTTTTACGCATTCCCGTAAAGCATTCAGATTGCGGAATGCCCTTATTAATAGCCTGCTCCTTATCTTTACTGATATCTGGTGAAGATTTGCATCTTCTGTTTGTAAGATACTCGGTTTATTAGTACCGATAGTCAACTAGCGAGAGAGTAGATTTAAGGCTGCGGGTCATGAGAAACGCTTCCTTAGAGCTCAGTAAAACAGCATTAATAGGTCTGTTTGCCAGAAAATTTTGTTACAGTTAATCGTCGTGTTATTTTGAAAACGATTGTGCTTAATTGAGCGATTTGAAGTTTCCCTACTCCCGAGAAAATGTCTTAGTTTGTATATATATCCACAACGTAAGAATTGCCATGTTTTGGTAACCATGGGGGGCGTGGCCGTTGGCTTCAAGTGATAGCCACAGAGAGCAGTGTAGCGGGCAGCTCCCTGTATTCTTTACTCCCTGAAATTCACACAGTACTGCAAACTTCACAATAACAAAATTTTAGTGGTGCCATCTTAAGAGAAAATTTGTAAGTTGGTCCAGTTTCGAGTTCACTGTTCCTCCTGTAGAGGCGTTCTTTAAGGCGCAAGATTTAAATGTGCGGCGTAGAGGTGTACCTCCCGGTACAATTATTATTATTATTATTATTATTATTATTATTATTATTATTATTATTATTATTATTATTATTATTATTATTATTATTACACCCATATCTATTTCTGGTGAGGTATAATGTCTGTCTTGATTTGTTACATTTATTGACCTGCGTTTGACTTTGGCAATATGAAATGACAGGTATGAACAATGCTAGTAACGCCATTTCTTGTGCAGTCAGTCCCTGCTGTTAACGGTGGGAAAGTTTCACTTGTGGGCTCGGTTGGTGTATGTTCTTCAGTGGGTTTGGAAGTAGACTGATATATAATAGTAGCTTTTGATACTGCGAGAAAAATAACAGGAAACTGCATCACAACTTATTTTTCTGGTAGGCCCCTTCAATGACGTATGGGTACTCTACGACAGCTGATGTTGGAGCTTTTGGAGATTCAACCAACCTTGAATCTGAGAAAACGAGTGTAAACGGATACAAACATTACGTTACATCCATCATTATACCATTTATACATTTTTTTTTCTATTTCCTTTACGTCGCATCGACACAGATAGGTCTTGTGGCGACGATGGGACAGGAAAAGACTAGGAGTGGGAAGGAAGCGGCCGTGGCCTTAATTAAGTTACAGCCCCAGCATGTGCCTGATGTGAAAATGGGAAATCATTGAAAACCATCTTCAGGGCTGCCGATGGTGGGGTCCGAACCCACTATCTCCCGGATGCTCCTCCCACCATTTATACCAAGCGAGTGGCTACATGGTTTCGGTCTCGTAGCTTGCATTCGGGAGATAGTGGATTTGAACCCCATTGTCAGTAACCCTGAAGATGATTTCCCGTAATTTCCTATTTTCACGCCAGGCAGATGCTGGGGCTGTACCTTAATTAAGCCCACGGTCACTTCCTTTCCGATCCTAGCCCTTTCCTAACCCATGCTGGTCATGCTACGCAGCCACATATGGATATGTAGTCCACCAGAACAATTTTAGTTGGGTTCATTTTCCTATGCTGATGTGTAAAGGAAAATGAACTTTGTGCCGTACTATAGGAATATATCTATTTGATAACGTATCCACCGACCCCGTGGTGTAGGGTTAGCGTGCCTGCCTCTTACCCGAAGGCCCCGGGTTCGATTCCCGGCCAGGTCAGGGATCTTTATCTGGACCTGAGGGCTGGTTCGAGGTCCACTCAGCCTACGTGATTAGAATTGAGGAGCTATCTGACGGTGAGATAGCGACCCCGGTCTAGAAAGCCAAGAATAACGGCCGAGAGGACTCGTCGTGCTGACCACACGACCCCTCGCAATCTGCAGGCCTTCGGGCTGAGCAGCGGTCGCTTGGCAGGCCAAGGGTCTTCAAGGGCTTTAGTGCCATGGGGTTTGGTTTGGATGACGTATCCGGTCGGGCAGTTGGGGGTAAAACTTTCATCCTGTACGGATCTATAGACTATGACCGTTTTCTTTTAAGGAAGTTAACATGTAGGTATCGTACCTTACCTCTCCTTACCTTACCTCTAAAAGAAGTCCCTCGTGTATGGTATTTATTAGGAATGCTGGAAGGAATCAAATATTTATGTAAACCCTGTAAGCAACTTCAATGTCAACTTGTCTCATTTTGAATCTGCACGGTAATTTCAGTAATGTATTGTATGGTTACGTAACTGAGCAATCTTCCTGTAGCAGGTATGATTAATAAATCGTCGTTTCTGATCAGACAGTATAATTCTAAAACAGACAAAGCCCGGGGCAAGACCAGACTACCTTGTTCAGTTACTTTATTACTTTAATTACGATTTCAAGTTTGTTTTTAGTGGGATTTAATGACATGTATTATATTCCTAGTCCTCTACTACTACTCCTCTCGTGTCCTCTTTCATCGCTTCAACATTATTTTCTTTTTTCCTTGCCCCCTCCCCTCTCTCTCTCTTCTACTCTAACCTTCATACATTTTCATGCTTTTTGAGAATAAAAACCTGTTATTTTCTTTCCTTCTTTTTTTGTTTACTCTGCTTGATGTTTCTGCCCGTCGGGGTTGAAACATTTTCTTTCGTGTATATCCTTGGTGGTCTCTTTCGAGAAGGCCACACGCATCTCGTCATGCCATCATCGTCATCATCATCTACATCTTCGTCTGAAACACAACACGCGTGCTGCTCTTGTGCTTAATTACTGCTGGTTATTAAACTTATTTATTTATTCGCTGTCTTATTCATTAGCGAGATATCAACCGTGGATGGTCCTTCCGCTCTATCTGATATGTGCTTCTTCTTATTTATCTCTTGATACTTGTCCAGTGGTTCTAATCACTATCATAAAATCATGTTGGAATTTTAAGCTTACCGAGATAATTATAGACCAATCGCTTGCTGTAGAAGTGGGGAAGGAAGGTATCTGGCGAAGGAGAAAGGTCATAGGGAGACTTCATTTCCCCCTCTACCTTTCTGGACCATCTTATGAGATAGACCGACGTTTTCTTAAAGGGATGCAGCCTTGTCGGCTTTTATAAGGATTATTAATCACACGAAGTCCGGAAATAAACTATTATCTTCTTTTCAGTGCCTCTTAAAATTCTGGGGAACACAAGAAGCGGTCTTCCCTCTACCCTAGTGTATAAAGTGATGGACGTTATAAATTGAGTAGAAAATATTGTGGGGTTATTCGTCAGATTTACATGGATTGAATTATCGTTGTTGATCTGTCTATTATTTGGTGACTAATTGCATATTCTTGGATATAAAAGCGCATAAACTCAAACGATCTTCTCATGTGGTAACATGTACTTTTTAAAATGCTTTTACCTCTTGCGTTACGTCATACCTACACAGATAGGTCTAACGGCGGCGATGTGATAGGGAAGGGCTAGGAGTGCGAAGAAAGGGGCCGTGTCCTTAATTAAGGTACAGACCCAGCGATTTGTCTGATGTGAAAATGGGAAATAAGCAAAAGCATCTTCAGGGCTGCTAACGATCGGGTTCGAAGCCACTATCTCATGAATGCAAGCGCACAGCTGCGTGCCAAGTCGCTCGGTTGGTGACATGCAGAATAACGATAGTCTAATAAGAAAACCTCCTATCTCCCAATGCTCTTCCTAGCCATTGTTTTCCTTAAGACTGCTCACGCCTCCCAGCCACATATGGATATGCAGTCCATCAGAACAAATTTCATTGGGTTCACTTTCCTGTGCTGATGTGTAAAGGAAAATGAACGTTGCCGTGCCGTACTATAGAAATATATGTTTGATGACGTATTTATGCACTCCTACAGTACAATGTATTTAGGATTCATTTTCATTTACACATTCGCGTAGGAAAATGAACACGACGAAAATTGTTCTGATGGACTGCGTATCTTTATATGTGGCTAGGAGGCGTGACCAGTCTTCAGGAAAATGGACAGAGCATTGGGAGATACGGGGTTTTCTTCTTAAGACAATTACAACCAAAGTGCTTTTCTTCTTCTTCTTCTGCTTCTACTACTTCTTCTACTTCTTTATCTGTTTACCCTCCAGAGCCGGTTTTTCCCTCGGACTCAGCGAGGGATCCCACCTCTACCGCCTCAAGGGCAGTGTCCTGGGAGCGTCAGACACTGAGTCGGGGGATACAAATGGGGTTAATGACCAGTACTTCGCCCAGGCGGCCTCGCCTGCTATGCTGAACAGGGGCCTTGAGGGAGGATGGAAATGTTGGAAGGGATACACGAGGAAGCGGAAAGGAAGAGGCTGTGGCCTTAAGTTAGGTACCACCCCGGCATTTGCCTGGAGGAGAAGTGGAAAACCACGGAAAACCACGGAAAACCACTTCCAGGATAGCTAAGGTGGGAATCGAGCCCACCTCTACTCAGTTGACCTCCCGAGGCTGAGTGGATCCCGTTCCAGCCCTCGTACCATTTTCAAATTTCGTGGCAGAGCCGGGAATCGAACGCGGTTCTCCGGGGGTGGCAGCTAATCACACTAACCACTACACCACAGAGGCGGCGCTTTTGTTCTCGCCAGTAAAATGAAACTGCGTATGGCTTTTAGTGCCGGGAGTGTCCGAGGACATGTTCGGCTCGCCAGCTGCGGGTCGTTTGATTTGACACCCGTAGGCGACCTGCGCGTCGGGACGAGGATGAAATAATGATGAAGACGATACATACGCCAGCCTCCGTGCCAGCGAAATTAACCAATGATGGTTAAAATTCCCGACCTATCGGGGATCGACCACGGGACCCCTGTGACCAAAGACCAGCACGCTAACGATTTAGCCATGGAGCCGGACTTCTCGGCAGTAACGAACCGGAGAGCCATTTCAGATCAAACCGGTTATCAAGCAGGCGAGTGCGATCGCTCCGATTTTGTTTTCTGACTAGTCTGAAGATAAATACTGCTACATATTAGAATAGGAATACAGGTGCAACAATAAGATAGTGAAACTTTCGGGACATATTCCTGACACGTGGAAGAAGAAAATATTTTATATGGACCTGGGTTCGGAAACGCTTTATTTCCATGTTAGAATTCATTTTCTTCAACTCTACATAGCAGGCTACATTAATCATGGGAAACATACAGGAAGAGAACGTACTAATAGACCGCATGCATTTCTTTGTTACATGACTTGTTCAAAATGCCCTCCGTCAGCAGTGATTCATCCATCAATCAACCCGCCGTTGGATCGAATCGCGGAGAATTTTCCTTTTCAAAGTAAGTGTTGGCATCCCGTGCCAGTGTAAACGTATAACTTGGTCTGGACACAGAGGTCTTAATAGTATCAGAAGAACGGAGTTCACAGGTCATCGGTTTTGAACTGGATTTTAACAGGAACGAAGTATCACCGCTATGAAGGTTTGTGTATACCTTAGACCAGGGCCTCTCAAACGCCCACAATCTCACGCGTGAAATCTGAGGCGCAGAGGTCCTGTGCACAGTGCATCTGTCCCACTCGGCTCGGCTCGGACCAGCGCTTCGTCCCGAGGTGACTCGGCTAAGCTCGGTTCAATTCGGCTCGGATCTGGAGCGCTACGGAGCAAGTGGGAAAGTGGGAGACAGGTTGAGCGAACGAGACAGGCGTGGGGAAAGAGAGAGGGGAAAGGGAAAGAGAGAGACATCACTATTGCTCCAAATCGAGGAGTGGGGGTCTGCACCCTGGTCAATCAAGCGAAGTCGTCTTTTGCACCTTGCACTGCGCAATGCACTGGCGCATGCACCCTGAGAGGCCCTGTCTTAGAATAACAGGTGCAAGTGAAGTTACGTGTACTGTTTATTAGAGAGAGCAAGTAAAATTGAAGCATAGTGTAAAGGCAGCATAGTAATATTAGCAATAATATCCACTCTCTTTCAGAATGATACTTATTTCTTCCTTAATCCGTTTACCTTCCAGGTTTGACTTTTCCCTCGGACTCGTTGAGGGGTCCCACCTCTACCACCTCAAGGGCAGTGTTCTGGAGCGTGAGACTTTGTGGATCGGAGGATACAACTGGGTAGGATGACCAGTACCTCGCCCAGGCGGCTTCACCTGCTATGCTGAACAGGGGCCTTGTAGGGAGATGGACAGATAAGGAAGTGGAAGGAAACGGCTGTGGCCGTAAGTTAGGTACAATCCCTGCATTTGCCTGCCGGAGAAGTGAGGAAATTCACTTCGAGGATGGCTGAAGTGGGAATCGAAACCCTCTACTCTGTTGACCTCCCGAGGCTGAGCGCACCCCGTTCCAGCCGTCGTACCACGTTTCAAATTTCGTGGCAGACGTGGGAATCGAACCCGGGCCTCCGGAGGTGGCAGCTGATCACAGTAACCACTACACCACAGAGGCGGACCCAGAATGATATACGAAGAGAAGGAAAATTAATTACGATTACCAGCGAGTGATATTTTCGAAATGCAAACATTGATATAAGTAGACTGAGTTTCAAGAGATAACACGATAGTTAGATTCCTAAACGTAGATTGTTGTTTGTAAAAAAATGTATTTTATAACTACCGGATTGATTGGCTCAGGTGGTAGAGGGAATGCCCTTCTCAGCCCAAGATGAAGGGTTCGATCCCGGCTCAATTACGTATTATTTGAAGCTGCTAAAATACGCCAAACTCGTGTTAAGTAGATTTACCAGCACTTAAAAGAACTCCTGCGTAGCAAACTTCTAGCACCTCGGCTACTCCAAAAACCGAAAAAGTAGTTAGTGAGGAGTAACATTGTTATTATTATTATTATTATTAGTAGTAGTAGTAGTAGTAGTAGTAGTAGTAGTATTGACTTCCTCGGGCCGAAGATAATTTCTTAACAATCGAAATAAATTCCCTCTTAACATAAGGGTGCAAAGTGTATGAACCTGCTGTGGTTTGAATTCCGAAGATAGTGGGTTCGAACCCTACTGTCGGCAGGCATGAAGATATTTTTCCCTGGTTTCCCATTTCCACACCAGACAAATACTGGGGCTATACCTTAATTAAAAGCCACGGTCGCTTTTCTCCTCGTCCTAACCCTGACCTATGCCATAATTGTTGTTAGACCTGCAGTAAGGTCATGGAGTACCACCATATAACTATTCTCGTTTAATACCAAGGGTTATTTGGTTTTGTTCTTAATATGTCCTAAAACTGCTCCATCTACAGTATATCAATTTAGAAAGTTAAGCGATGATAATACCATTATCAAAAAATGTGAGATCTCTCTGATAAGCCATTACTTTTAAAACAAGACTATTAGTAGCGCAGTTGCTAAAGGTTGCTGGGATGAATCGTGGCTCCGCCGCTTGGCATTTCAATGTCTTCTGGCACGGACTCCCACGCTTAAGCATCTGACTGCGCTGCGATTCGATCCAGCTACCTATAAGTAATCATTGTTTAAACACGGGTGTCAAATCTTGCCTACAGCAACAGCTGTTTCTCATGCACACAGAGCTGTCATTTAGCTTGTGACCTTGACATGCCTTGAAGACCTTTCTCCCCAGCCACACCAAAAATGAAGGCAGGATTGGGTTCTATAGAAAGATGAAGATGGTTTTTCGTGGTTCCCCATTTCCATACCATGCAAATACTGGGGCTATACTGTACCTTAATTAAAGCCACGATCGCTTTCCTCCTCGTCCTAGCCCTGTTCTGTTCCATTGTTGCTGTTAGACCTGCAGTAAGGTTCTTGGGTACTATTATCGTTTCTCGATCGCCTCACTTGATAGCACCACCTTCGAAGGCTGAAAGAAAGGACGTTTTGGCAAACACAAAGAGTTTATTCATGAGTAATCAATGCTTGCAACATGTTTATAAGTTCCGTATCGGCGATATATTTTCATATTTTTCCAAAATACATTTGCGAAGGCTCTTGGAATCAATAGTTCCAGCTACAGTACCACTGACAAACCAGCACTGCACAGTGTGAAACCCTTATATGGGCCACCTAATTTGACAAGAACCTGTTCCTCGAACATTCTTCTTCTCAACATCAACAAAACTAAGCTTATCAAGTGAACATTTTATCGTTGGCTAAAGCGAAGTTTTTAATATGCTTTTCTTTATTGTGTGATTGTGTCCTATATTTTTGTTTTGACAACTCACTTTTAATAACAGTTTAGCTAAATTACTTTTGTTTTGTTTTTGTGACAGCTGAAGATGGCCTAATGATGGGTCGAAACTTGTACTGATATTTTAGCTAGTTTTATAGTAGTAATTGGCAAGTATTGATTAGGTAGCATAGAAAGTTAATAGATGAAGCCGGGAACTTGATGGTGGATTTAGAAGACAAGAAAAAGATCTGGAAAAAATATATAGATTTATTTTATGACACTAGATGTGCTTTTACACAAAATACAAATGAAATAAGTGGCACAGATACATTAGAAGAAGAAGTTCAAACAGCCATCAATCATATGAAGGACGGAAAGGCAGTGGGACCAGATAAAGTAGAAGCAGAGTTCTTAAAACTGATGGATGAACATCATGTAAAATGGTTGACCAAAATTTTCAATCGAATTTATGTATCCGGGAATATTCCATCGGAATGGCTCAAAAGAGAGTTCATCACCTTGCCAAAAAAGCAAAACGCAAACCAATGTGGAGATTACCGCACAATAAGCTTGATGAGTCATCTCTTGAAAGTGTTCTTGAGAGTGATACACAGAAGAATATACAGACTGTGTGAAGATCAGATAGCCCCTAATCAATTTGGGTTTATTAAAGCAGTAGGTACAAGAGAAGCCTTGTTCAGTGTGCAGGTCCTCTTTCAGAGATGTAGAGATGTAAATAAGAATGTATTTACTTGTTTAATAGACTACCAGAAAGCCTTTGACTGTGTAAAACATGAAAAATTGATGGATATTTTGAGAAATATTGGAATGGAGGAAAGAGGTCAGCGAATCACCAAGACGCTGTACTGGAATCAAACAGCGGTGTTGCGTGTTGAAGGAGAACACACCGAAGCAGTCAAAATCCTGAGAGGAGTGAGGCAAGGATGTATCTTGTCACCTATACTATTTAATTTGTATTCAGAATACATATTTAGAGAAGCCTTGGAAGATATAGAAGAAGGAATTTTGATAAATGGAGTGAGATTAAACAACATCCGGTATGCTGATGATAAAATTGTATTTGCTGATACTATCCAAGTGGTACAATCACTAATGGATAGAATTGTAAGAGTCAGCAGCCAATACGGGCTTGAAATAAACACCGCAAAGACAAAACTCATGGTTATAAGTATGGAAAATATTTCCGGAATAAACTTGGTTATAAATCAAAAGAGTATAGAAAGGGTAAAACAATATACATACCTTGGAACCATAATAAATGAAGACTGGGATTGCTCACAAGAAGTCAAGGTACGCATTGGAAAAGCAAGAAGTGTGTTCCAGAAAATGAGTAATGTGTTTAAAAGCCACAATCTAACTTTAGGGACTAAAATCAGACTTCTGCACTGTTATGTATTTTCTGTTCTTTATATAGTGTAGAGACATGGACCTTAAATAAAAACACAGAGAAGAAGCTGGAGGCCTTTGAAACATGGCTTTATAGGCGGATCCTGAGAATATCTTGGACCCAGAGAATTACACACGTGGAAGTAATGAGAAGGATGAACACAACACCTCAGTTGATCAAGATAGTTAAATACCGAAAGCTGCAGTATCTGGGACATATAATGCGCAACACAGATAGATACAACCTACTCCAAAAAATACTCCAGGGGAAAATCAACAGCAAAAGAGGTCCTGGAAGAAGAAGAATATCTTGGCTTGACAATCTTAGAGGCTGGTGCAATATGTCATCCGTCGAACTGTTCCGCTCTGCCACAAACAAGACGAAAATAGCCATCATGATCGCCAACATCCGAAACGGATAGGCACCGAAAGAAGAAGCAGAAGAAGAATAGAAATGTTATATACAGGTTGGTCAGAAACGACGTGAACCGAGTATATGAGCGTTACAGCGTTGGTCATACTGATAAATAATTTGAAAAAAATACGTCGATATCTCGCGCCATTGTTATTTTATCAGCTGCTGGCGTTAGCCAATCAGATCGCTTCGCGGGCGAATTTAAATTGGCTGTACGAGGCGGTGTTGCTAAATCTGCACGTGCCTTGGTCGAGCTTTGAGAGCCATGCCAAGAAATGAGCATCAAACACCTAACACACCGTAGGCGTCAGCCACAGGCATATAGATTTAGACTGGCAATGAGCAGTAGGATTCTGAAGCCGGAAGCGTGCGGCCGCCGCCATCTTATGTCACTTCACTACCACGATGCATTAATGTAAAATAGTAGCCGAAACGGGAATATTGGACAGGAGATAATTAAAATAGTTAAAGGTACATCGAAATAATAACAATAACATTGATTAATTAGACCTATTAGATTTTTATTTTACTGTTAAAAAAAGAAAGACTGGTGTATCAATTTACCAATGATTAAAAATAAACAACCTATTTTAGACCAATCTTTGGTCAAATCTGTTTCCACTCAACTCTCTTACAGCATGATTCACGCGTATTTTCAGGTTTGTTTGTTTGTCAAATCCTTGTCCCGTTTCTCTACGGGGTCGGCTATGAGGTGAGATGAATCTGCCGTGGCGAGTTTATATGACCGGATGCCCTTCCTGTCAGCCTCATCAGAAGCGCTAATGAGATGAAATGAATCACGTGATATATGATACTAGGAAGGGAGAGGGTGAAACCCAGTGCTGGCACATAGCCTACTCCTGTCAAATAGCACAAATTGGTCTGCTCAAGGCTTAACGTCTCCATCCGACGGACGAATCGCCATCAACAGCGACATATGTCCTCACTCCATATGAGTATTGCGGAGAAGTTTGGAATTTAATCCAGGTTTTTGTCACGCAATTCAATGATTAGACATTGTATACAACTACCTCCCCTGCCCTGCCGGCCAACATTCTGATGGCGAAAAAACTTTCGACCAACGGGACTCCAACCGGCTAACCACGGTGTCAGACCGTTGAGACTCCAACGCCTTAACGATCATGGCCACCAGGCGGATTCTCTCACGTATTTTCAGGTACAGTGACGACAATACACTGGTAAGGCGATAAACGTGCGTGTTCTTTGTATTTAGGTCTAAAGTATGTGAGCTTTAACTTGAAAAAAGAAAAGTTACCGGTACATACAACTGAGCTGTGACTTCATTTGGTATGTTCCCTTTCATGACTGTCCTCATCACGACGCGCAGGACGCCTACGGCCGTTAAATCAAAAGACCTGCACCTGGCGAGCCGATCTTGTCCTCGGACACTCCCAGCATTTCATGACTGAGCGTAAACCATTACATGTATTCTTTCCGAAATACATCTCAGTAATCACACCAGGCAAATGCTGGGGCTGTACCTTAATTAAGGCCACGGCTGCGTCCTTCCCACTCCTAGGGATGTCCTATTCCATCGTCACCATAAGACCTATCTGTGTCGGTGCGACGTAAAGCAAGTTGTAAATAAGAAAAAAATAAAAGGACCTCTCGGTAAGTTTACACACATGAACACCTTTCGTAGGAACATACAGATTACCTCTATTCTGGAAAGAAATGAATGGAAAGGATTTTCTAATAATAATGTTTAATGTTATTTATTTTACGTCCCACTAACTACTTTTGCGGTTTTCGGAGACGCCGAGTTGCCGAAATTTTGTCCCGAAGGTGTTTTACGTGTCAGTTAATGTACCGACACGAGGCTGACATATTTGAATACCGGTACCTTTAAATACCAGGGGACTGAGCCAGGATCGAACCTGCCAAGATGGGGGTGAGAAGGCCAGCGCCTCAACCGTCTGAGCCACTCAGCCCGGCTAAGGATTTTCTGTTTGTACAACAGCTTCCTTACAAGTATCACATCACATTGTAGAGAATTTGCTGATATCTTTACCACAAATTCTGAGATATATTCAATAATAGTCTGTGATAATAAACCTAACACCCTATTTCGATTGTTACAAGCTTACCAATCCTTCCACTCTAATCTTAACAGTAATTTTTACATAACAGACAGCTATTTAAAGACAAAAAATTCATAATGTTCCGTACTGAACTGTATCACAATTAAACTGAAATAAGAAATTAAATGGTTCAACCTATTCAATACAAGTAAATAAGAAATGTTGTGTTACATTTCTTATTTACTTGTATTGAATAGGCTGAACCACTTAATTTCTTATTTCAATTTAGTTGTGATAACAGACAGCTGTTATTTATTATTATTATTATTATTATTATTATTAGGCCCTATGCCGCACTTCATCACAAGGTGGCTAATGCCAACAAATACCGGAAGGAAGTGAATTAGGCATCTTTAATGTTACATTTAATTGCATTAATAAGTAGGCAACTAGTGAACATTAGCACAACTAGGCGTACGCCACTTACCGGTGTATTGAAACTTCTATTGCTTCCTTATTCTTTCTTCGTGCATAGGAAAAACCACACCCAAATACTACACGGGCATTCATTATTCTGCCACATAGTAGTTTTCCGAAAAAATAATGCGAAGTGTACATAAAAACAACATAAAACAAAACTGCACGTAACATGCATATTTACAGTGAATCTGTAGAGACGTAAGATGGCGGCGGCCGCAAGTTTCCGGCTTCACGAGCATCAATGCTACGAGATACGGAGCTGCCTGTCTCTTTATTATATGTCTGTGGTTTCAGCCAATGCTACTGTAGCGTACTTACTGTGTGCCGAGCATATCTGCAGGGAGGTCCTTCTTCGTCCCTCCCTACTGGTGTATTGAAACTCCTATTGCTTCCTTATTATTTCTTCGTGAATAGGAAAAACCACACCCAAACACTACACCGATATTCATCATTCTGCCACACAGTAGTTTTCCCGAAAAATTAATGCGAAGTGTACATAAAAACAAAATGAAACAAAACTACATGCAACTTGCATGTTTAGCATCTGTAGTGACGTAAGATGGCGGCGGCCACAAGTTTCAGGCTTCACTAGCATCAATGCGAGGAGATACGGAGCTACCTGTCTATTTACTATAATACGTCTGTGGTTTCAGCCAATGCTACCGTAGCGTGCTTGTTGTGAGCCGAGCATATCTTCTTCGTCCCTCCCCTGAAGTAGATTATTTCTTCTATTAGCGCTCTCAAGCCGGTCATAAGCCACGTGCAGGTTTAACAATGCCGCCTCGCAAAGCCCATCTGAAGTCGCCCGCGAAGCAATCTGATTGGCTAACTTCAGCAGCTCATCAAATAAGAACGGCGCGAGATACTGACGGATTTTTTTCAAATTACTTATCAGTATGACCAACGCTCTATCGCTCATACACCTGGTTCATCTTGTCTCCGACCACTCTGTATATATAGTCAATACGGGACCAGAATTAAATTTGTACGTTGTAATTCTATAGAATAAGGTGTAGGGTTTCGTTTCAGTGCCAGATCAACGGATCGCATATCTCCCAGCACTTTAGTGTAACGCTTGGATACAAAGGCTAAAAAGGGAACTGTGAGATATGCACTTCGCTCCTTTCCCCAGTATTCTCGAATCTTTGGTGGCCGTACACTGGCCGATAACTAGCATGGAGTAACAATCATACGCCTGCGATCGCTAAAGAGCTGCACGAAGTATGATGACATCAGCTCCACGTGTCCACCTGTTGGCCCCATCATGACGTCACAGCGGGAGGAGAGGAACGCCGGATAATAAGCGGGTAGCACACTTTGGCGAGGACAAGACGTCTCCTCGTCCACACCGTAATCAGTGGGTAGAAACAAACCAGGTAGGCGATAGTACTTCTCCATGATTTATATGTGGCCCAACTCATGGCTACCTGGGGCTGCCACACTACTTCAGATATAGCATTGCGTTATGAAAACAGTACAGACCGTTAGTATACCATTCAAATACTCTAATAGATATTTAATGTCGGAATAAATCATTGCCTGAAATATCACTGGGAATACGTGAGGAAGAATTATGAGTATGCAAAAGATACCTTGATACTGTCAGAAGAATTTGTAGAGTGAAGAAGTACCGCCACAGTATCACGTCTCTACGGGATCATTTAACTTCAGTACCACTATAATTTTAAGTTTCCCCGCCTGTGTTATTGATGCATCCTATCAATTTACACCTTTCATTTCTCGCCAGGTCTTTCAACACCATTTATTTGACTTTCAACCGACAAAGCAGCATACAACATGTTTATTGCTAATATTTGGGATATCAAGAGACGTGGTCGTCAGTTCTGCATGTTTACGTGAGTGTAAGTATTTTAGGAAACAAGTTCTTTAAATGTTGTATTGTAACAAGAAGACGTATACCTAACAAACAGTCACTACATCATTCTTTTTTTTTGTACAAGTTGCTTTACGTCGCACCGACACAGATAGGTCTTATGGCGACAGCGGGAAAGGAAAGGGCTAGTAGTGAGAATGAAGCGGCCTTAATTAAGGCACAGCCACAGCATTTGCCTGACGTGAAATTGAAATAAAAACGGAAAACCATCTTCAGGGCTGCAGGCAGTGGGATTCGAACCAACTATCTCCCGAGTACTTTATTTTGTGTATTTTAAAGTTAAGGATTCATTCATTATTATTATTATTATTATTATTATTATTATTATTATTATTATTATTATTGCTATTAATACTTTTTTATTTGTATTCGAAATTATAAGTTATGTAAATGTATACTCATCTAGTGGTAAAGTGTAAGAGAGGGCCTTGAGCCCTAAATTCGCTACTAATAAAGGCATTATCTATCTATCTATCTATCCATCCACATAAGCAACAGCGGCTATCGAGCTCGGTACTATACCATTCAACTACATAGATAGTTAATGTCGGAATCCAATGGTTTCCTCCCGAAGAACGCTAAACATGGAGGAATTGAAGACAAAAACGTGCAGAAATTTTTGTTGGCCCCTGTGTAGTACCATATTAAGCCATCACACATCCACATTCCTCTATTTGCAACTAGTTCCGTCGCATAGTTTATTTTCACACCTCTTATCTTTAAATAACTAAAAAAGCGAGTGTAACTATCGTGCTTTGTTCTCTCTCTGCTTCTCCTCCATCCGCCTCACACGATCCTACCGCCATCAAGTTCATGAATCAACATACACTGACGGGCATCTGTACTGGTAAAGCGACGTTTCAGTAGTCTCGTGTCAATGCCCGTCCTGTCCTTGACATTCTATCGGCACAATATGGCAGGTAGGGTAGGTCGTAATGAATTTTTGTGGGGTACGTCTATGTTTCTATTGCGCTGTGCTAATACGTTTTATTTAACCCTGAATTGAAGAAGATAATTAAATTAACGTTAGTGTAACTTCGGCGCTTGATAAGCCGTAGCATTCTCTCGTTACGATTACAGTTGCACGCAGCAGCAGCAGCAGCAGCGAATCCGTATAATAAATACGAAAATCTCTCAAAACGTAAACGATCGCCAGCTCATTCCACTGTAGATGTATTCCTTATTTCTACAGTTACACATTCCATTAAGAACAATAAAGTAGTGTATCGACTTTATTATGTGTGAAAAATCGTTTGTCAATCTCTTCAAGAACACAATTTCTTCTTTCTATAAGAGGCCTGACGAAACAGCGCTCCAACCGCGCTCGTGCCTTGCGCGCCGAGTGCAAAGGTGTTCTTGTGTCGAGGTTAGTAGTCCAGTCGGATGACAGCAGCACAGTCGTCCCGTCAGCCCGTCAACCGATCCCTTTTCCAAAAGGTTTCAAGAATTCGAAGTTTCCAAGACTGACTTCGATTTTGTTTATCGGACATTTCTCACTTTTGACTGAGATTTTTTCCCCCATTACTTCAAGCTTGAGCTGATATCTCTGTAGTGCAACACCCAGCTCAAGGACATATTTCTGCAATTCCAAAATACGTACGATTTTGATAAGACACTTCTTCTACTGCATCGGCAAGTAGCTAAAGTTCTTACAGTGTTCGATTCCACCCATTTATCCTGGCGATTTTCTATTTTGTAATGAAATGACCAAATTTTCACAGCGTGCCGGTTTAATGGATTTTAACCTGTGCAACTCCGTACCGTTGATTGTATCGTGAATCCTTGTTCCAAACATAAGTGCATTGCACAGTCCAAATGTAAATAAACTAACGTTCCACCTCAGATCAAAGTGCTATTCGTCCTGCTGAAAACAGCGAGTGCAGGTGCCTGTACGCGAAGTGTTGTTATAACATGTTTTTTTTTATCGTCATATTGAAGCTGTTACGCGTATTGCATTAGTATTACATGATATACTGTATTTAATGACATTGCGCAACTGTACGGGAGATATAGCACACGGGAGTTTTGAAACTGTAACAGCGTGGCGCCAGGACAAGGGGCAGAACAAGGGAGAGCATCTAAAGGTAAGGGATGATGCCGGAAGGGAATTCCCCTTAAAACAGTTAGAATTGAATATCGCCAGGGCAGTAGTACGCATAACCGACTCCTTCTTCGGTCTTAGACCCATCTGTGTATATTTGAGTATAACTGCCCCAATATGCATCGATGAGATTTGTTACTTTTTTCGTTGATATTTGTATTGCAGGTTATACAGTCTGGAAGATGAAATGTGGATGGTTGAAATACTGAAAGTTCATACCTCTGTTGAAATACTGGAAGCGATGTATCTTGAAGAGTAATGGGTATTATGTACTGTAATTTCTTGATGCTTTTGACCAATAGAGGTGTCCGTAGTCTTCTGTTTGTTCCTCTGTCACACAGTGGAAGGAGGTGGCGCAGTTTAGATTGAGAGGGTGGCTAGTTATGGACGAGCGTTGCAGAAAAAGTTGTTGGCAAGCAGATCTCGTCTTATCTGAAGGGGCATTTCTTTAGCCTCTACCAGTAATGCGTTAGTAGGACTTGAATTCTTGGCTCCGAGACATATTCTGAGTGCGTGGAACTGTAGGACATCTAGTTTTCGAAGAACATACTGCGGTGCGTTGCCGAAAAAGATGGAACCATAATCTAGTACAGATCGTATTAACGATCGATATAATAGTAGTAGGACGGATGGGTCAGCTCCCACCAGACTCGACATTATGCTCTGATGATGTTTAACGTTCGGCACACTTTAGTTGTCAAGTACTCGACGTGGGCTCTCCATGTAAGTTTACTATTGAAGTATAAGCCTATTAGCTTGACTGAAGTCCGTAAGGGGAAGGGATATGGCCCAAGATGTACAGATGGTGATGTTGAGTGGAGTTTCTTTCGAGTGAAGGCAATAATAGCGGATTTTGTTGGGGATAAATTAATACCTGTTTGAAAGGTCCAGGTGTGGAGTTTCCTTGCAGCGTCATCTAGCCGTAAACATGTTAACCAAAGTGACTGAGATGATGCGTAGATATATACGTCATCTGCATACTGTAGAACTTGGACTGTTTTTCTAAACATGTGATCGAGATCTGCAGTGTAGATGGCATACAGTAAAGGACTCAGTATAGCACCCTGAGGGAGTACTTTTGTAACTAGTCTGGGCCCATACAAGGTGTTATCTTGGGTTCGAATATGGATTGTCCTCCGAAAAAATAAATTATATATACCTCGCACGTATATTTCGGGAAGACCTAGGTCTTGTAGCTTTTCGGAAATTACTTGTAAAATAACGCTCTCTTATTCCCCAGATATATCGAGGAATATGGCGGTAAGGTAACCATGGTTTAGAAATGTACGTTCGATGTCCGTAGTCAGAATGCTGAGGTGGTCGTTAGTAGATCGACATTTCCGGAACCCATATTGAGAGCGAGGCAATAAATTGTGAAACTCTAACCACCACTCCAGTCTAAGTTTCAACAGCCGTTCAAAAGTTTTAGCGATGCATGAAGATAGAGCGATGGGTCTGTAAGAAGAAGCTTCGTTCGGATCTTTACCTTGTTTTAAAATTGGGACAATAATCTGCGTCGTCCAATCCTCGGGAAAATGGTTTTCATTCCAAATATACCGGTATGTGAAAAGTAATAGCAATATTTCCTTGGCGTTGCGAGATAAGTTAGAAAGCATGCAATAATGCATATGGTCATAGCCAGGCGCCGAGTTAGCAGTAGTTTTTAAAAGTTGTTCTAATTCATGTAACGTGAAAGGTGATGTAAGAATATCTTTCGTAGGGCGGGAAAGTTCCAAATGTTGACGCTGTTTTGGGGGAAGCGAGCTCGTAGGTGGAGCAATAAGATCTGAAAACTCTTTTGTCCAACAATGAAGTGCTTTAGGGACAGGCAGTTTTTTCTTCATTTTGTCAACCATTGACCATATTTGCGACAGGGGTGTATCCTTGGTCAGTTTTCACAATAAGATCTCCAGCTATTCTTCTTTACCCTTTTCAGAAAGCGTTTGACTGCCTCATCTATATTCTTGTAATTAAGGAATTTTTCCATTGTAGTTGCTCGTTTTGACTTGCTGAGGGCCTGATTTCTGTTCGCTATCTGTCGACTGCATTCGGAATTCCACCATAGAGTAGGGAATCGTTTTGAGATGTTGGTTTGTTTTCGTTCAGGAATGGAAAGTGCGGCAGCTAAATCAATGGTATGCACGAAGGCGTTGTATTTATCAAGCGTGTTTTTTTGATGTAACACAGAGTGTATATTTGCGTCTATCACCCTTCTGTATTTGACCCAGTCAGCGTTTTGAACGTTCGATTTAATAGTGGGTTTGACCGGTGAAGGACGAAATGGTAAAACAGGCGAAATGATGATAGCATAATGATTAGAACCCATTGGATACGACAGGATTTTCCAATGAAAATCAGATGAGATATTAGAAGAACAAATGGTTAGGTCGACAGCGGAGGGACGGTGTCCCGGTACTGGTAACAAGGTAGCCGATACATCGTTTAACACAAATAAATTGAACTCATCTAATATTTATAAGACAGCTTCGCCATATGTATCATTTATCTCGCAACCCCATGTTGTGCTATGTGCGTTATAATCACTACAAAAGAGAAAAGGTGGTTCTATCTGCTGCGTAAGCCGATACCATTCTTGAAGTTGAATTTTTGTTCCTGGTGGGCTATATAATGAGACCAATGTAATATCTTGGTTGTTAATGCGAACTCTTGCGGCAACGGCCTGAAAACTTGCAATCTGCGAGTGATCAATAACTGCTTCTATGTATGGAATTGTATTCTTTATTAATATTGCTACACCTCTATAACCGTCTTCTCGGTCATGTCGGATGGCATTATAGCCAGGAATGGTTAGATTAGAATCGTTCTTAAGCCAAGTTTCACTCAAGGTTGCTAAATCAATGCCTTCAGTGTATAAAATCTTCGTAAGATCTCTTTATTCGCAAGTACGGATCGTGCGTTCCATTGAAGTATTTTATTCATTATCTGAAGTAAATATACTTGCGATCATATTATGTATTATGGCGGGGTTAAAGGTCTCAGGCGTTGTAGATTGAGCTTGTGTATGAGGAGCATGATAAGGCTAAATATCTTTCTGATCAGATGCTCATAATTTTGGGAGGCGGTTGTCATCATGTTATGTGGTTGGGGGGATAGGGATTGTTGGATATAGGTGTTACAGGCAAATGAGGTGGAATATATTAACGTTGTTGAATAGATGGATAAGTCGGTTTCGGTGTAGATGGGGGAGGAGGTCTCTGGGGCCGAGGCAATTGCTGAGGTGTGCGAGGATGCACACTCATCGGCGTTTGTTGTCTTTGAGGAGGCATTATTTGTTGTTGATGGTGCTATGAAATTAACGGCGAGATGGTCAGGTTGTTTACTTGCTGAGAAACCTGTTGTGGATGCCGAGGCTGCATGTTAGCCAGCGGGATATCCGTGCGTGGTACATGTGGCTGAAAGTCAGCTTGAGACGGGACCGCTGATTGTGAGTGAGGAGGGAATCCTTCCCTGCTTTGCCAATTGAAAGTCGGGGCCATTACAGCAGTAGAATAATTCCTGTTATGGTACATATGGATTGCTACTTCTTGAGATACATTACTCTGAGCCATAAGGTATTTGATTTCGGACCATTTCTTGTACTCGGGACACTCCCTATCCGTGGCTAAGTGTGGACCGTGGCAATACATGCATGTTGATGGTGCAGTGTCAGTACAAGTTCTTACGTCGTGGGGTCTCGCACACCTACTGCAGCGTTGTTGTCCTCTGCATTGCGATACGGAATTGTTATATCTTAAAACAACGGTGACACTGCATCACTGGAAAGATGTAAGGTTGAACTTCGCATCTTGTTCCTAGGATATAAATATGTTGAGGTTATGAGGCAGACTGGATTGGTCGCGTGTCTCCATTGGGGAGCTTCTTAGTAAATTGTTTCACTTGGGAAACAGGAACAGCACTCTGAATTTCCTTTAGAATTTCATTTTCACTAAATGTCGTGTCGACATTTCTGATAATACCTAGTCTGTGCACAACACTGGTGTTTTTCCTTCAAAAAGTTTGATTCAACTAGCATTGTTTGCTGCCATTCCGGATAAAGTCTCGATACAAAGTCTATTCTTACCAGAAGGATTAATGTCTAGAACTTGTTGACGGGGAATTATATTTTCACTAAAGATCAGTCGCCCTATTGACATCGGATGTAAGTTCCCTACATTATCCTTAGTCCCTTCAACAACAACAAGGAACAGCCCATTATCAGTATTATTGTACCTATTATTTTGACTGAGACGGGATGGCGGCGATGTATCCCCGGTGGAAGTTGCTGGAGCAGCTAATGGGGTTTTAAAAGAAAGTTGATTTGAAGCATTTGTGTCATTAGTTGTGTCGGAAGAGTTATTTTCATTCTTACTATCCATATCTATTGAAAGTTCCATATGTAAATTGCGATCGGCACGAAAACGCTTCATATTAGAACTATTGTGACTATGTGTACCTCAATCAATCAATACTGATCTGCATTTAGGGCAGTCGCCCAGGTGGCAGATTCCCTATCTGTTGCTTTCCTATCCTTTTCCGAAATGATTTCAAAGAAATTGGAAATTTATTGAACATCTCCCTTGGTAAGTTATTCCAATCCCTAACTCCCCTTCCTATAAATGAATATTTGCCCCAGTTTGTCCTCTTGAATTCCAACTTTATCTTCATATTGTGATCTTTCCTACTTTTATAGACGCCATTCAAACCTATTCGTCTACTAATGTCATTCCACGCCATCTCTCCGCTGACAGCTCGGAACATACCACTTAGTCGAGCAGCTCTTCTTCTTTCTCTCAATTCTTCCCAACCCAAACTTGATTATCGTTCTTTTGATAAGTTGTCGGTGCTGACGTTGCTCTCTTCATGACGTCTAGTACGTGAAGGGTGTTGTTGCTCCGCTGGGAGGGCTGGTTGCTGTAGATCTTGAATACCTGATTGAAAATTAAGAGGATTTATTCGTAAAGGTGTTGTAGCTGGATCTGCGTAGCAAGTCTGCAGGGCAGAATTAATAATCTGCCCCGTATCGGGCAGATCATTCATAGTCCAGTTGATAATGTTAGCTGCAGTTCAAGGAATATAAATACCCTACACTAACACTTAAGTCCGTACGACTCGAACACTAGGTTATGGATGGAACACTAGGTTGTGGATGAGTCACACGAAGCGATCAAGAAAGAGACTGCACTCCACGAAGCTAGCCGTTAAATATTGTATGTTAGTGTAAATGTCTGTGTGAACACAGAATTCACAATATATTCGCACGAATTTTTGTTTATTGCATTCTTACTGCATTTCCGCTGCCGCCATTTTTCGTAGTGGTTGTGCGCTGCCACGTTCAGTACTTTCAGAATTGTCAACAAAGCGGCCTGTCATCTTGATTCAAAGAACATATGAAAGTACGTTCACGTCTATAGCTAAATAAAGAAATAAACTTCTCCAAACCGCTGTTTGTTTTTCAAAGACTTTCGAATGTGAAGATAAAAGTATTAGTATTCAGCTGGTATCTGTATTAGTGATCTGATGGCCAATTAAAGAACCTACGGAGAAATAAAGACGCCGTCTCTCAGAAAGACGATCGCACTTGACGAAACAGTGCACCGTCTTGCAGGAAGACGGTCGGCAGTTCTATGGTTACATGAATCCCAAAATGTTCAGATTTCATTTATGTGAGTCATTCTTCTACCAGTAACAAGTTATATTTGTCTGATTAACTACTCCATGCCCGTCAGTTACCGTACAGTACCTTTTAACGAGCTAGGCCTTAAGGGACACCAGTTTTCCTGTGTAAATATATCCATCATGTTTGTCACAATATTACTTTGACACCTTGAAGCAAATCTGTTGAAAACAGCAGCAGTCATTACCATTATTAACCTTGATTATTAATCACCTCCAAGAGAATGTGATCTTTCCGGGGTGATTTAACATTTTTAGTGCTAAGTTTTATTCATCCTTATTAATGCACATCCCGGGTTTTTCTGTATATTTTAGCAGTGGCTGAAAAGGGCTAACTAGCTGAAAAATATTACAAGCACGTTTACAAAATGACTGAATAATCATGGAAGGAAAGCATTACGCATTGTTATCTCTTGCCTCTTTCGCCGGAACTGAACGACTGTGTGATTAATTTTCACAGATGCATTCACTGCAAACTCGTTTTCACTATCGTCATAAAAGCCACTCTTACGAAAATTTAAACATCATCCCCCCATCACGGTATCGTTACAGCTGCGTAGAGACATGTAGGAAGACAAGACAGCTTTCAACACGAGGCATAGAATTATGGTAGAAAAACAATATTGTCGCGACATAAAACAAATAAAAAGACAATATTGTCAAGTGATGAATCGAATCGACTGACGTCTCCACAGAGCACTTCACAGCTCCGTGGCTAAATGGTTAGAATGCTGGCCCTTGGACAAGGGTTCGAATCCCGGCCAAGTTGGGGAATTTAACCTTAATTAATTCCTCTGGCTCGAGGACTGGGTATTTGTCCTATCTTCCATAATATAGTTTATCGTAGGCAGAGCCCCATCCTCACAGACACGCAGGTCGCCGATGGGTATACTCGAAATACCTCCAATAACTTAAACAGGCCTCTGCGGAGGCCATACGCCAGTATTATTATTATTATTATTATTATTATTATTATTATTATTATTATTATTATTATTATTATTATTATTATTATGATTATTATTATTATTATTATTATTCACATGGCACTGTCAGGTGATAGCACCTCGTTTTGAACAACGGTACTAAAACGTCAGACTAAACTCGGGACTGGGAGAGAGTGTGACATTTGAAAACCGGTTTAATTCGTGGTTGGTACGGTGGAAAATGTGTTCAGTTCCGAGTTAACTCGAGCGTGAGATGGAAAAGGTTAAGAGTTCTGTTTTGGGGAAGTGTGAACAACATACAAGTAGTCTGAAACTCTCCAGAGTAAATAAGGGTGTTCAAATATTCCTCTTCTTCTTTTTCTACCTCAGCGCTGACCATTCAGCCAATGAGTCGGACAAGGGTGTTCAAATATATTCATTTTAAATCCCAATATTCTTATTAACTAGTTGTAGTACCAATAGTTTACGGTAAAATCACTTAGATGTGAATCACTACACTTTTGTCCACTCTTTATGTTTTCCTCCACATTTTGAGGCAGATTAGTGGGCATGCCCCTTCCTGTCAGCAGCTTGTTGTGTCGTACTCACTTCCTTGCTCTCTGTGGCGCTTTTGCACTTTCATATTTCCTGCATTATTACTGATCTTGATTCTTCTCTCCCTTACCGTATAAAACAAAAACTTGGGTTAATATTGAAGGAATACTGACAGGTGTACAAAGCCTTTAAAGCATTGCAGGAACGATCTCCATAGCGACTCTCTTTACAGTATTAGAGCTAGTTACCGGTTCTTGGACTTAACATTTTCACTCGCCTGTTACTGACTGAAGTTTCCCATATTTTTGGCTGTATAGGAAAAAGGTATAGAACAAAATATCACCATGAGCTATTTTCATATAAAACCAACCGTAAGAGTTTTATGCTTTAGACCCCTTTTGAAGTACCCCATCCTGCTTAAATTGTTGAACAACTTATCACACTCGATCATCAATTAGGCAGCACGAAAATTAATTTGATTCGAACTCTGGGTCTACTGAATAGAGTTCGGAATACATCTAGAAAAAAGTATGAGACGTCTACCATATCCGATTAATGGTTTTTCTTCTTCCTGCCCTTTTTCCAAATTTTTTACAAGTACCTTACGTCGCACCGACAGAGTTAGGTCTTATGGCGACGATGGGATAGGAAAGGGCTGGGAATGGTAAAGAAGCGGCGGTGGCCTTAATTAAGGAATTTGCCTGATGTAAAATTGGGAAACCATGGAAAACAATCTTCAAGGATGCCGACAGAAAGGTTCGAACCACTATCTCCCGAATTCAACGTCACAGCTGCTCGTCCCTAACCGCACGGCCAACTCACTTGTTTTTCTCCAATTTCTCGGGACCGGCACACTATACTGTATATTCTTCAGTGAGGATATGCGCACTTGCGTTCCTTGTGGAACCTCACTCTTACGTCCATGAACACAAAGGGAAAGAAATATCTCGATATCTTGGATTGATTGTATGTAATGTGGAGTTTCTACACTTTCATCTTTGTGTTGGGAGCTCCAATTATCCAATTGAACTCCGTGAGCATTCACAAAGAAATTAGATATCCCTTCAATAGAATTTCTTTCCCTTACGGATTTCGTTCGATTGCTTTCTGATTCTTACCGTCGGTATTGTTATGACAGCATGTCAAAAGCAATATCTGAATGTACTATGAGGAAGGTTTAGAGAAACACGTCTGTGAGCGAAAAGTGAGGCTTTATGCATCATAGAAATCCCTTGTTTACAAAATTGGAAAACGTTATTGATGATAACTTTTCTCCATAAGTTTACTTTTGGTGAAAAAACACGAAGTTCGTAAAATATTCCATAGTTTCCCTAATACTAATGAATGACAATTATTTTACAGTTTAAATTCAGATGGTGCAAATAAACCCATCTTGGTAAGTACGCGTTTAACTCTCGCACCAAGACAAACCTCGGTAGATTGAGTGACTCGAGTCTCATTCATGAAGACAAACAGTGTCAATTACTGGATACTTCCGGGAACACCTAAACATCACAGGAAGAAATTTAACTGCCACCGGCTAATTTTCCCCTATAAATAATTTTGCCAATTTACTAATAATTTGGTCTTTGGTCTGGTTCCATGGCTGAGTGGTCTCTGTTTTGCAAGCAAATCTCCTGGTAGGGCAGATAAAAACGCACAATTTTCTCATATTGTTTAATTCTCCTTCACTTAACATGCCTAGGCCTATATACAATAAATATTTTTGTAATGCGAGGCTGAATATTTTACAAGTAAACAGAAGAAGGAATTGTAAAACATACGCTTCTTAGATTGCGAACATGTACCTATGTTATAAAAGGTCATCACGTGATGAAATGCAAGGTTATCTGTATTTACACTTACACGGAGTGCCAGTTGCCAGTATGTTATAGGTAGGAGGTGAGTGCATGTGCACTGATGTACTGTAAATGTTAGAGACAAAATGAATCTATTAAATGTGGTTAGAATACTTATTTAAAAAAATTGAAAAAGAGGCAGAAATTGAACTAGCGAACGAATTGTGTGAAGTGTTGAAAAGCTACGATATGAAGCAGTGGAAAGTGAAACAACACTAGACATTGGTCATATCGAGTTATTTATTTATGTTATTATTCAGAAAATGATGTTTCACAAAGTAATATTCCTAAGGGGGAGTTCGGTAGTTCGCAACAGTCAGAATCAGTGTACGCTCCTTGTTCAAACAAACGACCTGGTAAAATATATATATTGCTAGTTGCTTTACGTCGCACCCACACAGATAGGTCTTATGGCGACGATGGGACAGGGAAGGGCTAGGAGTTGGAAGGAAGCGGCCGTGGCCTTAATTAAGGTACAGCCCCAGCATTTGCCTGCTGTGAAAATGGGAAACCACGGAAAACCATTTTCAGGGCTGCCGAGAGTGAGGTTCGAACCTACTATCTCCCGAATACTGGATACTGGCTGCACTTAAGCGACTGCAGCTATCGAGCTCGGTAAAATATATTTTGAAGAAAACTTGTCAATTACTGGATACTTCCAGGAACACCTAAACATCACAGGAAGAAATTTAATCATAGATCCTGGTCATCAATGAAACATACATAAGCATGGCTTACTAGTGAATGACAACTCTACAAAATGAAGAGTTTGTCGAATGTGAAGGGACAATCAAGGATAAAATGAAGGAAATCAACAAATTAACTTTCTAGGTATTCGTGCAGCGCCGAACATAAAATCAAATAGTGAATCAGAAGATCGTATTTCTAGAGGCGCGCGAGTCGCAAGTGGATCCATCGTTTTAAAAAACATTATGCATTAGTTAGTCGTAAAATCACAATCCACATAACTGAAAGACAAGTTAAAGAAAATGTCAAGCATGTAATGTGAATAAATATATAAATGAATAAATAAAATAAAAGATTTGCCTCACACTTGGGCGCCATTTGTAATATTCCAATAACCATCAATAATAATTGCCCCCTGTTGGGTGCCATTTGTAATATAAATATAAATTAATAAAATAAATTTAATGAAATAATTAACTGAAATGTCTGGAATTTGGGCGCCAGAGTTCACTAAAATGGATTCCTCGAATTTTGATTTTGATAGTCTATGATAATTCACTTTCCCAGGGCGTGTACATAAAGCTGCATACTGGTAGATCTGCTTAGGGCCTTTCCTAACCCTATGAAAACGATTAAACAGATGGGAACTGCATTTAAGTTCTCCACTGATTCTGAAATAACTACCTATATTCTGAAACCAGCAGTGCATTGAACACTTCATCAATACACAAAATTAACACTTCATAGTCATAACATTTAAAACTGCTGGAAGACTCCCTATGTACATTTAATAATCCTAGAACAAAAAGCAATGGGATGCAATAGCAAGGACTGCACTACCATTTCTAATGTGCCCGTTGACCAGTAGTTACAATGCATGTACTATATGTAGGGAGATTGCCTTTCACTGTTTTTGTGTATCAACAAAAATTGCCAGCTCTTACCATCAACAAATGGTATACCACTTTGATACTGTACCTCTTTAAGCACTTGGTTTTAAAGATACTTTCGCTTGCACAGACACACGTTGTAGGTCTATGCCTTGAAACCAGGCTATAGATTACCGAAAGTTGCCATCAGATATAGAAGACCACGTACATATACTAGATCAGTACACTAGCACAAGAGATGCATCAGTATTGGCAATAAGCTACAACACTGCTACGTTCGTCAATAAGCAATCGTATGCTCGTTGTTCACAATAATAATAGTACCTAGTAAATTGTTCGCTGGACCGCGTACTCCCAACGTATAAGTATACTTTCTCATCCCCACTTCGTCTTGATATCTCCAAGCTCGTTCAGGCGTGCCTGTTCAATCATGAACGAGAGATTTCCCGCTGTATGGAAACATGTGGCTATTTCCCGACCATTCCTGAAGTTATGATTTTAGAATTCCTGGTTATGATTTTAGAATATCCATGTATCAGGCTTGGACTCCCCGTACGACTCACTACAATTTCCCTGGATGTCTTTTCAAACCTGGAAATAGCTGTGTGTTTTCCAACTACCCGTACAAAATAAACTACTATCCTCTAGCTTCTAGCATCTAGCATGGCACCATATACTGACAGTTGACGACATTGACATTAAAGCACCGAGAATGAGACATTAGCATTAGACACCAGATGCACCAAGTTGGAAAGGATCTACCATACCTGTAAGAGCATCTATACATCCAAGTGCCTCTCTAAGAACCTTAAACTCCAACATTACAATTCAGTAGTAATACCGTCCGTACTGTACGCCTCTGAGTGTCTTCTGATGAACAGAAAAGGTCCACTGAGGAAGCTAGAGCTCAAGGAACGAAAAATACTAAGGAGGATTTTAGGACCAATAAGAGAAGAGGATGGTACTTACAGGATAAGGCACAGCAATGAGATCTATGACCATCAAGAAGACATAGTTGCATCCATGAGGAAGAGGCGATTGACTTTCTATGGGCATTTGACTCGTATGAGTACTTACAGCCTTACCAGTAAGATCTTTACCACTACAGGCAGAGGGAAAGCGTCCAAAAATAAATGGATCACCACAGCGAAGTCCGACTTAGAACAGCTGGGGATTTCAGAACAAATCATACAGGATCGTGTATCCGGCAGTTGACCTTCCATGGTGTCTTTCCAGAGTCTCTCACCAGCGGACAGAGTACAGGTACCACCCGACCGAAGTGGACCGAGGAAAGGAAACAAGCACACAGCCAGAAGATGAAAGCTTTCTGGGCGAAGAAAAAACAGAATTTCCATACAAGGAGTCGAAACGAGCCCCGTGGTCCTCATTAGGCCCAAACGACAAGAAGAAGAAGAAGAAAAAGAAAAACATATTTAACGAATATCTGACAGCGCTCTATGACCGACACGCCACGCTGTATACAGCACGGGTAACACGAGTCCCAGCACGGTGGCTAAATCTGGAGATAAAGAAGTGAAGTTAATGGCTAGACGAGATGCTGCATGCAGAAAGTTTAAGCGACAACCGACACAAGACATTCTTGATGCATTTAAACGGCTACGAAATAAATCATTGCAGGCAGTACGCAACGCTAGAATTAGACATGCACATACCCTGTCAAAATAAAATACTAGACCTCCTATGGATTGGAAAGAACTAAGACACATGGTGTGATGTTTGGGACATCACTGAATGTTTTTAATTATTGAACTATATATTTAATTGATAATATGTATATATTTAATCACTGATAGGTCATTTTAAATTAATATGTATATATATATAGGGCTTTTATCATCCATTTCAATCATCATTTCATTTCTTTGTATCGCGGCTATAACGTATTCTGAACGAACAAATTATTGGGTAAAGTATTTCAACATCACGCATATTTATAACTTGCAGTAAATTTTCCAATAGCCGTTGTGAGGTGACCAGAGTCAGCAGGCTAATTTCAGCCCAGTTCCAGGAAAAGTACGTCATCGAGGTTACGAGAGATATTACCCTCTCCACCTCATGAAAAGACAGTTGATACATTATTAACACCCACTTTTCAAACTCAGCTTCGAGACGCTTTATTTCAGCGGGAAAGTTCAGCCTATGCGAATGAACGTAATGAAGCAACGTGATGGATTCGCAGCTGTACATCGGAGAAGGGATGAGACCTCGAATCTTACTGGACCATGTGATATGGCTGATGGAAGGAGACTTTTGAACCAATATATACCACCGACAAGGGCTGGAGAGGACATTCTCATTCAGATTCTCATTCAGACTCACATTCAGATTCAGATTCGGAGATTCGGACATTCTGATTCTGATTCTCACGCTTGGAAGATACTCTTACTACGATTCTACGTCTACACATGGGAGAAGATTTTAACTTAGTTCACTTCGCATCTGAGTATATTCTACTCAAAAGTTACTCTCATTGGGACTTGTTATCTCAATGACGAGAGGTAGTCAACGGGAGACCGGTTCTGACTGGTATAGGGGAGGAGAGCTTTTATTATGAATTTAGCTACGCTACTGTTCCGTAATACGGAAGAATACGAAGGTATTCTATCCATGAACATAACCCATGGTGGTTTTGCACTTAAAATTAGGACTCATTACGACTTTATGTAAGGAGTACAATAGGAAGTGTTAAAGACAGGAAATGTGGATGTAGGAATGGAATCCAACAACAGATGAGGCAGCCTGTACGAGAGATCCACCCATCTTCAGCTTCAAGACAACAGAGTCTACATTTGGTGAGCTTATGGCATAAGTTACTGCAAGTCTTCGCGCAACAGTTCATTTTCTTAAAGTTAATTTCATTCACTTTTTCTTTTGCTTCCGTAAGTTCAGATTTCGTTAATACGCCGTTACGTCACGTTTTCATCTTAATAAATAGCTGTTTTAATTTGTATTTTATGAAATGATTAATGATCCTTAAATTCCAAGTTAGTGTACTTAATGATTTGTGTTCCGTTCACCCCACCCCTGGGAGTTTTTTGAGTCTCATTACGTATTTTTATTTATTATTATTATTATTATTATTATTATTATTATTATTAATTATCTACTTTTGTTTTCAAGCCATAAGCTTGAAGACTGGCGCCCTTGGGATACTGTTTATTTATTTATTTATTTATTTAAATATTAAAGTGACCCGCCACGTTATAAATTTGTCATTAATCTGTGGGCCAAGTGGGTACGTCACAATGGGAATAGGTAAACAAAGAGACGATCATCCTATTGACATATCTCCGGGCGCCCTCAATACATATTTTACCACTCCCGGACAAACCATTGACAGAGAAAGGAAACGTAGAACACTATACAGCAATTACAACTCCCCTGCACCTGCAAGAGAAAAATTCTACTTTTCACGTGTGACACCCTCGCAAGTTAAACAAGCTATATTTAGAATAAAATCAAAGTCCAAAGGAATAGACAACATTGAAACAGAACTTATTAAGACAATAACTGACATAATTTTGCCTACTATAACTCACATATTTAACCATCCACTATTGACTGGCGCGTATCCCTCTTTATGGAAAGCTGCCGTTGTTGTCCCGCTCGCTAAAAAAATCACCGCCTGAAGACGTAACGGACTATAGACCTGTGAGCATATTATCGGTCCTTTCAAAAGCTCTAGAATACATTGTACATCAACAAGTCTCCAACTACTTGCAAACACACGATATTCTTGACGAAAACCAATCTGGTTTTCGACGTAACCACAGCACTAGTACTGCACTACGTAAGGTTACAGACGACATTCGCAAGAACCAAACCAAACCCCATGGCACTACAGCCCTTGAAGGGCCTTGGCCTACCAAGCGACCGCTGCTCAGCCCGAAAGCCTGCAGATTACGAGGTGTCGTGTGGTCAACAGGACGAATCCTCTCGGCCGTTATTCTTGGCTTTCTAGACCGGGGCCGCTATCTCACCGTCAGATAGCTCCTCAATTCTAATCACGTAGGCTGAGTAGACCTCGAACCAGCCCTCAGGTCCAGGTAAAAATCCCTGACCTGGCCGGGAATCGAACCCAGGGCCTCCGGGTAAGAGGCAGGCACGCTACCCCTACACCACGGGGGGACATTCGCAAGGCGACGGACAAAAGACAATTTACCATCCTAGCTCTTCTGAACTTGTCTAAAGCTTTTGACTTAATTGACATAGACATACTACTTTACAGACTATTTAAAATCCAGTTCTCGACAAACAGTCTTCAGTGGATGAATTCCTGCATCCGCGCTCGTCTGCAGTGTGTAAGAAATAACAATAATGAAAATTCATCCTGGCGTTCCGTAGAGGATGGTGTTCCACAGGGGTCTGTTCTAATTCTCTCTCTGACAGGGAAAAATTCTACTTTTCACATGTGAAAAAGCTGCAGTCGCTTAAGTGCGGCCAGTATCCAGTATTCGGGAGATGATAGGTTCGAACCCCACTATCGGCAGCCCCGAAGATGGTTTTCCGTGGTTTCCCATTTTCTCACCGGCAAATGCTGGAGTTGTAACTTAATTAAGGCCACGGTCGCTTCCTTCCCACTCCTAGCCATTTCCTGTCCCATCGTCGCCATAAGACTTATCTGTGTCGGTGCGACGTAAAGCAACTAGCAAAAAGATTTCAGTTAATCTGTCAAAGATCTCTGCGTTACCGGCGTCTCCAAAAAAGTATTTGCGACACTTAACTCTGAAGATTCCGCAACATATTTTTTCGAGCATTAAAAGAACGCCTCATTTGCACTCTGGTATTACAGTCATTTCGACTACCGTGACGCCGTGTACAACGACCTGACTGCTACTCCTTTACTACAAACTACAACGCGCGCAAAACGCCTGTGTTCGCTATATACCTAGTATGTGACCTACGATAATGTGACCATGTTACAGCTGCCTACGATGAACTCGGTTGGCTAAAACTCAAACAGCACCGTAATCTTCATGCTTTATGCCTTCTTCATCGAATACTCTCCTCATGCTCACCTCCCTACTTGTACAGTCAATTTCATCACCTCTCATCCAATCACAGTTTCGGAACACGGTCAAAATTTAATACACTCTTAATCGATTCCATCTCACCGCAAAACACGATACACAAACTCATTTGTTATTTCTTCGCCACGACAATGGAATACACTACCCGTGTCTATCAGAAGAGCCTCACCTGCTAGTTTTAGGCAACTTTGCTACCGATACCTACTAAGTAATAGATGAAACCTAAAATTGTTATTCGTATGTTATGCGAATATTGTAGATTTAGCCTTCCTTAAACTATAGGCTTTATATAATCACATTGTTATTATTAAGGTTAATAGAACTTAGCTAATCATGTCATAATTGTGTAAATAATAATAATAATAATAATAATAATAATAATAATAATAATAATAATAATAATAATAATAATAATAATAATAATAATAATAATAATAATAATAATAATAATAATCATTTTCCTATTTTTTCCCTATTTTGTATTATTACTCTTTATCATAATATTGTATTGTTTAGTAGTTGCAAGATGTTTCAATTGTAAGTCTATTTACTTTAATTTCGCACATGTAAATACTGTATTTTCTGGTTAGATGGAAGAGAGGGCCTAATGGCCTTAATCTTGCCAGACAAAATAAATCCATTGTATTATATGGTATTGTATCTAACATGGAGACCTTCCAGCTTCAAATATTCTTACATTAATACAATAATAATAATAATAATAATAATAATAATAATAATAATAATAATAATAATAATAATAATAATAATAATAATAATAATATACCGGGCGAGTTGGCCGTGCGCGTAGAGGCACGCGGCTGTGAGCTTGCATCCGGGAGATGGTAGGTTCGAATCCCACTATCGGCAGCCCTGAAGATGGTTTTCCGTGGTTTCCCATTTTCACACCAGGTAAATGCTGGGGCTGTACCTTAATTAAGGCCACGGCCGCTTCCTTCCAACTCCTCGGCCTTTCCTATCCCATCGTCGCCATAAGACATATCTGTGTCGGTGCGACGTAAAGCCCCTAGTAAACTAATAATAATAATAATAATAATAATAATAATAATAATAATAATAATATGTTATAATAAATCGAGTGTGGGGGTGTGATATGTACTATCACAAACATGAAAAAGCGATTCAGGCATTTAAAATTACTAAAATTTATTTAAGAAGAACTGTAATGAGGATCAGATGTACAAGGCGGACGAATGCGGCTTTAAAGACATGGGAAGAACTCTCGAGGTTAAAGAGACACTGTAGTAAGAGATGTTAGGGATGATTCACGCTATGGGTACGATCACGGTCTGCTCACGCCACGGTCGCAGTCCGATCACAAACAGTAGGTATTCACATTAGACGAGCAGGCTGAGGGCAAGCTCCGGTCTTGACCGCTCAGTTGAGATCAAGCTGTTGTTGCTGTACAATGTTTGGCGAGTTCTCTACGAGAGGGTTGGCAATTATCGCGATTGCGTTGGATGATGAAGAAGAAGAAAGAAGAAATGTGAACAAAAAATGTAAAAGGAGGACATGTTGGATATATTGGGCCCTTTTCAAGGCAATAAATGCGGTGAACTTCTTCCTTCTTCTGTGCGCCGGCTGCTCCTGTAATAAATGACATTTAAATGATACTCACCGCTGCATGTAGACTCTTCTTCCTCAGTCACGGACCGTCCGTTGGTATCCCCGAAGATAGGCCACACGTCGATCAGGGAGTGAGGAAATGAAAAGTTGGGGTAAACTAACTATAAATGACTGTACCCAAAGACTGAATTAAAATTTAAATGACAAACTGATTTATTGAATAAAGTGCAAAGTGCCAAAATGAAAGTAAACTAAACTGGTGAAAAATGAAAACGAAGTGTAATGAAATAGAAATTCAAAAAAAAAAAAAATTAAAGATCTGCCTTACAATAACACCATTATCTCCCTAATAAAACTGACTGAAAGTCGATCAAAAAAATTATGTTCCAGATTCCGTTGACACAGTCTTCAAGTTGATAACGTGAATAAATTCAAAACTCTGGTCAGAAAACACCATCTCATTTGAAGTACAGAATTGTATTACGTAGAAAATGTCACTCTAAATAAATTAATATAGTTGAATAATTAATTAATTAATTACGTCATCAAATCAACACTGACTCAGAGGAGTTTATCAAGTCTTTAAAACATGTGGCTTAGTTGGGAAACACTCAGCTTTAAAATAATCATGGACTGCACTAACCAAGTGTAACAAATAAGGAATAATTCAAAGAAAACAGCCATGAACATCGTACTTCATTTACCACGTAACCACTGCCATATTCAAACACCTGCTCGTAGTTGCAAAACAAGAAATTATTGAAACATGAAACTGAGTGTTACAATCACTCATTTAATTGTTTAAACTTCACCTGCATGACTGTGATAGCCTGGACTTCTTTAAAATATCAATAATTATTAGGCCAAGTGCCTCATGTTTACATTTCAAATGAAAGCGATCCTTGTACATTAAAGTTTACTTAATTTGCCGCTGACTGCATTTCATTATGAACTCATATTTGTGGTACCACCACTAGATGGAGGCAGATGCCATCTTATTTTACCTCATTCATTGCGGCAGTTATTATACAACTGGTTTATTAAAGATCGCTTCACTTCCTTAATTTAAAATGTAGTGGATTTAAAAGGTTTGGTAATTACTGAATGCCTGGTATGAGCATACCACTACTATAGTTTTGACTGTGACCTAATCGATGATCTCTTATCCTAACACATAAAATCTTATTTACATAATTAAATCTGTTAATGGAGAAAAACTGCTCCAACCAAAAGAAATACAGAAATCAAACTAACCTAACTACACCTATTTATTTACATCAAATCAAATATAAATAATTCACATACGATCACATCCTACCAATAAACGGTAATAAAAGGTACACTCAGAAAGAATAACAAATAAACAAAACTGGATCCCAACATCGCTGCCTACTGAAAATTAATAAGGATGAAATGCGCAAAATGTCGGAGTCTACAGAAAAAATTTACCCCGCTACGAGTAGCAAAATATTGTGAATTTGACGGCAATCTCTAACCTCAGACGACAAATGTCTGGCCACGACACTATTTAACCTTATGAACAATAATTACCGCTATTTCATGTCATCCATGACTTTACATGACTATCAAAATACACATTGACTCGTCGCTCTGCTCACATGTACTACGGCTAGCATATTTGCCGAGCATGTACTTTCCCTGGAATTATTTGAAACAAAATACAGGCTTCTGCCTACAATCTTAACCCATGTCGTAACGTATTTAACACTCTTGGTTAAATTATTCATCTCTCAATTCTATTTTACTCATCATTAATCTCGACGTAATACCTCATAATGCGTCCTCGCTCGTATCCGGCGGGCGAAATATCTGTCGTGCACATTACTATTTCTTACGACAGTTCATGACATGGTCCAAATATCACATCTCCATTATCAACGTAGATCATCAGGGATATTATTCATTTAGCTCGATCTCTAGATAATTCTTTGCCTCACATATCACAAAATATCAGAGCTGACTCATCAATGGCTTCCTGTCACTAACTGTTTACTAAAAATGACGAGATTGCTCCTCAAAACACAGCTATTGAAAAATGTGTAACCGCAACTACACAGAAATAAATACTCGCGTCTACCAAAACATCGTCGCAAAATACACGGTATAATAACTACCAGAAACAGTAATCTGAAGGATAATTCCACAACATAAAACAAGCTGAATGCGCAAAAATAGCAAAATAAGCATTAAAAATCAACAAGGCGGCGTCCACAAGATCACAACTCCAACAGAAATGTAGCTCAAAACCAACGATATAATAACATGATTATTATTATTATTATTATTATTATTATAAATCGGCATTACTCTCATTGAGATCTAATAATATAGCATCCTAAATTGTCAAAGTGACATACTACAGAATAACCCATAACAATACGCAAACACATCTACATAAAGAAAGTGCGCAAATAACCTAGCTAAAAGTGCAAAAATTATGATTATCAATATTATTACTATAATTATTATAATGATTATTAAAATGTGAATTATTTACAATCCTACCTAACAGTCTAAGCTACATTTGATCATCGATTAGTCACAGTTCTACATATTTATTTACATTATTTTATTGATGCTCATACCTGGGTGGTGGAGGCATGTTGGATCACCCTCCGGGCTCCGTCATGGTGAATTAGAATTCCATCTTGAAGCTGATGTGGTATTCCAAATTTTCACACACGCAAACTTGATACATTTTTATCATGGCGTTACACACGCTTACATTAACATAAACACTCGCATTTTCTCGCACTCCAGTTCTCACCGCTCTCCACCCTCTAGGACCCCGGTACCACCTAGGGGTGATGAGGTGAATAACCTTACCCACCAGGGTGAGAGAAGGAGAGAGAGGAAAAGAGAGAGAGAGAGAGAGAGAGAGAGAGAGAGAGAGAGATAGATAGAGACCCTGGCGAGAAGGTTACTAGCGTGCCCGCCCCAAAATGGGAGTTATAGCGAACACGAGGAAGGGAGATGGGCACAAGAAGAGCAACAACAAGTACAGTCACAATATTAAAAAAACAAGAACCATAGAAAACTTACCGGAAACAGCGGAGGAAGACGACCAAAAGGCCGTGGAAGAAAAAGCACAAGAAAAACGGTGGCAGTGCTCCACCGAACGTGGCGAATGAAAACCGACACTTCAATTAAGTTAAAAAAAATTAATGGAAGGGCAAAAGGGTGGTAACAAACCAAGTCATAAAGATGATAAAGCCTAAGTTTATTTTAAAACGTAATGCCAAAATGTAAATAAAATCAACGTAAGGTTGAAAAAAGGAAAAGGTAATCAACAATAAGTAAAATAAATTAGAATATGCCCAGGTAGGGTTTAAAAGACAATTAATTCGTTACTAATTAACAATTAATGGAAAATAAATACTCTTTAACAGATAATAAATTGAGAACCTTATGAAAACAACAAGAAAGAAAAGATGACCTCCGTACCTAATAAAATGTGATCAGAAAACAACGGAAAACCAATAGACTTTCTTACATAAATGTTACCTTGAAATTAAATGTGATCGATCACGGATAGTTATTTAATAAAAAAATTAAGTTAACAATTATTCAATAAAATGGATCTTCAACGCGGTCGCTTCTCATAATTACCAAATTTGAAAACGTTCAGTTTCCACCAAGTACAGTTTCCAAGACAAACAGAATTTTACGTTAAAATACCTCCTCACGCGGGGCAAGGAAATGGTAACACAACATAAAAGGAGGAGAAAATAAAATAAATTAATTAATTTAAACAGTAAACGATACACTCAACCCCGAAATATATAATTCAAGATCCACACCGGCACAACACGCCAGACAACTCTTAACCCGACAACAATACACACACGAACCGTTGCCAAGGTAACCACTAAACAAAAGCAACGCCTCCCAAAACACGGAGGAAACCAGGCAAGAGAAAATAAATTTAATTCACCCAAAAACCCCAGAAGGGGGAGGGGAGAAGAAAACATACCAAACAAATTAGAAAACAAAACACAGGAAAGCAAACAGAAAGCCGAAGAAGGTAAAGCTCGGTACCTTGGAGACTGTACCTTGGTTTACAAAGAAGGTTACAATTGAAGTGCCAAAAGTAGATCAGTAAAATTTTAAATTAATAATTCCAATTTAGTTCATGGTGAACCTTCCACATTACTGTGATTAGCTGCCGAAACTGTTTTTCAGATTTTCGATACCACACACGCAAATAGGAATTAATTTAACGGCGAAGTCCAAATATTTATTATTATTATTATTATTATTTTTCCAGAAATCTTCGAAAATATCAAAATCCTCTGCAGGACGACGTTTAAAATGTTTCAAACACTGGTACATACCTTTGGTGATGAAGAAATGAGAAGAATTTTAACCTGACATTGTTGACGAAGAAATACAGTCACACCACTGGCATCCAGACCTCGTTGAGAAGTATCCAGACGAAAAATAAATCCAAAAACATGATCAGAAGGAATGGCAGGAGGTCTCCAATTAGATTACCTGGGGAAAATCCCCGTTAACGTGGAGATTACGGTGGTTTCCAGCTACTCCACGACTCCATGACGCCGGACACAAAACCACACGAGCTCGACATGGCTGACTGAAGCGAACTGCCTCTCGCGTCGGCAAGCAAGCGAGGAGGAGGCCAGTTTTGCCTGGTAGTAGGACTGCGCATGCGCAACCAAACAGAGCTAGGAGATACTGCGCGCGGCCTACATTAGTTTAAAACGGTATGTCGAGCAGTCAATTGACACAGATATTCTAGGGCTCACAGGCCAGTTCAAAATGTTTATAAGGGGGAGGCTCACATTATTTAATATTGTCTCAGCCCTCCCGCCCCGAATCGACGACAAAATCTCATGCATATGCCATCAATGATGAGGTGGTCACACATACACTAAATTTGGGCGGAGTAGTCCAACAGAAAACGACCACCAAGATTAACTAGTTTTAGTTAGAAGTTCACATGACCAGGTTAATAGACCAAGACACAGTTCCACATCACATAGTTTTTAGAAATAATTGGCGGGGTGCAATCAACCTCAGTGTCCACAAACGTTAACCGAGCACTCGGAAAATCACCAGAGTAATGTTTGTCATCAAATAGAGAGCACAATGACCAGAGTTCGCCAAATATTCAGTTTCACCCAATACACATTGTTTCAATGCATCACACTATGATACAGTTTATGACACATGACGCAGTTCACGTTGAGGTTTGGCAACTCTCACACTAATCACAGATATACTGACCAAAATTAAACAAAACCACATGATTATAAGTCCACGAATCCAGGTTATTTTCTCAAGCACGGTGGTAAATTAATTTTTAATGCATGAATACCTTTACAAGTCTCCTTTGAAATTAAGGAAACGCATGATCTTGTGTTGCAAAGGGAGACTACAGGGGAAATGAAACGCACCGGAAAACCAGAATGGGGGCAAAACCACAAGAAGAGGGAGGGACAAAAAACAAATCAGGAAATTAAAGTAGGTGAGTTTTCAGTTACAGGATCCACAGATCCGCCAATTAACTTTACATAGGCTAGTTACCAACAAACTAGCTGAAGCCCAGAGCTTTCCACTTGGTCCGATATAGCACCAAAGGAAAAGAAGGGTCCATACAACGACAATTAAGAAATCAAAGGGAAACTACATAAAATATACCATGTTACTCTGCCACGAAGAACACTTAGCCATGACACGAAGAGAAACAATTAACAAGAACACATAGAAACATAGGGTACAATCCAACACATAATACCAACTAGGACTAAGACAGATATCCCTAAGGATCAAGAACATAACGGAAGGGAAATCAGTAATATTACTCAAGCACAAATCATCCACAAGAAAAATATATAAGTAAAGGTACAGGACCACTCCAAAGAATAGACGTCCTTGGAACATATGGTTTAGAATACCAGACGTTAAACTAAGAGGACACATGAATGACCTATCAAATTACACTTTTAGATATTGGAGTGACACACACACAACCACAGAGTGGCGAACTCGTCAATCGGTCCAAGGGTCAAGAACGAGGGGTTGAGCCAAAATACAAACCACACTGGGATCGGCAACTTATCCTAGTTCACCAACAAACACAGGTAAGGACTCAAGCTTTGAAACCTAATTTTGAACAAACCAACGGAAAACCATCAGAGAGAAGGGACGCAGAAACCACTCGAGTTACAGAGAGGTAAGACAGGCAACGGTAGCATCGATGGGCAATCAGGAGACTCCTATAGGTTACCAGATGGAAAAATCGCGATCAGTCAGTCATCCATAACGGCCACATCAAGGTACAACTACAAGAAATAAATGCACGGGGCAACGGATACAGAATAGTAACCACAAACCTAATTCTGCGTGAGGAAGAACAAGTCGAAAATCCCAGACCCAAGAGATAACTAAGAAATGCCCACCCGAAGGTGTACTTCCTCGGAGTAGTGGATACCAAACCAAGAGCCAAATCTACCATGACACAGAGGTAAATTAAAGGACAAATCATATCCCAACCAAGGTGTCTTGACAGCCAAACAACGTAATCCAAAACACGATTACCTAAATAATGACAAGCTAGCAACACGGGTTATTCATAGAGAGATAAAGGATAGCTATCCTCAACGCGTGCTCACAGACCACAACCTAACAGCACAATACCAAGCAGACATTGCAACAGCAAACCCGGTACAGATTAAGGACTAGGTCCATCCCACAGAAGCACAAAGGAGAAATATCCTCAGGAAGGAAGTCCAACAGTACCACCGAAAACTCCACACGCCAACCGGTAGATAAGGAAAATTACACTACGTTACAAATGGTCCACAATTCAAAAGGATCCTAACAACTCACTACGACATTACCAAGTTACAACACAGGAGATACAACCATAATGCTGGCAGGAGTGCACCAACCGAACGCCCACAGGAAAAAAAAACCGAGACAGATTTTCTACATAACCCCAAAACGACCCCCAAAATCAAAAGGTTAGGAAGATAAATTCAGCCCAAAAACCCTTTACAAGAAAAGTAATATAGAGGGTTCACGCACAGAAAACCACTTTTAGAACAGCCGCGAAGAGTGCCCAAAAGGAGGAGTCAGATCACTCGATCATGGATGAATACAAACATCAGTATCCGGAAAAGAAACACCTTTAAGACACGCGGTCCATGCAGAAGGCAAGCAGGGAACTTTTCTGATACCAATAGATCGAAACACACCACAATCAGAAATCGTACAATACTAAAATGGCACAAATAGCAACCCAATCATGACTAAGCACCACACATCTTCAGACACGCGCACACAATGAAAGGATGACAAAATGGTAAACACTCAGGCACCAGACACACTCCCTTACATTCCATCCCAGGCACACCATAGCTCAGCAATGATTAAGTCACAAGATGATCAAAGGGTTCAGCGGAAGGAATCCGATGCGGAGCCACAGAAGAAACAAGTCATTGAAATTACATAAGCCTAGAGAAAACAGAGGGACAACAAAGCACAATTTAAGTTAGATGTCATCAGATTTCCCCAAAGGAACTTCGTTAGCGCACTACATAAGCATAAGGTTAGATAACGAGGATATCAATTCCAAGGTATTAATACCACGATCACAAGACAATTAAGGAAAGACAATCTCTAACTACAAGGATCCACACCTAGAAACAGTACATACAAGAAGTACTAAATTAGAATCACCAACACGAGGCACAGAAAGGACCAGATTGACTCGCTCGCCAACCCACAGTATGTGTGCTAAATTCACTAACGATACAGGTCAGTTACCAAAGGTGCATCCATCCAGCGGAAGATGCGGTACAATTTGCCAGATCAACCGGGTTTAATTTGAGAAACATGAACGCGCCTAATACGCTTTGCTACAGGGTCGCTTACTAAAATAGAAACGGGAGACAAGAACTCCAACACAGTGCACGGGCCTTGGTACCTAGGGGCAAGTTTTGCCGAAAACTTATTCACGGCCTTACTCATTGGGTAGCACTTAACATACACGAGATCACCAACATTGAATTTTGACGGTTTCCTACCTTTATCGTACTGCCTTTTGACCTTTTCGTATGACACAGCTAGATTCCTTTTTGCTTCGTTCCAGATCTTTTGAACATCATTAGGTCTAGATAGGTCTGGGAGAAGATCCTCAATACATAGCAGGTTAGACATAGGGGAGTACGGAGTATAGCAAACATTAAAGACATAGGCGTCTTACCATGGGACTCATGAGTAGCGGAATTGAAAGCATGGGCCAACCAATGCAGACAGGAGTCCCATTTGGACTGGTTGTCATGATGATACGCTATCAACGCAGATTTTAAGTTCCGATTCAACCTCTCTGCATAAGAAGGATTTGGATAATATGGAATAGTGGTGACATGTGAAATGCCCAACTCAAACAGATACCTTTTGAAGGAGTTACTGGTGAAAGAACTAGCGTTGTCAGATATTAAGAACTTAGGTGGGCCAAATGATGCAAAGATGGAATTTAGACAGGAGATAGAGGTACGTGAATTAGTAGACCTGGTGGGAAAGATCCAACAGAACCGGGAGAAGGCATCTATACAGACAAAAATGTGGGTGTTTCCCAAGGAAGATCGGGGGAGGGGTCCTACGAAATCTATGAACAGTCGTTCCATGGGGCGCGAAGCTTATGATGAAGACAATAATCCCACCCGGTTATTCAAATTAGGTTTGCTGATGGCGCAAGATTTACAAGATTTGACCATGTTCCTGATATCACTATCCATTTTCTTCCAAACAAAGAATTGCCTGATTTTCAAACGAGTTTTGAAATTTCCTAGATGACCGCCAAGGGGTGAACAGTGGTAATACTTGAAAATGACAGGTACCAGAACCTTAGGAACGACAATTTTGGAATTATGGTCCTTGCGACCCTTACAACAGAGAACACCCTTAGATAAGGAGTAAGGTTTCACTTCGATCCCGCTACTGATTCTATCAATGATCCTTTTCAGATCCGGATCAGTTTTTTGATGATCTCCAATTTCTTGATACAGCAATGGGGAGTCGGTGAGGATGGCACTAACTCCAACGGTATTGACAGCAAGCTCATCGACACATGGGTTGGCTTCCGCACAAGGATGACCTTCAAACATCCTGCTCAAGCCATCGGCAATGACGTTCTCAGACCCACGAATGTGGCGAACATTGAAATTAAAGGATGAGATCCGTAATGCCCATCTAGTTATCCTACCGGTCCTTTTGGGTCGGTTCAACACCCAAGAAAGAGCCTGATTATCGGTCTCCAGATCAAAGTTGACGTGTTCAATGAATGATCGAAATTTTTCCAGAGCAAACAGCACAGCTAGACACTCTAGTTCATAAATGGAGTACTTAGACTCCAGATCATTGAGGACCCTAGATACGTAGGCCACGGGCCTACGCCCATCTTCATGTTCTTGTAACAGAACGCCAGCAATAGCACGCCCAGAGGCATCAGTTTGGACAATGAAACGTTTCTCGAAATCAGGAATAGCTAACAAAGGTGCATTAATCAGTGCGACCTTCAATGAATTGAAAGCTTCCTCCTGGGCTTTACCCCAAGTAACTTTTACATTCTTTTTCCTGAGGTCGTTCAACGGGGCAGCCACTTCAGCAAAGTTAGGGATGAATTTTCTAAAGAAATTGACCATACCAATGAATCGAGCAACGCCCTTGACATCTTTGGGAGGTGGAAAATCCCTAATGGCTTGAGTTCTGGAATGATCTATGGAAACGCCTTCAGAAGAAACTACATGTCCCAAGAAAGACATGCTGGGTCTGGCGAAAGCTACCTTTGATAACTTCACTGTAAGGCCGGCTTTCCTTAACCGTAGCAATACTTCCCTAACGTGCACCATATGTTCCTCGAAGGTCTTCGAATAAATTAATAAATCGTCCAGGTAATTAAAGACATAGCTGAACTTAATGTCAGAAAGAATGGAATTTAACAACCTCGACAACACAGCTGCTCCACAGCTTAGCCCGAACGGGAGTCTGAGGAACTCATACAAGTTCCAGTCGGTGATGAAGGCAGTGAGGGGAATAGATCTCTTCGATAAAGGCACTTGGTAATAAGCCTGGTTCAAATCCAGGACAGTGAAAAATTTTTCACCTGAGAACCATCCAAAACAAGTATGAAGGTCGGGTAGAGGAATAGATTGGAGTACAATCTTACTATTTAGGGCCCTATAGTCAATCACAGCGCGATAACCACCAGAAGGTTTGGGTACCAAGAACACAGGGGACGAATACGGGGAAGTCGAAGGTCTGATCACTCCGTCTCTTTCCATTTGATCAATGATTTTCTTTAACTCCAACATACGGGGTGGGGAAAGGCGATAAGGAGGGGATCGAACAGGCTGCAGGTCAGACAACTCAATGTCATACTCTAGTACGTCGGTCAAGCCTAACTTGCTAGTGAACACATCGGGAAATTCCCTGCAAAGATCACGAACTTGCCGTGCTTCGGCATCTCCTAAATGATTCAGGTCAAGCCGATCGATGTCACTAGACTCATCTGACTCAGGGTAACCCGCACACAAAACTTGAGGCATTTTCAAGGGAACGTTAATCAATTCAAATTTCAGGTCAGGAGAAAATTTAAAAAAGAAATTTCGACACTGAGGATCCAAAACGACACCGGCCCAAGATAGAAAATTGGTACCCAGAATAATGTTACATGATAAATTGGATGTCACCAAGCACTTGATCTTCCAAGTGAAATTCCCAATCCTCAACTTGACCTTCACAGTCCCCAAAATATTTAAAAACTGACAATTAGCCGAAACACATCTTAGATTAGTGGGTTTTATTTCCGGAAGTTTACACGAAGATTTCTTTTGACAATACCAGGCATAATTCATCAAGCATACTACGCTTCCAGTATCAAGAAGGGCATCTACAGGTTCATTGTTGACCTCGACAAATGTGCACGTGCCAGAGGAGGGGGCATGAGCAGAAATACTATTGCACCTTGGGGGACACACCGGTTTCTTACGAGATTCAGGGTTTACAAACTTAGAATTGGCAGACTTTGCCCTTTCCCTTTCTAGTCATTGAGTACCATTTCTGTCTACCAAGGGGCAATTTCTTTTAACATGCTGTCTAGAGCCATAGGAATAGCAAGCGCCTGGACCACGTCTAACGTCAGGGCAGCAATTTCTTAGATGATTTCGGGACCCACAGTTGTAACATTTACGGGCATTCACTACTTTAGGTGTTGACGGAAGGACGGGACAATTGGTAGTAGTAGGGGGAGGGAAATTCACAGGTCTGGAGGCATCCCCATGTTTGACATCTTCAGCAAAGGAACAGGCCTCTTCCAATTCTTGAAAGGTAGTAGGGCAACGGGTTAAGGAAAGATAGGAGCGGTACGCAGGAGATATTCCTTTTAAAATTCTAGAGACCATTTCACATTCTGGCACAGAAATTCTAAAAACCTTGCAAAAGAATCGCAGATCCAGCACATAAGTTAGCAAGTTCTCATGCAGGAACTGGGTCCGGAAACAATGTTGGGGCACAAGACTTTGGAGAGCAAGAGAGGGAATGAATTTGGAAAGGACAAGTTCATGAAAGGTGCTAATCGATAAATTTTTAGAGATAGCTTCAGAAATTTCTCTCTTTAGAATCCCTTCACAATGAGGGAAGAGGGCGCGGAAAATCCCCAAATCATCGACTGAGTACACATTACCAGTCTCGGTCAACTCCACCAAAAACCGTAGGAATCGAATACACTCATCGATAGAATTTACAGAAAAGGACTTCACTCCCCGAAAAACTTCCTTTAAACAGTTAGGCGATGACGCCGAATTTAGCTTAGAGACTAAGGTTTCCAGTAAAGGAGCAGTCACACAACACGGACCTTGGGCATGGGTCGAGGACGCAATTTGGTGGGAAGAGACGCTCAGGGTAGGTACAGTAGGGTTAAGTGCAGTAGAAATAGAACAATTCTCCATATCTCTGTTAATCAACAGCAAATCTAAATCAGAGGTGATGCCAGAAACCACCGTTAACAATCTAGCACATTCTGACACAAAAACAGAATCAGGCTTAATAGATAATATATCCTGAATTCGGCCCGAGTAGTGGTCAGCTCTGGCCCTCAGCCGGTTTACTTGGGCTTTGGACGGAGGCAATTCAATAAACTCTTCACGAATAATATTAATTTCGTTAAGATTGTCACAGATCAGGTTAAGGTACTCACCCACTCGACTCCTGTCAATAGAAAATACATTAATGGGGACCTGGGAGTTGGCTGATAGCAAGGCAGCGCACTCAGCAACAGTACGGGCAGGTTCAAGGCCACGAATGGATAACTCGTACTCCAATTCGGCACGACGCAGGAAGGAGGGGTTCGTAACGGCACGTGCCATGGTAGCAAACATGGAACAAAATAATCAAAAAATTACACAAGATCCTTGCACTCCCTTTTACAATAGTTATTGACAATAACACTTTTAGTTTTTTAATTTTTGATTTCCATCCGCCAACATTCGCCACAGCACTGCACCAAGCAAGGGTAGGAGGGGAGGAAAGTTAGGCTGCAGAAGGCAGAAACAACAGAGATTAGGCAGCAGAGCAACAACAACAACAACAGGTCTGCTACCACACAAATCGGGTTCAGAACAACAGTGGAACACCAAACAACCACCGCTCTGATACCACTCTCACCGCTCTCCACCCTCTAGGACCCCGGTACCACCTAGGGGTGATGAGGTGAATAACCTTACCCACCAGGGTGAGAGAAGGAGAGAGAGGAAAAGAGAGAGAGAGAGAGAGAGAGAGAGATAGATAGAGACCCTGGCGAGAAGGTTACTAGCGTGCCCGCCCCAAAATGGGAGTTATAGCGAACACGAGGAAGGGAGATGGGCACAAGAAGAGCAACAACAAGTACAGTCACAATATTAAAAAAACAAGAACCATAGAAAACTTACCGGAAACAGCGGAGGAAGACGACTAAAAGGCCGTGGAAGAAAAAGCACAAGAAAAACGGTGGCAGTGCTCCACCGAACGTGGCGAATGAAAACCGACACTTCAATTAAGTTAAAAAAATTTAATGGAAGGGCAAAAGGGTGGTAACAAACCAAGTCATAAAGATGATAAAGCCTAAGTTTATTTTAAAACGTAATGCCAAAATGTAAATAAAATCAACGTAAGGTTGAAAAAAGGAAAAGGTAATCAACAATAAGTAAAATAAATTAGAATATGCCCAGGTAGGGTTTAAAAGACAATTAATTCGTTACTAATTAACAATTAATGGAAAATAAATACTCTTTAACAGATAATAAATTGAGAACCTTATGAAAACAACAAGAAAGAAAAGATGACCTCCGTACCTAATAAAATGTGATCAGAAAACAACGGAAAACCAATAGACTTTCTTACATAAATGTTACCTTGAAATTAAATGTGATCGATCACGGATAGTTATTTAATAAAAAAATTAAGTTAACAATTATTCAATAAAATGGATCTTCAACGCGGTCGCTTCTCATAATTACCAAATTTGAAAACGTTCAGTTTCCACCAAGTACAGTTTCCAAGACAAACAGAATTTTACGTTAAAATACCTCCTCACGCGGGGCAAGGAAATGGTAACACAACATAAAAGGAGGAGAAAATAAAATAAATTAATTAATTTAAACAGTAAACGATACACTCAACCCCGAAATATATAATTCAAGATCCACACCGGCACAACACGCCAGACAACTCTTAACCCGACAACAATACACACACGAACCGTTGCCAAGGTAACCACTAAACAAAAGCAACGCCTCCCAAAACACGGAGGAAACCAGGCAAGAGAAAATAAATTTAATTCACCCAAAAACCCCAGAAGGGGGAGGGGAGAAGAAAACATACCAAACAAATTAGAAAACAAAACACAGGAAAGCAAACAGAAAGCCGAAGAAGGTAAAGCTCGGTACCTTGGAGACTGTACCTTGGTTTACAAAGAAGGTTACAATTGAAGTGCCAAAAGTAGATCAGTAAAATTTTAAATTAATAATTCCAATTTAGTTCATGGTGAACCTTCCACATTACTGTGATTAGCTGCCGAAACTGTTTTTCAGATTTTCGATACCACACACGCAAATAGGAATTAATTTAACGGCGAAGTCCAAATATTTATTATTATTATTATTATTATTATTATTTTTCCAGAAATCTTCGAAAATATCAAAATCCTCTGCAGGACGACGTTTAAAATGTTTCAAACACTGGTACATACCTTTGGTGATGAAGAAATGAGAAGAATTTTAACCTGACATTGTTGACGAAGAAATACAGTCACACAACTGGCATCCAGACCTCGTTGAGAAGTATCCAGACGAAAAATAAATCCAAAAACATGATCAGAAGGAATGGCAGGAGGTCTCCAATTAGATTACCTGGGGAAAATCCCCGTTAACGTGGAGATTACGGTGGTTTCCAGCTACTCCACGACTCCATGACGCCGGACACAAAACCACACGAGCTCGACATGGCTGACTGAAGCGAACTGCCTCTCGCGTCGGCAAGCAAGCGAGGAGGAGGCCAGTTTTGCCTGGTAGTAGGACTGCGCATGCGCAACCAAACAGAGCTAGGAGATACTGCGCGCGGCCTACATTAGTTTAAAACGGTATGTCGAGCAGTCAATTGACACAGATATTCTAGGGCTCACAGGCCAGTTCAAAATGTTTATAAGGGGGAGGCTCACATTATTTAATATTGTCTCACAGTGAAGATTAGACGATAGCACTGCATAGACTCCTGACGTGAAGTCGAAAGTTTCCTCTCCGCTACCTGCCTGAAAGAACACCTGCTGATCTCCACACCGCTCTCTCAGTTGTTTACTTACAGCTTACCGATCGTTCACCCCTTCGGAACATAACAGTTTGCTCAAGGTCTTCAACATTGCGGCCTTCCATTAAAGAAAAGTCATTCTGCTCCCTGTCTGCTTTAACTAGTTTCTCCCCGAAAAACATCTCGCTTGCCACAACAGTTTATTGTAAGTGGTAAAAGCAAGCTAAAGTACAGTTTCCAATGAGGTGGAGAAACTTATGCTGATCGTCCTCCCAAAATGAAGAATAAAATAGCTTTCCAACAAATGTCAAACTACACGTGGATTAGAAAGGTTTTATGCAGCTACGCTGAAAACATGGACTTGTCCCTCTCGATTCGTAATGTGAGTTCATTTAAGCCAAGTGTTGAAAGTGTAGCTATTGCCTGTTATCTCTGCATAAATTCAAAGTAAAGTAAAGTTTGTTAAAGTGTTCATTTCTGAAATGTTACTCTCCCGAGTAAAATACATGGCTCACTCAGAATGCCAGCAAGTGTCTCTAATCGCTTTCTTACCGGACAAAAGTAAAGTTCAAAGTTGACTAACTGAATTAGCTGACACACTCTAAACACACTGAAGATTCAACTAACCCACGAACACAGGATACTCAGTGAAACACACAGTCACACCGTCACACACTGTCACACACTGAAGATTCACCACCCTGCTCGCTGGTTTTTGTAATGAGTTCTCCCCCCACCTTGAAAATAGTTCTGTGGAAGGGATGTGGCGTAGTGATCCAGCACTCGAGAGTGCTTTATCATACATCCGTAGGTTAAAGTTTCAAAAATTATGTACAAAATCTTCCTAATTTCGGTCTGACTCACTTGTTATATTGCGCCGTGGGAAACGATCACAGGATAATCCACACGACGGCGTGCGTCACCGGCGTTATTTTCTTCCAGCGAATGGCTCCTTCCCGCCATGACAGTTCATTTCCTGGGCCATACTACTCTTCCGTGTGAAGTTAAATTTTTATTAATTAGCCAATAATTGACCACACCTTCGCACTGATAAATTTTCAAATATTATTAGGAAATCAGGACACTGTTTTTCACCACTACACCGGGCTTCAGATAGCGAAATACTGACTGTAGATTCCCGCTATGACAGGACATTCAAATTTGGAATTTTGTGATTGGCTGAGACTTTCGCGCTCTTCGCAGCATGGATGCTTCCATTTTCTCCCTAGGGTTGGTGGGTATTATCGTTGTCTCTTTGTCCTTCTAAGTAGGTCAGGCCTCAACGCGTGATTTTCTCGTGAGAACCAAGTAGAAAGTTGTCACTCCTAGGCGGTACCATAAAATTTATTGGATGCAGTACTCAGGGCGGTTTACAAGTTGCTCGTGCTCTAAGAAGAGTTTCGAGGATTTTCCTTGCCGACAGACTGGCGCCAGAAAGTTCCTTTGTGACTGCTAGCCCTCACAGCCTACTGTAGTATTCGATATGCGAAATATTCAACTTTTAATTTGTAGATGAATTACGTCAATTCGCTTATGGGTGCAATATCCAAGTTTAATTAATAGGAAAAGTGAAGGGGAATATTATACTCTCTTTCCTCATTTGATACATTTTTACAGTACTTTAGAATTAACATTAGTGCCTTTGAAATGTTCCTGTCAAAAATTGCTCCCGAACTTCAAAAAACAAACTCAACATTTAGAGAAGCCATAACTCCAAGCCAGAAGCTGGAGTGGGGACTGAAAAGCGCAGGCTCGCATGTGCGTTGCTTGCACATTGTGTGTTCACACTGCCGGTCCGCTCAAAGAACGGTACGATCACGCTCCGGTGAAATATTCTTTGGGAAGATCGTTGCTTGCTCGTGCTCGTACCGTGACCGTACTGTGATCGCTAGTGTGTACAGTTCCCATCAAATCAGTTCAATAATATTTGACTGGACCGCGACCGTACCGTGATCGTACCCATAGTGTGAATCATCCCTTATACAGTCAAACGGTTCAGCCCCACACTCATACAACTATAGGGTCAAAATCGAGAAAACTAATGCCTAAATTATTTGTAATTTTATATGAGCCCTCTGGTAAAAGTAAAACAGTTGAACAAAATATGTTCAAGGCTGAAAATATAATTGTAAAGTGGAATACTTTAGGGAAGATAACAAAAGCGTTGTTTACGTCATTTTTTAAAGAACCATTCCTTACTGAAGTACATGAAATTTATTTCTGGACTCTTGCGGTGTCCATAGTAACGAAGGAAAGTACCATAAAAAATTCTCGAGGAATAACATTAAGACCCGGAAAGCTAACAATTAAGATAATACCTGCCGACACTACTCATGAAATGTAACCTCTAGACAGAAATCTTTTCCGTACGTAGAGATACGTGATATTTGAACTATGACATACTGTTGATTTTGATCAGGCAGCGGGCACCTTACAACAGCGCGGCAACATCCTGAAGCTACAATCGTTGGCATTCCAGCAGTTCCTTCCTCTCTCCGCGATTTCAACGTGCACACCAGTACGGTTGGGCTCTGGCGGGACTATTTAGAAAAGAACCAAAACCATTTCCAAAACATATCGGACTATTCATTTAAGAATTTGAAAGGACTACTGTATGTGATAAATATGAAAAGTGGTAGTTACTAGGTGTGGCTGGTGCATGGTGAAATTGTGTTTTACACACCCTTTGGTGGGATATCATTTCTGCAGGTTGCATGTTTAGGATTAAGTGCATTTGGAGATTTGTAATTTTCCCGGAAAGCTTCAGTTCACATGAGAAATTTCATTTCTTCACACTCAAAACAAAATATCACTCCCTTTCATTACACTACAGTTAACTCACGAATAATGGCAATCACGTTGTAAGCATTTGTATAGCTACTTATTTTGATATTACTTTTTATCTGCGCCCGTCCTCGGCATACCAGGGTTCGTTTCCTGCCTGAGTCGTGAGATTTAGACCGTAAAGGTTAATTCCATTGCCTCGGGGACTGGCTGTTGGTGTTCTCCCAAGATTCCTGCAACTTACACACCACACACAAGATTATTCTTCACCACACTAACACGCATCTTCTCACAGATGATGCGCCCACCTCGTCGAACAATCCGTCTTACAATGCCTGCATCCACTGTAATAGCCACACTCCATTATTATTATTATTATTATTATTATTATTATTATTATTATTATTATTATTATTATTATCATGTGGTTCATGGTGTGGATTACTGTGGTCACGCCCTAGTTTGTGAACTATGGGCAACGGCTGAGTGGCCTAGTAAGTTGTCCTGAGAATCGGGATACCAGTTGCTACGGAATGGGAGTAGCATCTCGCACATGTTTTGAGTCATGGCCCTCCGTGTGCTCAGGCAGCTAGGACTGTACCATCCACCAATGATCCCTGACCCGTTAGAGGAAAGATCCTCACTTGGACTATGTGCAAGAAGGGTAGCATCCTGCTTCACGAATTTACCGAGCTCAGAACAGTTTAAACCAGCCTCGGACCTATGGGAGTAACGGAGGCCCACTCCAATTTGACAGCCGAGAATCTCCTTGGAAAAAACTTGACGAACGATATGGAATTCGTTGTGGAGCTATCAGTATTGATGGGGCTTATGGAAGAAAGAAAGTAGAACTGGCTGAGTCAGCAAAGAGGATGTATCTGGATGTGCTAGGAGTAAGTGATATTCGTGTAAGGGGAGATAACGAGGAAGATTTTAAAGTGTACTTGACGAGTGTTAAAAAGGGACGGGCAGAGTGCGGTGTAGGGATGTTTATCACGAATGCTATTGCACTCAACATAGTTTCTGTTAGGTACATAAATGAGCGAATAATGTGGGTAGATTTGGCAGTTGGAGGAATTAGGATGAGAATTGTCTCAGTGTATTCACCGTGTGAGGATGCAGATGAGGATGAAGTTAATAAGTTTTATGAAGCATTGAGTGACATCGTAGTCACGGTCAACAGCAAGGATAGGATAGTGCTAATGGGCGATTTCAATGCGACAGTTGGAAATAGAACTGAAGGACACGAAAGGGTGATTGGTAAATGTGGGGAATATATGGAACCTAATAGGGGCAGGAAGCGTTTGCTGGACTTCTGTGCTAGTATGGGTTTAGCAGTTACGAATACATTCTTCAAGCACAAGGCTATTCATCGCTACACATGGGAGGCTACGGGTACCAGATCCATAATACAGTAGACCATATCTTAACCGACTTCGAATTCAAGAAATCTGTTAGGAATGTACGGGTTTTTCGGGGATTTTTCGATTATTCAGACCACTATCTGATCTGTAGTGAACTGAGGATCTCTAGGCGTAGGACAGAGATTGTTAAATCTGTCTGCAAACGAATAAGGGTAGAAAATCTCCAGGACGAGGAAATTATATAAAAGTACATGGACATGATTAGTGAGAAGTTTCGAACAGTGGACAGTAAACAGGTTCAGGATATAGAAAGAGAATGGGTGGCATCCCCGGGATGCTGTAGTAGAAACAGCAAGGGAATGCCTAGGAACAGCCGTGTGTAAAGATAAAAAAACAACAACAACATCTTGGTGGAATGATGAAGTGAGAGCAGCTTGTAAACGTGAAAAGAAGGCTTATCAGAAATGGCTCCAAACAAAGGCCGATGCAGACACGGAATTGTACGTAGATGAAAGAAACAGAGCGAAACAAATAGTTTTTGAATCCAAAAAGAAGTCGTGGGAAGATTTTGGTTATAACCTAGAAGGGCTAGGTCAAGCAGCAGGGAAATATTTCTGATAGTAATAAAGAATCTTAGGAAGGGAGGGAATACCGTGGTTCAAATCCCGGTCACTCCATGTGAGATTTGTGCTGGACAAAGCGGAGGCGGGACAGGTTTTTCCCCGGGTACTCCGGTTTTTCCCTGTCATCTTTCTTTCCAGCAACACTCTCCATTCTCATTTCATGGCATGTATCAGTCATTAATAAATCACTTCGGGAGTGGCGATCCCATCGTACTAATAGCCTATATTTGCTTCATTCATTCCATTCCTGACCCGGTCAATGACTGGAAAACAGGTTGTAGGTTTTCATTCAGGAAGGGAAGGAAAAATGAAATTAAGAGTGTTTGGGTAATTCAAGTGAACTCATTATAGATCCCAGGGAATCACTGGACAGGTGGAGGGAATATTTTGAAAATGTTCTCATCGTTGAAGGAGATCTTCCCTGTGGTGTCGCGAACAACCGAACTCATGGGGAGGAGGAAAATGATGTTAGTGAAATTACGCTTGAGGAAGTGGAAAGGATGGTGAATAAACTCCATTGTCATAAAGCAGCAAGAATAGATGAAATTAGACCTGAAATGGTGAAGTATAGTGGGAAGGTAGGGATGAAATGGCTTCATAGAGTGGTAAGCTTAGCATGGAGTGTTGGTAAGGTACCTTCAGATTGGACAAAAGCAGTAATTGCACCTATCTATAAGCAAGGGAACAGGAAATATTGCAACAACTCTCGATGTATCTCATTGATTAGTATACCAGGGAGGGTACGATCAGTTGTTGAGAGGAAGTTGGATGAGAACCAGTGTGGTTTCAGACCACACAGGGACTGTCAGGATAAGATTTTCAGTATGCGCCAGGTAATGGAAAAATGCTAGGAGAGGAATAGACAGTTATACTTATGTTTCGTAGATCTAGAAAAAACATACAGTATGACAGGATACCGAGGAAGAAGATGTTCACCATACTAGGGGACTATGGGATACAGTGTAGATTATTAAAAGCAATCAAAGGCATTTATGTTGACAATTGGGCTTCAGTGAGAATTCATTGTAGAATAAGTTCTTGGTTCAGGGTACTTACAGGGAATAGACAAAGCTGTAATCTTTCACCTTTGATGTTCGTAGTTTACATGGATCATCTGCTGAAAGGTATAAAGTGGCAGGGAGGGATTTAGTTAGGTGTAAATGTAGTAAGCAGTCAGACCTATGCTGACGACTTGGTGTTAATGGCAGATTGTGTCGAAAGCCTGCAGTCTAATGTCTTGGAATTTGTAAATAGGTGTAATGGGTATGGTGTGATAATGAGCCTTTCGAAGACTAAATTAATGTCAGTAGGTAAGAAATTTAACAGAACTGAATGTCAGATTGGTGATACAAAGCTAGAACAGGTAGATAATTTCAAGTATTTAGGTTGTGTGTTCTCCTAGGATGGTAATATAGTAAGTGAGATTGAATCAAGGCGCAGTAAAGCTAATGCAGTGAACTCGCAGTTGTGATCAACAGTATTCTGTTAGAAGGAAGTTAGCTCCCGGACGAAACTATCTTTACATCAGTCTGTTTTCAGACCAACTTTGCTTTACGGGAGCGAAAGCTGGGTGGACTCAGGATATCTTATTCATGAGTTAGAAGTAACAGACATGAAAGTAGCGATAATGATTGCTAGTAGAAATCGGTGGTAACAATGGCAGGAGGGTATTCGGAATGAGGATATAAAGACTAATTTAGGAATGAGCTCGATGGATGAAGCTGTAAGCAAATACCGGCTTCGGTGTTAGGGTCATGTGAGGCGAATGGAAGAGTATAGGTTACCTAGGAGGATAATGAAGTATATTATGGAGGGTAAAAAAAGTAGAGGGAGACCGGGACGACGATGGTTAGACTCATTTTCTAACGATTTAAAGGTAGGAGGTATAGAACTAAATGAGGCCACAGCACTACAGTAGTTGCAAATAGAGAATTGTGGCGACGTTTGGTAAATTCACAGAGGCTTGCAGACTGAACGCTGAAAGGCACAATGTTGTATAATGATGATGTATATTATTATTATTATTATTATTATTATTATTATTATTATTATTATTATTATTATTATTATTATTATTATTATTATAGTACCATTGATTTATATCAGTTATTCATAATGCATTTTGAAGAACGAAGTTAAAACAATTCAAGAGTACATTGAAGAATGTTAAATATTAGCTCAGGACTACGGCTTGATTAGTTTTCTGGTTTTCCTAAATTAATTTAGAGTACATTGTCCGAAACTCACCTTTGAAACGGTATGTGTTGATAAATAATGTAATCGTTGGTTTAAGTGACAGCACAATCGAATTCAGCTCGAAGTGTCAGTATTTACAGCAAAATATCAAACAAAACGACAGTCTATGTAAAATTCTATTGTGTCTACAGAAGTGTTAGGCCTACGTTTGGAATAGATGAGTGGTATTTTCACATCAATCTCCTTCTTCTTTTCCTTATCCACCAAAAGATTGCTGAGTCTGCAATTTCTTCTGTTTCAAAATCAATCTCTTTACTTCTTACTATTTTCTTTCTTTCTTTCTTTCTTTCTTTCTTTCTTTCTTTCTTTCTTTCTTTCTTTCTCTCTTTCTTGGTTGCTTTCTTGATCGCATCCATAGGCAATTCCGTTCAGTAGCATCATCCAATAATTGTTAACTCTTGGTCTTACTTCCTCGCTTGTCATTCTCATTACCTTCCAGACCCACATCTCGAAAGTCACAAACTTGTTATTTCCCACTGTTCTTAAAGTGAACGTTCCTGTACTTCAGCTGAAACTTTTCATGAACCTTTTCGCATTTCAAGCGAGACTCTTCTTGAAAAAACGCCCCCTTGGCTTGACCTGTAGGCTACTACTTTTTATGACCGTTTTACTTCTGCTGTCTGTTGTTATGGAGCTCCCCAGACATTTGAAGGTAGAAGCGTGTATTAGTTTCTTTCTTCCTTCAAGCCATCTATTTCTCATCAGAGTACTCCGCGATAGCTTTATTTTCGGGTTCGATGGATGTCCGAGCAAATAAGCCATTAGGCGCTGAAAATACAAAGTGATCCCTGAGTGTTCTAGGTTACATCAGAGGATAATTTAGCTCTCCCAACGTCACCAACCCGTTACCGACCAATTGTTCGTTGTCTGCAGGAGTTAGATTACTGTGGTAGTTCGTCACATTTTGTCTAGGACCTATAGAAATTCATAGGCCTATGTTTGTTTTGTCGTTAAATAGTATTTTAAATACTAAAACATAGTTTTACACAATATATTTGATGTATTCTGAATTGTCAACCGCGCGGTCTATAAATGGCAAACCTGTCTCTTACCGGGAGGCTCTGGGCTCGAATCCCGGCCAGGTCTGGGAATTGTTAATGGATCTGAGAATTGGGTCGAGGTTCACTCAGTCTACATCAGAACAATTGAGGAACTATCTGATGGTAGGATAGCGGGTTCAGTCTAGAAAGCCAAGAATAATGGCCGATAGGATACGAGGCGTTGACCACATGTCACCTCGCGATCTGTAGGCCTTCGGGTTAAGGAGCGTTCGTTTGGTAGATCAAGGCCTATCTTGGTGATGGCGGCATGATGTTGGAATTTTGTCCCATAAAAGTTCATTTATGTGCCAGAAGCCAATGACTCTGCATTGTAACATTCAAACATCCTCCGGTGCCACTGATCTCTACCGGGATCGAACCCAATGTCTAGAAAATAGGAGGAAAATGATTTACCACTTGGGGCTATGGATTTCCTCTTCATTGTGCGTAAGGAGTTCGCTGGAAAATATATTTAATTATATAAACATCAAGATAACTTACACATGCTGAAACAAATACGATTTTCCGGTCTCAGAAGTAGACAAGAAATGGAGAAGTAATAAAAGTGACAATTCGCTGTTAAACTAAACAAGTCAGACTATCAGACAAGTGTCTCTCCCTCTTCTGCGCCAAGTTCTACAAATATCTCAGGCTACACTTCAAAACTTATCATTATATACGAGTGCATGCTTTGAAGGAGAAAGGTCCACGTTAGCAGAAGTATTTTAATTGGATTTTTGAATCCGTAGATACATACATTATCATTATAGACTGTTATGCCTTTCAGCGTTCAGTCTGCAAGCCTCTGTGAATTTACTAAACGTCGCCACAATCCTCTATTTGCAACGATGCAAGCTAAATTTTCCCAAATTTTATACAATGAAATAGCATTTCTTTTAACAACTACCCAATACATCCTGGTTCACACAAGAAATTCAAATATTAGATTGAAACCCTAACTTTATCAAAACACCACCTAACATTCTAACTGAAACACAAACGTCATTATTATTATTATTATTATTATTATTATTATTATTATTATTATTATTATTATTATTATTATTATTATTATTTACATCGTTATGCCCTACTCAGGAGCACGGTTGAACTTGCTTGGCCGATGTGTTGGCCTTCCTTTCCTCCTAAAATCTCTTCATCCTCTCGCTGAGCTTCTTCCTTCGTTCTTCTGTCCAAGTTATAGTGGCTCTGGTGTTGGGTTTGTCTTCAAAGTGGTGAATTTACATCTGTCCTGTACAATGTCTTCTGAGATGTTGATTTCCTGGAGATCTGTTTCGATTTCAGACCAAAGGGCCAGTTGAGAATTCTTTTAGTTAGCCTGTTAGTGTTCGTTCTAATAATATGTCCATAAAATGTTAATCGTATTATTATTATTATTATTATTATTATTATTATTATTATTATTATTATTATTATTATTATTATTAGAACACTTACAGAGAAATAAAGACCTCTTCTGTATTGTATTTTTTAATTTAAAACTTCTGAACCCAATATTCGAGTGACTTCAAAATGTTACGTAACAAATCTCAACTTCTCTCTAGTTATTTTAATTACCGGATAATTTGGGCGCCTTAAGATAAAACTAAAATGTGGTTGAATGGCTTGTCACGGAAGTTGATGTGTCAACAGCAGTATTTGCATATAACCGTACGATAAGCCTCGCTAAATGCTTATCTGCCAGCGAGCGGGCTATTTATTGGTGTCCAGTAGCACTAATTAATGTCTTGTGCTGCCGGAGGGGTACGCGCTAAGCCCTATAATTCTCTGCTCCCACAACAGCACGACATTACTTCATTGCAGACGGTAAAAACTGGACTTTAAGGCATAGATAAATTATATGTAACCGCTTCCAAGTGGCAATAAGAGGAATCATATGTTGACATTCAGGAGCGTGTAAGGCGGAATTAAACACTGGTTGACAAGGAATATGTCCACAGGTGTACACATGATATTGGATTATATGTACCATGTATTTTATTGTTCTAAATATGTCAACATAAAGTTTAATTGAACTGCGGAATTTTGTAATTAAACAAAGAAGGAACTGTACAATTAAAAATCATAGGCTTGTTTGGAAGATGCAGAAGTAAATGAAATGGCGTATGGCTTTTATTGCCGAGAGTGTCCGAGGACATGTTCGGCTCACCAGGTGCAGGTATTTTGATTTGACTCCCGTAGGCGACCTGCGCGTCGTGATGAGGATGAAATGACGACACATACACCCAGCCCTCGTGCCAGCAAAATTAACCAATGATGGTTACAATTTCCGACCCTGCTGGAAATCGAACCCGGGCCCCTGTGACCAAAGGCCAGCACGCTAACCATTTAGCCATGGAGCCGGGCGATGCAGAAGTAAAAGATGGACAATAACTGAATGAGCTAAATACTTTGAGATATAGTGTCACAGAAGAATGTTGAAGGTTAATAATTACTTTAAATTTCATATGGCTATTTTCATCTGGTGCGAATCGAGCGGAGTGGCCGCGCGTGTTGACGCACTACGGTTCTGGAGCTAAACTCTGCATTTGGGAGACGAGTGTGTTCAAACCCCATCGTCGGCTCTTCTAAGAGTGATATCCTGTAGTTTCCCCTTTTCACTTCCAGGGAAATGCCGTGACTTCCTATTGAAAGGCCCCATCCGATTCGAACCTACTTACCCAATTTCACTTACCATCATTAATTTCATCTTTAGGGGCCGATAGCCTAGCTGTTATGCCCCTTTAAACAACAAACATCATCAACAATAACAATTTAATCTTTATTAGTTCATCAATTGAAGCTGGCGTCAGGGAGCGCATCCGGCCGTAAAACATTCCATCTCACCGCATATCTTATCAGTTCAGGAAACGGAACTAATAATGTTATTTGCTTTACGTCCCACTAACTTCTTTTACGGTCTTCGGAGACGCCGAGGTGCCGGAATTTAGTCCCGCGGGAGTTCTTTTACGTGCCAGTAAATTTACCGACACGAGGCTGTCGTATTTGAGCACCTTCAAATACCACCGGACTGAGCCAGGATCGAACCTGCCAATTTGGGGTTAGAAGGCCAGCGCCTTAACCGTCTGACCCACTCAGCCCGGCGGAAACGGAACTAAGGGGTAGCCTATACATACTGGTACGCAAGACCCATGATGTAGGGTCAAACTGCTTGCCTCTTAGCCGGAGGCTCTGGGTTCAATGCCCAGTCCGTACAAGAATTTAAATCCTGGGTTCAGGGGTAGAATGGGCTCACTCAGACTCGTGAAACCAACTAAGGAGCTTATTGATACGAAAAGCATCGGACCCAAACACGAAAGCAAGTAGTATGTCTGACCAGTGACCCTCCAATTGCTGGCCATGAGGCTAACTAGAAGTGTTATCAAGTAACTTTATTGTCTGGTAGCTGAGTGACATAGTCTGTGGTGCAGATTCCATGTAAAAAAGTACAAGCTTGCTTGCTTAATAATATTATTATGAATGAGTTTTGTAGATGATCGTCATCAAGGTTGGGGTTACCATAATTCGATAGCCCAAGAGCGACGTAAATGATGTAATCCTCCCTATTGTAGTGGTGGGTACATGTATGATAGTGCTAATATGAACAGTTAACAATTGTAGAGTGGAATAGCTAGAGAAGCTAAGTGCCAAACAGTTACTTTATTCAGCAAAAGCTATTTAATTTAAAAACTAAGGAAATATTTTAATTAAAAACATTACCCAGTACATGAAGTTTGATTGTCTTTACATAAGACTCATATATTTTATCTTGATGTCTCAATACATCTAAGAGGCGACAGCGACTTGTCATCCGTCTTCGCGCATAGCTGTCACATTGTGCGATATCAGCGTCTGTCAGGTGCATGTTTCAGCTGTTGGGTAGTGAGCTACATGTTATAACATGTTGGGCATCCGAACTCTATACACTGAGAGCAAATATATATGGAAATAAGCAATATTTCATGCGTGTTATTGTAATGTTAAATAGGCTACACCAAGAAGAAATCAATCGTACTATCACTGTAAAAAAATCGTTCATGTGTAAAAAAAATACTGATTTGTTGCAAAATATCTGTCCTGTTTGAAATATATATTATATAAAATAAGAGTTTTGTCTGTACATTGCTCAGAATTTAAAAAGGCTGGTATTTCTGTATCGGTCGTGTCTACAGTAACAAGGAAATGCACTTTTTAATTTTCCGTAATTTCTGTCTGTCTGTCTGTCTGTCTGTCTGTCTGTCTGTCTGTCTGTCTGTCTGTCTGTCTGTCTGTCTGTCTGTCTGTCTGTCTGTCTGTCTGTCTGTCTGTCTGTATGTACAGGCTTCACGAGAAAACGGCTGAAGAGAATTTAATGAAAATCGGTATGCAAAGTCGGAGAATAAGTCGCTACAATCAAAGCCATAAATCATTTTATTCACGCTGAGTGAAATGGTAGTTTAGATAAAAGCCTAAAATTTAATTCTCAAATACTTATGTTAGTGGTCATATCGATAAATACTACGTAACTAAAGTTATATAGTACTAGCTGTAGTACCCAGCGTTGCCCCGTTGGTTTTTGAATGTTTACTTTAAGATGTCCGCCTCTGTGGTGTAGTGGTTAGTGTGATTAGCTGCCATTCCCAGAAGCCTGGGTTCGATTCCCGGCTCTGCCACTAAATTTGAAAAGTGGTACGAGGGCTGGAACGGGGTCCGCTCAGCCTCGTGAGGTCAACTGAGTAGAGGGGGGGTTCGATTCCCTCCTCAGCCATCCTCGAAGTGGTTTTCCGTGGTTTCCCACTTCTCCTCCAGGCAAATGTCGGGATGGTACCTAAGTTAAGGCCACGGCCGCTTCCTTCCCTCTTCCTTGTCTATCCCTTCCAATCTCCCCATCCCCCACAAGGCCTCTGTTCCGCATAGCAGTCGAGGCCGCCTGGGTGAGGTACTTGTCATCCTCCCCACTTGTATCCTTCGGCCCAAAGTCTGAAGCTCCAGGACACTGCCCTTGAGGCGGTAGAAATGGGATCCCTCGCCGAGTCCGAGGAAAAAACCAACCCTGGAGGGTAAACGGATTAAGTAAGTAAGTAAGTAAGTAAGTACTCAAGAGTAGTATTACCAGTTACTTATATGTGAAGTGAATATTTATAAATTCCTTTTTGGGATATTGATTTTTACCGTCTATTATGTAGTTATTTAAATGCGTTTCAAGTTTTAGATTATTTACATTTCGAGTAAAATTTCTTGTGGAAGCTCGAATTTACTGGAAAGTATCCTTTCTAAAAAGTAATAAGTGATAACTACTTGTATTCATCGCGCGATAGATATGATCTACACGATTTCAACTGTCTTTGAGACGTTCCCCAATTAAGCTTCAACACTAATCTCGGTCATTTTAGACTATTTACAATTAAACCCCATACAGCCCCACGTCTCAATTTCTTTTCCACCCCTTCTCATTTCAGTGCCGATGGGGGCTGAAGATGAACTTCAACGAAGTCCGGAAAGTCACTGTTCTTCTCAGCAACCAGCGAACGTGGACTTAAACGGTATTCAGAGCGTCACAATTCGTCTCAGCGACACATGAACTATGGATTGGGCATTCATATCGGTTATTTTCCATTATATTTAAATGCCATACCCTCCCATTCCCCACCCCCAGCGGGGTTAGGTCTGTTTCATCATCATAGTATTCTATGTGTACCAAATTTCGTTGAGAGCTATTCTGGAACATACCCACATACACCCATATGTACGACTTAACCATCTAGAGCAGGGTCTCTCAAACGCCCAAAATCTCACGCGTGCAAATCGAGGCGCAGGGACAACGTGCACTGTGCATCGGTCCGACTCGGCTCAACTCGGCTTGACTCGGATGGTGTAGTGTGCTGAGGGCGACGAAGAGTTCGGTGATTGACGGCTTGTTTATGAGTGAAATACATAAGCGCAAGACAACAGCATCATGGAGCAAGCTGTTTCGATGAAAGCAAAGACTTTCGAAAGTCCATTTCAATCGAACTGGAAACTTTCGTATTTTTTGTCAGTCGTGACGATAAAGCAAAATGCTTAATCCGTTGGACAATAATGATGTGATAAGTTAATCAAAAAGATCTATTTTCCAATACAATGGCTTTGCTCAAATTCTACGAGGATTTGTCGAAGGAAGATTGTCCTAAGCTGCATCGAGAAGCAGCTAAGATTATTTCTATGTTTGGTTCCACATGCATATGTGAAAGGTATTTTTTTCCTTTTTTCACTTGTACGAAAACTAGATTCCGTGCGAGTAGGCCTATTTCTGATTGTAACTTAAAGAAGGCTCTCAGAATTGCTGTCAGGCGGTCCCTTGTTCCAGGCATAACTGGTATCGTTGCAAAGATAAAGGAAAAGAAGAGCTAGAGAAGATAAATTGTCTGCTCAAACCAAATTGAAAGAGTATTGTTTTAACACCGGTAACGTTCTCCCATACAACAGTGTCACCGCTCACCGCACATAAACATTTCGCAGTGTGGGGAGAATCAGTGGGGAAGGTGGAGAAGGAGAAGACAGGCCGAACGGGTGAGACAGGTGAAGGGGAAGTGGAGTGGGGGTTTGCACTCTGGTCAACCTAGTGAAGTCGTCTCCTGCAATGCACGGGCGCATGCACCCTGAGAAGCCCTGATTTATGCTTTGGCTACGCGACCAAGTCCGGCTCCATGGCTAAATGGTTAGCGTGCTGGCCTTTTGGCCACAGGGGTCCCGGGTTCGATTCCCGGCAGGGTCGGGAATTTTAACCATAACTGGTTAATTTCGCTGGCACGGGGGCTGGGTGTATGTGTCTTCTTCATCATCATTTCATCCTCATCACGACCCGCAGGTCGCCTACGGGAGTCGAATCAAAAGACCTGCACCTGGTGAGCCGAACTTGTCCTCGGATACTCCCAGCACTAAAAGCCTTACGCCATTTCATTTCATTTTTATGCGACCAAAACATTTTTCGTATCCGTTAAGAAATCAAAGGCAATACACTAGTACACTTCTGAAGTCTTTCTATTTCTATGTAATAGTAAAAGGTTGACTACACCGTGCCATGTCTCATACAATCCCGGATATTCTTCTATCGATAGGCCACCTACACTTCAAGAATAGTAGGCAGGTGTAGCATACGTCGCATGCTCTCAGCTACACCAATGCACAAAAGGAATCGGAAGTTCTGCTATCCAGACATATGAAAGGAAGAAAGAAAACGATTTCATTCTTCATCCTGTGTGCGCCAAGTCGTCACTAGGAAATTGCAGTTTAACCTCTTAAATGGGATATAAATCTGAGCTCTTTGTCGGATGATTCCATGTCCAGAGAAGAAGAGAAAGTTACTGAGGGTACACTTAATAGGCCTGTTAGCTTCACTTCAACTCCTATTGAGAGATCTGCTCTGGTGGAAATATTAAAGCCGGAAGGGCTAATGTTTGTGTGACAAGGACTCTGTGCGGTAACAGATATTTCCCATCCCACTGCAGGCGATGGGATGAGCAGAGTTTCAGTCATCCGGCAAAAAAGATCTCTTCGGCTGATATTTTGTAAGCTTATAAAATATCAGTCTTATCATAACAGACTTTTTATTATTATTATTATTATTATTATTATTATTATTATTATTATTATTATTATTATATTATTATTATTATTACTATTATTATTATTATTATTATATTGTTATTATTCGCAGGGGCCATCAGGGACCATGTTAAGTCTTGTTGCATTTGACACTGAACTTGGCCTTCTTTAGAGCCCAAATGTTCCTCATTCTTTGTCTCGGTTTAGCCCGTTCGTCAATATTTTCTTGCGGAAGCGATCTCTGTTAAAGGCGTCTTCAGCTGAGATATGCAGCATTTGCAGGTCTTCTTTGGTATTTTAAACCAGGGAATTGTGGTTTTGGGTTTTGAATAAAAAAAGTGAAACATTTCTTTAGTTAACTTTCTTCCGTCCATTCTTTTCAGATGACCGTAAAATCGTGCCGTCGTTTTCTGATTGTCTCGGTAATTTTCTCTATTTTGCTGTAGACTTCCTCGTTGGATCTCTTTTGATGGATTCCATTTCTGTATTATTATTATTATTATTATTATTATTATTATTATTATTATTATTATTACTATTATTATTATTATTATTATTATTATTATTATTATTATTATTATTATTATTCTTTAATGGCGTGAGGCCTCCGAAGAAGCGTCAAGTTGATGCCGTATAGGCGACCTGAGCGTCTGTGAGGATGTGATAAATTCTAATGATGAAGACGGCACACACACCCAGCTCCCGAGCCATCGAAATTAACCAATGAAAGTTAAAATCTCCGACTCGGCTGGAAATCGACCCCAGGACCCTCTGGACCAAAGGCCAGCACGCTAACCACCTAGCCATGGAGCCAATAATAATAATAATAATAATAATAATAATAATAATAATAATAATAATAATAATAATAATAATAATAATATATCGTCCCTGAATTCCTTTGTATTTGTATTCCGTGCTTGACATAATTTAACCCCATAACACGGAGGTCGGCTGCGGGAACTAAGTGCGGCCGCGGGCTCAGAAATCACTGCCTGCTCTCGTCTCGTGACTTGAGGTGAAGTCGATAGCATGAGTGACGTCACTGGCGTGCGGCGACAGGCAGAGTTGTTAGTGAGTGACTGATGACACTTGCTGAAAGAGGACAGAGTGATAGTGTAAACGCAGTTAATGTAGCGTGCAGTACAAATACGTAAAACAATACGCGCCCCCATGGAACTTTCGGGTATAATTCACAACTATTCACACACGCAATATTAATATTAGAACGAAAAATACCCAATACCGTCGTCTTGGTCGTTACGTGTGTAGACTGTGAATTTTTATATTGTTGAAATCATAAGTATAAAATTGGTCCGTACAAATTAAATGTGGTATATCTAAACAAGACCTACCATAGCTCCCAGCTTGAATAGTTACAAATGAAAAAACGAAAACACAGCATCTCCAAGTTATAATTATAAAATCAATTACCTGAGTGAATTATTCATTAAACTTAAAAGTATAATGCCCACCCCGTTGTGTAGTGGTAGCGTGCCTGCTATTGAGGGGCTATCTGGCGGTTAGATAGCGGCCCCTGTCTAGAACGCCAAGAATAACGGCCCAGAGGATTCGTCGTGTCGACCACACGACACCTTGTAATATGCAGGCCTTCTGGCTGAGCAATAGTCGCTTGGTAGGCCTTTCGGGTTTTTTGAGCAATGGTGTTGGGTTTTATAAAGTATAATCCTGCAACGACAAGGTATAAAATAACAAAATAATAATAATAATAATAATAATAATAATAATAATAATAATAATAATAATAATAATAGTTGTCCATCCCAATAACTATTTTACCGATTTTTGGTGACGCTGAGTTGCCAGAATTTTGCCACGCTGAGGTCTTTTACAGTACGTGCCAGTATGTCTACCGACACGAAGCTGAAGTACTGGAGCACCTTCAAATACCTGTGGACTGAAAAGAGATCGAATCCGCCAACTAAAATGCACATATTTTCGATTATTTCATTCCAGGAAATTACCCTCATGGAAGTAACATACTATACCGTTATATGTTTTTTATTCGAACATATATACGTATTGCAGAAACAATGCATGTGAAATAGGTTTTGTGTTGCTAACATAATACCTTGATAATCACATATTCCGGATGAAATTATCCAGCATCGACCTGTATTTATCAAGTTAGTGATGGATACGATGCACAGTATGTGGTGTATTAATGTTTAATTAACGAGTTGAGAGAGACGGCATCAGTGTGGAGAATATTGCAATTTTAATTAGCCTTGTAGTTTACAAAATTTCAAATTACAAAGCCGAAACTTTCGTACAAAGATTCGCTCTCATACGATTTCGCAATTCAGCTGAGGTAGGAGTTACATAATATCTTAAAGGATTTTCAAAAGGAAATGGATAAAGCTTGTAAACTTTATTTGCATTTGTTATGCAACATACTTTTTTTTTTGCTATTTGCTTTACGTCGCACCGACACAGATATGTCTTATGGCGACGATGGGATAGGAAAGGCCTCGGAAATGGAAGGAAGCGGCTGTGGCCTTATTTAAGGTACATCCCCGGCATTTGCCTGGTGTGAAAATGGGAACCACGAAAAACCATCTTCAGGGCTGCTGACAGTGGGGCTCGAACCCACTATCTGCCGATTACTGGATACTGGCCGCACTTAAGCGACTACATGCATTTTAAAAAAGAAATTCGACGAATCTAAAAAAAAATCACGATCGTTTTAAAATTCCCTTAGATTAGTTCACACTTTGTCGGGCTCCTTGGCTGAATGGTTAGCACTCTGGCCTTAAGATCAGCAGTCCCGGGTAGGGGATTTCATCCTCGTCTGGTTGGCAATCGTTGAGGACATCCCTCGATGTAGGGTAGTTGTGAGTAAGGTCTACCTGTTGTACACAGATCACATGCGTGTCTTCTCGATAGAGTGGGAATACTAATAATAATAATCATCTTTATTTATTAATTCGTTTACCCTCCAGAGTTGCTTTTTCCCTCGGACTCAGCGAGGGATCCCACCTCTACCGCCTCAAGGGCAGTGTCCTGGAGCGTGAGACTTTGGGTCGGGGGATACAAATGGGAAGGTGAACAAGTACCTCGCCCAGCTAGCCTCACCTGCTATGCTGAACAGGGGCCTTGTAGGCTGATGGGAAGATTGGAAGGGATAGACAAGGAAGAGGGAAGTAAGCGGAAGGTACCATCCCGACATTGCCTGGAGGAGAAGGAGGAGACCACGGAAAACCACTTCGAGGATGGCTGAGGAGGGAATCGAACCCCCCTCTACTCACTTGACCTCCCGAAGCTGAGTGGACCCCGTTGCAGCCCTCCACTTTTCAAATTTTGTGGCAAAGCCGGAAATTGAACCCGGGCCTCCGGAGGTAGCAGCGAATCACACTAAACACTACACCACAGAGGCGGACGTAATAATAATAATAATAATAATAATAATAATAATAATAATAATAATAATAATAATAATGATAACAACACTCCTTATTCTAGTCCTTCAATAGTTCTACTCTTTCTGCTGAGGCTGAATTCGTGATCTTGGGATCCAAAGGACGATAATTTTCCACTGATCCTTATAGTGTACCATTGTATAGTTTTGCCGTATGTATAGGCCTACACCTAAAATGGGTTGGAATATTGTGAGATAAGGTAAGTTATGTGGTAAGACTTGTGTTGTCCTCTTGTAAGTGGTGGAGAACACTATATACACACAAGTAATTCAGTTGCTTCTTTACAATACAGCAGATGTCGCTGCCGGAGTTTTGTATTGAGTCTAGGGTGAGCTATGCAATTTCAGATGAAGACAGATAGTAGTGTACACAGTACAATGCGAGCTACAGCTACAGCTACGTTTCATATGTAATGCGTATTACCCAGTCTAATTGAGCCACAATTGTGGCATTGATTCAGGGTGGGCGTACACAAGTACCAGTATCACGCATCGTATGTACCGTGTCAAAAACGTGGGAAAGATGTCATGAGACCAATGGTGTGTTTGACGGACCGATGATAAGTCGACCGAGGGTCACAATGCCATGTCAAGATCGGTATATCAACGTAACGGGCAGGTGAGACTAACTTTGAATGCTCAACAATTACGAGATGACTTCTTGAGGGCAACCGTGGTCCGTTTATATGCAAACGGTTGCATAGTGCGCTAAGATCATTTCGACCGGTTCGACGTGAATCTTCATCATGCTGAGAGAGGTTGGATGAATGGCGTAATGTCATGTTTTTTACAGATGAAACACAGATATCACTTAGGTCAGATGCACGATGACAAATGGTGGAAAGTATCAGTTTGATCAAGAGGTCCATGAATTTGGAGGTAGTGGTGTGATGTTTTGTGCTGGGATTATGCATGAACGGCGTAGACTTTTGATATCAATTCGAAGGATGTTAACTGCTCAGCGGTATAAAGTTGAAATTTATCGACCATTTGTACAGCTCTTTAGGGATGAATATGGTGCTGAATTCATTTTCGTCAAGGGCAATGCTCACCCTCATCGAGGTGCATCAGGTATCAACCATGTGGATATATTGCCAGTTAATTCACCGGACATATGTACATGGGACAGTTTGAAAACAGCTGTTTTTGAACGTCCGCAACCTCCACGGACACTCCCAAACCTCATTAGAGTTGCCCAAAGGCAATGAGGCTTACTTCCTCAAGATGACGTCAATATACTGACAGCAAGCAGAGATCTGAACAATGCCAGGGATGAAGGGACAACCTTGACTTTAAAAAACAAACCGCATGCACATACATTGTAAGCTTTTCGTTATTACTGTTCATTTGCGTTAGATATTGGAAGAAAAACATTTGAGTTTGTAAAAATTTCCATTTCCAGGTGGTGTCTTTGTGATAGAGTAACTACTGTAAGTGGTAACTGTAACTGAGTGGTTGAGATCATCCTTAATATTCCAAACTTCTGGTGTATATATACATATTTGCGGCACTTGTATACGATTTCGCTCTTAGGAATCCTGTTCGGACTTCCCCGATTTGGTTTTAGGATTCCTTTGCGAGTCATCAGGGATATACTTGTTACCTCGATTCGAGCACTCTGATCCGAAGCTATGTTTGTTGGAATTTTCAGACAATCATTTTCATAAAGGCACTTTGTCCGCTGGCGTATCTGAGTGTTTCCCTAACGAGGATATTAAGCTAAAGTTAGTTGCCACCGGAGGCAGCCAACTACACATCTCTCTAATGTGTGCTTGCTTTTTCAGGGGACAGAGGGGTTGTTGATGTAAGAAATTTACATAATCGATATTCGATCATCAGACTTCACTGTGCCATCTATGACCTATTTTCTATTCCAAGAACAAGCGTGCATTGAAATGTCTGATGAAAAGCCTGTGTACAGTTTGAAGCCGGTTGTCTCACCTGATAAGGTAATTCGTTGAGCATTGATATACGACTACTACTGTAAATTGCAAATGTGACTAACGAACGAATTATACTGTATAATCAGTTATGATTCTATGCGTCAGTAGTAGAGTGTCGGCCTGCGGATTCCAAGTTCACGATTTCAAACCCGGCAGCGGTTTGGATGTTTTAAGGGCGAATTCAAGTCCATTTGGCACTCCGTGTCGTACGATGTTGGCATGAAAAAGGTCTCTGATGATGCATTTGGTGTTTTGCTGACTAAATTACTGTAATTAAAACTCGTCCATAGGTCGCTTACAGATGGGAACGTCGAAATTGACACGTAGGAAGTCTATATGGCGTCAAACCATATTCATGGTAGCTGGGATAATAATAATAATAATAATAATAATAATAATAATAATAATAATAATAATAATAATAATAATAATAATAATAATAATAATAATAATAATAATAATAAAAAATCGAGATGCAGCAAAGCTAATGCAGTAAGCCACCCCTCATTTAATTAAACTTTACAATAAACCCAACCATCTCATTACATTATGATCAAAAGCAATATATAAGAAAGAAGTCAGTTCTAGGATGAAACTCTCTTTACACCTGTCTGTTTTCAGATCAACTTTTCTGTATGGGATTGAAAGCTGGGTTGGCTCAGGATATATATTGTTTTGTTTTTTTTTGCTATTTGCTTTACGTCGCACAGACACAGATATGTCTTATGGCGACGATGGGATAGGAAAGACCTGGGAGTTGGAAGGAAACGGCCGTGGCCTTAATTAAGGTACAGCCCCGGCATTTGCCGCTCAGGATATATTATTCAAATTAATGAATGCACGAATGAATGAATACTTTTCACTTATGTTATTCATAAGTTAGACGTGAGAGATATGAAAGTAGCGAGGATGATCGCTGGTAAAAACAGGTGAGAACAATGGCTGGAAGGTTCTTGAAAGGCTAAGTTAGAAATGAACTCTATGGATGAAGCTCTACACATAAACCGACTTCGGTGGCGCGGTCATGTGAGACGAATGGAGGTGGATCGGTTACTTAGAAGAGTAATGGACTCGGTCATGGAGGGTAAGAGAAGTAAAGGGAGACCAAGACGACGATGGTTAGGCTAATGGTTCTAATGATCCAAAAATAAGAGGTACAGGACTAAACGAGGCCACAGAGCTACTTACAAATAGAGGATTGTGGTGGCGTTTAGTAACTTCACAGAAGCTTCCAAACTGAACACACTGTATAATGAATTATGCATGTATGTATTGTAAAGCTCCCATGGAGGGTCCGTCTTGTCTTAGCGGCCGTCTACCTGCACAGTTCGAAGATGACACGTAAGACAAAACACAGAAGAGGGCACAGACGTTCCGCTTTGCTCTCAGACTTGCGATCAGTATTCGCAATTCGTGCGCGGAGTAACATGTTAGAGAAACTTTCAGGTTACACCGATGTAGCATTAGCTTTGAGATCTAAAGCTGAAAAGAAAAGGACTAGATAAGAATGGGCAAAAGCTTAGTTAATTAAACGAGAGTCCGCCTCAGCGGTGTAGTGGTTAACGTGATTAGTTGCCACCCTCGGAGATCCGCGTTCGATTCCCGGCTCTGACACGAAATTTGAAAAGTGGTACGAGGGCTGGAACGGGGTCCACTCAGCCTCAGGAGGTCAACTGAGTAGAGGTGGGTTCGTTTCCCACCTCATCCATCCTCGAAGTGGTTTTTCGTGGTTTTCCACTTCTCCTCCAGGCAAATCCTGGGATGGTACCTAACTTAAGGCCACGGCCGCTTCCTTCCCTCTTCCTTGCCTGTCCCATCCAATATTCCCATCCCTCCACAAGGCCCCTGTTCAGCATAACAGATGAGGCCGCCTGGGCGAGGTACTGGTCATTCTCCCCAGTTGTACCCCCGACCCAAAATCTGAAGCTCCAGGACACTGCCCTTGAGGCGGTAGAGGTGGGATCCCTCGCTGAGTCCTCGGGAAAAACCAACCCTGGAGGGTAAGCAGGTTAAGAAAGAAGAAGAATTAAACGAGATAAATTCTCGCGTATTTTAATGAAAAATTTTACTCTTGAACCAAAGACGGGTACATTATTGGAGGATGGGCAGTGAAACGTACAGTACATGTGTACTGGTAGCGCCCCCGATCAGAAAGAGTGACAGTGCAAAGAGACGGGCAATTATACCGCACGAATGACTCGGCATCACATTTCCTTTCCTAGCAACCTGAAGAAGTTACGCAAATCTGAAATTGTCCGCTGTAATTTTATTCCAGTCTTTGGGAGTAATCATTCCTGAGACCTGCGCTGCAATATACCGTATAAGGTGCCCAAGAAATAGCATCCCATAGCAAGTACGATTTATTTATAAGGCATTCTAACAAGGTAAAAAAGAAGAATGTCATGTTTCTTTAAAATATAAAATGCAGTGCACATACTACAAAGAGGCTGCCCGGCCGAGGCGGTAAAGGCGTGCTCTGTTTGCCCGGAAGGACGTGGGTTCGAATCCCCAACCGGAAGTCGTAAAATTTAATAAATGGGATTTCCACTTTCGGAGGTGCATATGGCCCTGAGGTTCACTCAGCTTACACCAAAAATGAGTACCAGGTTAATTCCTGGGAGAAAAGGCGGTGCGGTCGGGCGTACAGCTAACTACTCTACCCCATCAAGTGCCGAGGTTACAGGTAGTGGAAGCCTTTACCCTTCACCCCTCCAAGGGCCTTCATGACGAGGGTCGAGTCATAAGTCTCGAACAGGAGACAACACGGAAAATTTAAGATATGCATTTGGAAATATAGAGCATATACTTATGCAGAAGATTCTCGTAGGAAAGTGACAGAACACAGGCCATTTGTAAACATTGTTTTATTATGGTATAGACAGCAAATACACAAGACTACGTACAAAGGACAGGTCTCCACTGGTTATAAACCTTTGAAATAATCACCCAATGTTTCCACTGTGCGTTGTCAGCGGTGGGGCAGGCGCTGAATACCATTCGCTGCATGTGTATCGCTAACGTGTGACACCTCTCTCCGAAATGCTGTTACGATGTCCTCTTTGTTAGCAAATGGTTGTCCACGTAATGGCTTCTTGACTTTGGAAATTAGATCATAGTCACACACCTAATGCTTCCCGCAGCTCTGCATGGCATTGGCGTGCATTTCTGCCGCGGAGAACGCTATTTTAATATACGATCATTGCTCCTGCTTGTTGACTTCCATTTTGTGACGCTCTCACTCACACACTGAACTTGGGGACATGCTTAGACCCTCACTGTTGTTTACATACACCATCTAGTGGCATCATACGCAAGTGCATACCGTACGTTTTCAAATGCATATCTTAGATTTTCCGTGTTGTCTCCTGTTCGCGAGAAGATAAAAAAAAAAAGTTACCATGACGTATGACTCGACTTGTGTAGTACTACAAGAGTACAGTACAATACAAAATAATTAAGTATAGTGTTTTTTACCACAGCTTCTTTTGTAGCTTCGGGATCATTTCCGACAACTTTACGCGTACATAAACTGTTCATAAGGAACATTTTTGTTTTAATTTTATCCCTGTATTCTTTATCTTGCACAAGCATGGATAAGAACGGCATAGCTGAATGAATTCAATCGATTAAAAACTCTCGAGATGTGATTCTCAAGTCCGACATTTTTTCGTACGAGGGAAGTGCAAAGTTAAAAGTGACGCTAAGAGTGGGGGACCTCGTACACGCTTTAACGTGCACTCCACCTTACCTGTACTCGCAAAAATAAATAAATAAATAAATAAATACAAATAAAAAAATCAGCCGCGGACAGATTTACTTTGAGCCAAGCCTAAGACGGTATAAGGACGAACATTCTACCACACACCGTCTTGCCTGTCATCTTATACTGCTAATAATAAGAGTTGGTGTGTGACATTTCTTAGAGGGAGGTCCGTTTACTGCCTGCCGAGGCGGGATAAAGGGAGTGTCTGTGTGGTTGCCATGGAAACGAGGGTGGGGCGACTGCGGTTGCCATGGAGATAAAACTTCAGGGCAGCTCGTCTTGCTGGGAGTTGCCAAACCTGTCACTGTCACTGATAAGAACCTGATTGTTTGTATAAGAGTGATCGCAAATGGGACGACACCACCTGGCCAGGTAGTCTACAACAGATCACAGCGGTCACAATGAAGGAGGGAACAAGTAAGCCGGAAGCGAGGGGTAAGAGCATGTAGAAAGGAATGCTGGAATGTGGCAACATCGTGAAATGGCACGTGCAGTGCTCCTCCCTCCAACCTTATCTGTCAGACACCAACTTTAGTTAAGTCTAGTATAGTACTGCGCAAGCGAGACGGGCGCTAAGACCTTAACGGGAAGAAGAATCCATCCCTCTTGACTGTTTATTCCCGGTTCTTGGTTTCGGCGCCATATACGTATTTAAACCCATTCCTACGGTCGGTAGTCTCTCCCGGCGCCAACACTATGTAACGGGATGTATCCACTATTGAGGGTTTGCCGGCTGAGTGGCTCGGACAGTAGAAGCGCTGGTCATCTGAGTCCAAATTGGCAGATTCAGTTCAGCTCAGTCGATAGTATTTGAAGGTGCTCAAATACACCAGCCTTGCGTCAGCAGATTTAACGGCACGTAAAAGAACTCCTGTGGGACGAACTTCAGGCACCTCGGCGTCCCCGAAAACGGTCTGTTTGATGATTGGTAGTTGGCGTGTTGTGTATAAATGAAGAGGGGTGCATTAAGAAAGTCAAAAACTACCAGTCCTTAGCCGGAGAAATTAACCAGATGCGAATAAAATCTCCAGCCCGGCCAGGATTCAATCCCGGGGCCCTCTGAATGGAATACTGCCCAAGTTTTCGTAATTAAAAATTACAAAAACCAATATGGTCACAACACTGGCACAAACTTTATACACACTACGTACGCAAAATAGGTTTTACTCGTGACGATAATAATAATAATAATAATAATTTAATGAATGTAGGCTATATTTTATTTGAGAATAAAAAAATGATGCACGCAACAAATAAAAGAGCAAATTCTCAACTAACACGTACACTAAAACTAAACAAAATCCTTAAAGGGCACAGCTTTCAACAGTTTAGCCCGTATTTGAGTTACCCAAATTTTAACATTGTTACCCAACGGTCTTCTTCTCCTTCTTTTGCTATCGCTTTTTCCCACACCTGTGGGGTCGCGGGTGCAAACTGCGTCGCATATGTGGATTTGGTCCTGTTTTACGACCGGATGCCCTTCCTGACGCCAACCCTATATGGAGGGATGTAATCACTATTGCGGTTTCTGTGGTGGTTGGTAGTGTGGTATGTTGTCTCATTCTGAGGTGGCGCAGCTCTTTTTAGGCACACTCCCGATGGCGGTGAGCTGCATGTACCATTTCGACCACATACCAGCCCTCCTGTCATTCTTAAATTTGTGGCTGAACCGTTTCTCACTTCACTTAATAATAGTACTATTCGTCTTACCAAGAACTTCGTATGAGTTATTTCGGTACGTACATGCATATCTAAATTCCAGGTATTAATTCAAGGAAAAGCACGATGAAGGAAATCGTCTTAGTTGTAAGAAATTGAAAATATTTGGTACATTTAAATTTTCTAGAAAATTATTTCTCAAATCTAGAAATACGTCTATATGTGTTCATATCTTCTTAAAGGGAATAGCTTTACCAGCCATCTCTTAAAAGGTCCGAAGGTGAATTCCAGACAATGCATGTGGGATTTTCGAAGTGAAAATTCACACCCCTGTGATCTGGATTTCATGTAAAATTGCATGTTCCCCGGATTTGAACGCGATGCCAGCGTCTCGTAAATCTACGACCTTGCTTGTTTACTTGTTTTAAGTCCGAATGTATTTAAAATACATGCTATGTTATGTCTTTTGTAAAATAAGACCGGGCTGAGTGGCTCAGCAGTGAATGTGCTTACTTTCTGAACGCAGGTAGGTGGGTTCGATCCCAGCTCAATTCGGTGGTATTTGAAGGTTCTAAAGTACGTCAGCCTCTTGTCGGTAGATTTATCGGTAGGTAGAAGTCCTCCGAAACAAAATTCAGGCATCTCGGCGTCCCCGAAAACCATAAAAGAAGTCAGGAACCAAAGACTTTGGGTGGAGGAGCTCCTTTGGGAGGATGATGGTCTCTCAGGGTGATATGCCACTTAAAACTACCGCGCAATGTCCTGGCAGTAGATATAAAATGCTCTTGACGATTAGCAGAGCAACAAGTTGGTTGAGGTATTTTTGTCGTATCAACATGCAGTTGACTCCTCTTCATTCGGATATACATGCTAGGGCGTCCCCTCTAAGCGACGCGCACCGTTTTCTCCCGATCGAATTGGAAAATGGACGAGGCCACCGACGCATGGTACGTTGGCTAAAGAATATCAAACTGAATCAGACTAGACGCTGTGAATATTGGAATAATGACAGGTTGAAACCGAGAACTGGCTGCAAAGGAATGTAGACATAGCTAGCATTCAAGAAACAAGACGGGCAGATGCAAATTCAAGATATATAGGAGAAGGCTACAAGCTAATCTACAATGGTAAAAAAGTGCAAATGTTGCAGGAGGAATAGGAAGCCAGTCGATACGCTACAGCGTCTCTGAAGTAAAACGCATTAACGAACCCCTGATGTAAATAAAGGTCAACCTGGGGACCATTTTAATTCGAGTCGTGACATGCTATGCTCCACAGACTGGCTGCTTTGATGAAGAGAAAGACACATTTAGGGATTATTTCAAACCACACATCCCAGCCGTTGATGATAGTGAAATTATTTTCATTGGTGGAGATCTTAATGGACATGTCGCTCATGCGAGGGGTGGCTTTAAACGAAACCATGGAGGTCATCGATATGGTTGCTGGAATAATGATGGCATACGAATCCTAGAATTTGCTGAAGCATGGGGTCTGTCTGTAACAGAAAGCGGAATTAACACCTTATCACTTACTATAGTGGAAACCAAATGTCCTAAATCGACTTCTGGAGGGCGAGACAGAGATACATTGCCATGGTTACGGATGCAAACGTGATCCTATATGACAACGTTGCTCCTCAATCCCAACTACTTGTACTAGACGGCACCGTCGAATATTGAACGCACTAAATCGTGGAGACTAGTAGAATATTGAGCTACCTTCAAAGGAGCATTGAAATCATCCAGTCCAGCCAGCGTGTTTGAGGTCGCCCTCGAGGTCGGCGAAACTCCACGTTCAGTTTAAGGACCATTTTTGCATCTAAGGTTTCACTGCTATGGAGTACATGCCCATACAATCGCAGGCGTGATTTACGCATTTTCTCTGCGGTTGGAGTAACCTTGAATTTCTTCCGCACATCATCGTTCCTGATACGGTCGAATCGAGTCAAGCTATTAGACCATCGCAGCATATTCAATTTCATTCCATGTAGTGACTGTTCATTCTTCGATATTGTAGATCAGCATTCAGCTCCCTATAGGGCCGGCGGTGTGACCACTTTGTGGTAGACTTTAGATTTTAGATGCAATACAATTTTCTTATCGCACAGGACTCCAATAACTTGGAGCTATTTTATCTATGCGGCACTGAATTGTTTTGACGCCGGAAATGGCACTGCAGTCCAAAGTGATACATGACTCTAGGTATTTGAATTGGGTCAGTTTATTAACTTGAACCCCACCCAGAGTGTTCGTGCCTTCAGTTTGGTCACAGCATTCTAGGTACTCCGTCTTCTTCAGATTTTTTTCTGTTTTGTTATTTGTTTTAGGTCGCACCGACACAGATAGGTGTTATGGCGACGATGGGACAGGAAAGGCCTAGGAATGGGAAGGAAGCGGTCGTGGCCTTAATTAAGGTACAGCCCCAGAATTTGCCTGGTGTGAAAATAGGAAACCACGGAAAACCATATTCAGGGCTGCCGACAATGGGGTTCAAACCTACTATCTCCCGGATGCGAGCTCACAGCTGCGCGCTCCTAACCGCAAGGCCAACTCGCCCGGTCAGATTTAATTTCATCCCAAATACTTCGAGACGCATCTTCCACTCTTATACGTGCTGTTCGAGTCTCTTACATGTCCCGCTAGCTAGCATGACATCGTCAGCGTATAATAAGGTCCACAGATGGCTGGAATCGAACGGGTGCCTCCGGGAGTGGCAGCTAATGACAATAGCCACTATACCACAGAGGCGGATTATTATTATTATTATTATTATTATTATTATTATTATTATTATTATCATCATTATTATTATTATTATTATTATTATTATTATTATTATTATTATTATTATTATTATTATTATTGTACGTATGAACAGCCTATTTCTATTCCGACATAGGAGAATCGGATTTATTCTCTACTGCTGGAAGAAAATATTCAGTCGCTATCTAGTGGTAAAATAGAACATACAATTTGAAATATATTTGCGATGTTCGAATATTGTTGTGGTTCACTGGGGTCGATAAGACAGATTTGGTGACAGTAAATGATGTGGCTATTTTAACTCATCTTTCGATCCATTGCAGTGAGCAGTACAAGGAAAGCGCAGCTACTCCCACGTAACCTGGAGCTTACCGCTTGGCCGGAGCTGTGTTTATGTAACAACAAGCAGAAGTTATTGTTAATTAAAACCTTGCCTTGTTACAAGGCTTTGGAGTTGTTTCGAGAGTTAATGATGTCTAGCCGTGGGTGGAACCAGGATCAACTTTCATGAACGTTGAATTTTGAGAAGATGATCTTTATATATACTTGTCCTGTATAAGGGTGGAGAATGAGGACCTGGAATAGACTGCACAAAATCTAAGGATTATCAGCTAAGAAAAGGAGTATAGACCCATTTTCTGCCATCTAAGAAATTATTTTTCTTTTCACGTAAAATACGGCCATCGTTTCGTTCCAGTGCCGGGTCCCTAGGTAAAAATCTGTGTGTCCTGAAATGTGTCCACCACTGCGTGTTTCTGAAACCTGGAGACTACACAAGAAAGATATCGACGAACTGGTAGCATTCCGCAGGATGAAGAAAATCTATTAGAAGAATGAGATCTCTGATTCCAACGTTTTTGAGATGGTAAACCAGAGGAGAGTCCGCCTCTATGGTGTAGTGGTTAGTGTGATTAGCTGCCACCTCCAGAGGCCCGTCTTCGATTCCCTGTTCTGCCACGAAATTTGAAAAGTAGTACGAGGGCTGGAATAGGATCCACTGAGCCTCGGGAGGTCAACTGAGTAGAGAAGGGTCCAATTTACACCTCAGCCTTCCCCGAACTGGTTTTCCGTGGTTTCCCACTTCTTCTCCAGGTAAATGCCGGATGGTAGGCCTACCTAACTTTAGGCCACGGTCGCTTCCTTCCCTCTTCCTTGTCTATCCCTTCCAATCTTCCCATCCCCACAAGGGCCCTGTTCAGCATATAAGGTGAGGCCACCTGGGCGAGGTACTGGTTCTCCTCCCAGGTGTATTCCCGACCTAAAGGCTCACGCTCTACGCCCTTGGGGTGTTAGAGGTTTTTTTGTGTTTTACAATTAGCTTTACGTCGCACCGACACAGGCAGGTTTTATGACGACGATGAGATAGGAAGGAAATGGCCGTGACCTTAATTAAGGTACAGCCCCAGCATTTGCCTGGTGTGAAAATGGGAAACCATGGAAAACCATGTTCAATACTGCCGACCGTGGGGTTCGAACCTACTATCTCCCAGATGAAAGCTCACAGTTGCGCGCCCCTAACCGCTCGGCCAACTCGCCCGGTGGTAGAGATGTGATCCCTCGTTGCGTCCGAGGGAAAAACCAACCCTCGAGGGCAAACATATTAAGAAAGAAAACCAGAGCGGATCTTTAGTGCACCTCTTACACAATTGACGTTTGTTCCGGTGGCGACATGTTACGTCCCATTCAGTTTTATGCGGCCTGTAGCTAAAGGATTCGCTGAAAGAAAGTCATCACATGGGTGACCAAAATACTGCTTCTTGTAACAAATAGTGAATGGCATGGGAGTGGACAGCTACGTGGCAATGCGAAGGACCGTACAGTTCCGAGAAAATTCATGGCTACTGATCAGTTCTGCGACAAATTATTTATGATGATAAACGGCACAAACTTCAAACGCACAAAGCACATTTTCTGGCAAAAGCCTGAGTGGTCTGTTTTATGGCCATCCCCACGGTGTAGGGGAAAAGTGCCTGCTTCTTACCCCGAGGTCCTGGGTTCGATTCCCGGCCAGGCAGATGTTTTTACCTGAATCTGAGGGCTAGTTCGAGGTCCACACAGCCCCGGACTAGAAAGCCAATAATATCGGCCAAGAGGATTCGTCGTTCCAACCACATGGCACCTCGTAATCTGAAGGCTTTCGACAAGTGCTGCAGTTACTTGGTAGGCCATGGGTTTTGGTTTTGGTCTCTTGTACGGAAGAAACAATTTCAAACGGCATATATCTCGTCCCATGCTTATAGTCATAAAAAAACCTATATTTTTTAAAGCATTCAAGCACTTCAGGCATTTTCAATCGAGATACTACCAGCGTTTAGCCCCAGTGTGGCTGCAAGCTCGTCGGTTGGATTGCCAGACCTTTCCTAGTCACTAGCGACTAGTGCACCACTGAGACACCACTGCAAGCCTCCTTTGTACACGTCTCCCCTAATGCACCGTCACTCCTTTGCCCTATAAAGGAGACTCAGTGGTTTCTCAACGGCGCATTAGCCGCCAGCGTCTAGGAATGATGTGGCAAGCAAAGTGACCATCCCGCTGCCAAACTGAGGCAAACGCTGGTAATTGCGCGACTGTAAAGGCCTCTTGAAAATAATATTCTCAATCAGTGAATTGCTTCTGGGAACTTATTTTTTGATAAAATATTTATTGTCCACTCTTTAAATATACATTTGTTCATTACACACTTTTCCAACAAACTGGTGTAGCTCTATTATGCTGGGAAAGTGACAAGAAGCGTTCGTGGAAATTCGTAGTTTTATCATTTCTTCGTCTTCTTTATCTATTTACCCTCCAGGGCCGGTTTTTCGCTCGGACTCAGCGAGGGATCCCACTTCTACCGCCTCAAGGGCAGTGTCCTGGAGCTTCAGACTCTGGGTCGGGGGATACAACTGGGGAGGACGACCAGTACCTCGCCCAGGCGGCCTCACTTGCTATGCTGAACGGGGGCATTGTGGGGGGATGGGAAGATTGGAAGGGATAGACAAGGAAGAGGGAAGGAAGCGGCCGTAGCCTTAACTTAGGTACCATCCCGGTATTTGCCTGGAGGAGAAGTGGAAAACCACTTCGAGGATGGCTGAGATGGGAATCGAACCCACCTCTACTCAGTTGACCTATACAGGCTGAGTGGACCCCATTCCAGACCTCATACTACTTTTCAAATTTCGTGGCAGAGCCGGGAAACGAACCCTGGCCTCGGGGGGTGGCAGTTAATCACACTAACCACTACACCACGGAGGCGCACAGTTTTATCATTTAACCCTGTAATTTCGTACGTGAGAATTGCCATACGTATTACAAGCAAACCCATGTTAAAATCTAGTCGCTTTCTGTCCATAAAGCCACACTTCACGATAACTTCACAACGTTTGATAACTAATATTCATGATTCTAGATTATCCTTTAGTTGGTATAATAGTACGTTCGTATCCTCATCCCGAGGTTAGCTCCGCGTAGCGTTTCAACCGGATAACCTGTCATTAGTAAATTTATGACAGTACTGGGAATCGAACCCACGCACGCGAGGACGGCAGCTAATAACCTTACCATTATGCTACAGACGCTGACCTTCACTTGGAACAGGGCCTCTCAGGGTGCATGCGCGTGGTGCATGCACTGTGCACGGTGCAAGAGACGACTTGGCTTGGTTGACCAGAGTGCAGACCCCCCACTCCTCGATTTGGAGCAATAGGGCTTACTCTCTCTTTCCTCACGCCTGTCTCGCTCGCTCCGCCTGTCTCCCTCTGCCCCACTTGCGCCGTAGCGCTCCAAATCCAGGCTGACTTGAGCCGAGCATAGGCGAGTTGAGCCGAGCTTAGCCGAGTAGCCCAGAGACGAAGCGTTGATCCGAGCCATGCCGAGCGGCAGCGATGCACAGTGCACGGAGCTCTTGCGCCTCTATCTGCACGCGTGAGATTTTGGGCGTTTGAGAGGCCCTGACTTAGAATCATTCCAGTGATCCTTATTGCAAATACACTCATTAAGTTAAGTGATGAAAATGTGCCAGATTAGAGGATCGTTATAGAACAGTAGTCTGGAATACATTCATTCATTCATTCATTACCAACGTTGCGACTGTATCGGCTAAAAATGAATGACTTGGAACTAGCAAAGCAAAGTCACCTCCGTACAGGCCATGAAGGCCCTTTGGAGGAGTGGAAGGTAAAGGCTTCCACCATTGTTAACCTTGGCACGTGATGGGGTAGAGTGGTTAGCTCTATGCCCGGCCACATTTGCCCCCAGGAATTAACCTGGCACTCATTTTTGGTGTAGGCTGAGTGAACCTCAGGGCCATATGCACCTCCGGAAGTGGAAATCTCGTTTCTTAAATTTTACGACTTCCTGACGGGGATTCGAACCCACGTCCTTCCGGACTTGGAACTAAGGGAGTTTACATCGAAAATGAGTAGTAAGCTACATTTAATGACGTAGTTTTAACAACAGTTTATATTTAACAGAGTGTACAGTAGTTAGTCTAGAGGACTTCAACCGCATCTGGTTAATTCCTCTGACTCGGAGACTGGGGGTTTGTCCCAGCACACATCTCTTCATATACACACAACACATGAACTACCGATATTGCAGCAGAAACACGCAATAGTGAATACATCCCTCCACATAGAAAGGACAACCAGTCGTAAAACAGGGCCAAGTCCACGTGTGCGACACAGTGAACTCGACCATGATGTGGGATAATAATAATAATAATAATAATAATAATAATAATAATAATAATAATAATAATAATAATAATAATAATAATAATAATATATCCCCGCCTCTGTGGTTTAGAAGTTAGTGCGATTAGTTGCCACCCCCGAAGGTCCAGATTCGATTCCCGGCTCTGCCACGAAATTTGAAAAGTGGTTGGAGGACTGGAACTGGGTCCACTCAACCTCGGGAGGTCAACTGAGTAGAAGGGGTTTCGATTCCCTCCTCAGCCATCCTTGAATTGGTTTTCCGTGGTTTCCCACTTCTCCACCGGGCAAATGCCGCGTTGGTACCTAACTTAAGGCCACGACCGCTTCTTTCCCTCTTCCTTGTCTATCCCTTCCGATCTTCCCCTGTCGCTTAAGTGCGGCCAGTATCCAGTATTCGGGAGATAGTAGGTTCGAACCCCACTGTCGGCAGCCCTGAAAATGGTTTTCCGTGGTTTCCCATTTTCACACCAGGCAAATGCTGGGGCTGTACCTTAATTAAGGCCACGGCCGCTTCCTTCCCACTCCTAGCTCTTTCCTGTCCCAGCGTCGCCGTAAGACCTATCTGTGTCGGTGCGACGTAAAAAAAACAACTAGCAAAAAAAAAACCGATCTTCCCATCACCTCCCCCCCCACAAGGCCCCTGTTCAGCATAGCAGGTGAGGACGCCAGGGCGAGGTACTGATCCTCCTTACCAGTTGTATCCCCAACCCAAAAGGACACTGCCTTTGAGGTGGTAGAGGTGGGATTCTTCCCTGAGTCCGAGGGAAAAACCAAACCTGGAGGGTAAACAGATTAATAATAATAATAATAATAATAATAATAATAATAATAATAATAATAATAATAATAATAATAATAATGTATGTTGTGTGTATGTTGGGTATTCAGCCCGAAGGCTGGTTGGATCTTCAACAGGTTCACCATTAGCTGTCATAGATGGCCTAGGCATCACTGAAGAGGCGTACTAGGGAAATGAGGAGTGAGGTAGTTTCCCGTTGCTTTCCTCACCGAGCCAGCAGTTGCTATTACATATCAGTCTGCCAAGCCCACTGAAATGCATGCACCAACCGACCCTATGAGCGATATTTTCACACCATTCATAACAGGGACTGGCTGCATAAGGAATGGTATTACTAGCATCACTCATACCTCAGTCACTTTCATATCGTCAAAGCCAAGGACGGGACTGAGACAGGTCAATGAAAGTAAGAAATTTCATATAGCCCGTACCAGAAGACATTAGTGCACTGTAAACACTACATCTCGCCAGCAAAGGCATATAATAATAATAATAATAATAATAATAATAATAATAATAATAATAATAATAATAATAGGGGAAATCTGGTGCTGGACCTTCGAATTTACGCCTATAGGCGACCGGCGCGTCTGTGAGGTTGGGGCCCTACCTATGTTGAATTATAACGTTGAAGATGCACAACTACCTAGGCCCTTAGCTAGAGAACTTAACAAATAAAGGTTAAATCCCCGAACCGGTCGGGAATCGAACATGGGACCCATTCGACCAAAGACCAGCACGATAACCATTTCGTCATGGAGCCGGACAGTGGTAGTAGAAGAATGGGAAGTGTAATTAGTGGGCATTATAGAGTTAGATTCGCCGTAAAATCATAGAAGTGCACCCTATTATTGGAAAAGTACAGATGAACCTCAGCGTATTAACTAGCCAAGAAATCTCTCTTGACAGTAATGTATTCATTCCTTTAGGTCATGCTTGTGCCTGGGTCTTCGTAATTTCCGTTGATCACTTTTTAAAAAAAATCGTCAAGTGTATTGTATATTTAGGGGATGATTGCCGTGTTCCAACCCTCGGATTTATTTGTTAGATGCCTTTCCGATATTTACCTTGGATTGACGAGGAAAAGGAACAGAATACTGCATCTACTGTGTTACCAGATGGCCAGCTCTGCGGTCTAGAGGTAGTTAATCTTCTTCTTACCCAGAGGCCCGGGTTCGGTTCCCAGCCAGTTCAGATATTTCATATTTATATGAGGGCTTGTTTGAGGTCCACTCTGAGTACGTGAGAACAATTCAGGAGGTATCTGATGGTGATTTAGTGGACCCCGTCTAGAAAGCTAAGAATGACGGGCAATAAGATTTCTTGCGCTGACCATGCGGACCCCTGCATTCTTACGGCTAAGCAACAGTTGCTTCGTAGGCTTAGGTTTATCATGGTCGTAACGTCATGGGATTTTGGTAGTGGTGATGGTTTTTTTTTGGGGGGGGGGGTGCGGTGGTAACCCTGATGCTACACGCTGTTTTCCGATTCCTAAAACTAGTCAAATTCGTGGCAAATCCTGAAGACTGCAAGAGCATAAAGTGTGGTACTGCCGAAACAATTATTACAAACAATAAAGCTGTTTCTCAAACAGATTGCCCTTAGGATTCAAAGTCATATCCACACAGGAACACTGTTATTTACCATAATAGTCATCACTCGTAAGCCAGCCTTTTCCAACCCTCGGTGAGAATTGATATTTGAAATGAAGTGAAATCAGCTTCGTGAAGACAACGTAGAGGCTTTTCGTACTGCCAACAGCGACCTCATCCATCATCCTTACCACGTGATGTCCAGATCTGCATCGAGGTAAGCTGCTGTAGGTAAGTGTACCCAAGGTACATGGCACTTGCAGTGCCAACGTCCATTGTTTTGAAATGCGGTAAAGCGCTGATTTTCTAACTGTAAGTCCAAGTTAGCGGGTTCACTCTGATGTTATTTGAAGGTGCTCAAATACGTCAGCCTCACGTTGGTTGATATACTGGGTCATAAAACAAATCTTCCAGGACAAAATTCGGGTATACCGGCGTCACGAAAAGCCGTACAAGTAGTGAGCGATATATAAAACCAGTAACATTAGTAGCCTATTATTATTATTATTATTATTATTATTATTATTATTATTATTATTATTAGTAGTAGTAGTAGTAGTAGTAGTAGTAGTAGTAGTAGTAGTAGTAGTATGCAGGCATAACTCGCATTAAAATTTCACTTTACACAGAAGGTGTTTGGTGACGAATTGAATGCTGTAGCACACATGTTGTATTACTAAACAGCGATGATTATTCTGGTAGTGGACTGTAGTTTGGTTAAGCACGTGATAAGACCATAGGGCCAAGTCATTCACCAATATTACACGTAATGAAACTTTTATTACAATTGTACATGATTAACAAAATACATAGAAACTATTTACACGTTAAACAATAAACTGAAATGCCTGGATGGCTATTGATTAAGTTGGAGGCCATGTGGCCGTGAATGCATGTCTCGCCGACATGTTGTCTAGTTCCAGCTAGTATCTTTTTCTTGCCGGAAACCAGATGCATTCTGGACACTCAATAGAGACGCGGACAAGAGCGCGCTCTGTATAAATTTTCTAAGAGGACGGAACATTCTCCCCTCTGTTGATTGCATTCAATCAAGACAAAATACAGTTTCAATGAAAATAACACTAACATAAAACAAAATGTCATCAGAATACAAATACATAATAATAAATGTTGCACTTAAATGAACGTCAATCACTAATTAACATAGATAAAATGAAACAGAACTGTACACTGGTGTGCAGGCTGATGCATTGTTTGTTTTGTTCACAGCTGCACAATGAGAGTTTTTGAATTGTTCATTTTGTTAAATGACTGTACAATATAACTACAAATACAACTTTATACACCAATCAACTAACTGACACTGTAAGGAATCATATTGTCATTTAAAAGAAAACACTACTCGATGGGAAGGGGACACAACTTCACTATTGGTCTCTTGAAAATTCCATGAGCAGTTTTTATGGTGACTGCTCGCACAAGTCCATCGAGACCTGGGTGAAGTTCCTCAACCACACCTAGTCTCCACTGAAGCGGGGGTAAATTGTCCTCCTTGATAACCACCACTGCTCCAAGTTGTATACAAGGTTGCTGGGAGGCCCACTTTGGCCTGTTTTGTAGTTGGGTTAAGTATTCCTTATGCCATCTGGTCCAAAAGTGTTGCACCATTTGCTGCAACCGTTTCCATGCTGAAAGTTTATTGCTGGGTACAAGTGTCAGATTGGATTCAGGAATGGAATTCAAACTGCTTCCAGTAAGAAAATGACCTGGAGTCAAGGGTTGAGGGTCAGTCGGATCTGAGGATAGGACTGTAAGTGGACGTGAATTTAAACAGGCTTCAATTTGTGTGAGCACAGTACTAAGCTCTTCAAATGTTAATGATGAGTTTCCAACAACTCGATGCAAATGATATTTAACTGACTTGATGCCAGCTTCCCATAATCCTCCAAAATGGGGTGAACGAGGTGGAATGTAATGCCAGTTGATACCCTTGTTTGCCAGATTGCTTACAACTTCCTCTTGATGCTGCGGTGATGCTATGAATTGGTGAAGATCTTTTAATTCTCTATCGGCTCCAATAAACGTAGTAGCATTGTCACTGTAGATATCTGCGGGCTTTCCTCTTCTGGCTATGAAACGGTGAAGTGCGGCTAAGAAGGCATCTGTAGTAAGACTGCTGACTACTTCCAAATGTACAGCCTTTGTCGTGAAGCAAACAAATAGTGCGATGTATGCCTTGATACGGACATTGCTCCTCTTGTTAATTGGGCGAAGTAGAATAGGACCTCCATAATCAATGCCACAAACACTGAATGGACGTGCTGGTTGAACTCTATGCTCAGGATAGTCAGCCATGAGTTGATGACTAGTTACGCCTTTCAATTTGTAACATGTTACGCATTTGTGCACTTGCTGTCTGGCTACATTTCTGCCATTCAGAATCCAATAACGTTGACGAAGGGTTGCTAACAACAATTCTGGTCCTGCATGAGCTTGTTGTGAGTGTTCATGTTTGACAATTAGAGTCGTCAGGTGATGTTTTGATGGTAACAGTATTGGATGTTTGGATGAAAACGGAATCGATGCATTCTTCAACCTGCCTCCGACCCTTAGAATATTGTTGTGTAAGAAGGGACATAGGTTCCTTATCTGGCTCTTCTTAGAGACTACGCCTCCGTTTTTCAGGTCTCCAATCTCTTCTGAGAAGGCTGCATTTTGTGCAATACGAATGCAGACTTCTAATGAATGTTCCAATTCTTCAACATTTAAAGGCCCAATTTTCTTGTCCCTGGCATGCTTAGTGTTATGCAAAAATCTGTAACAATAAGCTATTACTCGTTGCAGTCTTATTAATGATGAGAATTTCTCAATAATAGTTTCAGCTTGTGTCACTACTAATAGTGTGGATGATTGTCGCTGCTCTGCTATGGCGAGCGAATCCTCAACATTGTTGTTCTGCGGCCAATTTAACTCAGAAGTGGACAACCAGGCGGGTCCTGACCACCAAATGGTTGAGTTTTGCAGATCTGCTGGTCTGACGCCTCGAGAAATCAAGTCCGCTGGATTATCTTGTGATGGTACATGATGCCAGTCACTAGTGTTCGTTGACTGTTGAATGTGAGCTACCCTATTTGCTACAAAGGTCTTCCAACGTGATGCTGGTGATGCTAACCATGACAGTACGATAGTGGAGTCTGTCCATAAATGTGTTTCATTAATGGCCAAGTTTAAGACTGGCATGGTTTTGTGTACCAACTGAGCTAATAATGCTGCACCGAGAAGTTCTAGACGAGGAAGAGTGACTCGTTTAACCGGAGCTACGCGCGATTTAGAGCATAGCAGTTTGACTGATACTTCACCCTCCTGATTCACTGACCGAAGGTAGATGCATGCGCCATAAGCTCGCTCGGAAGCGTCTGAAAATCCATGAACTTGAATATTTGCCAAGTCACCCTCAATTAATACGTGGCGTTCTACTTGTATATTGTCAATGTGTGCTAGCTGCATTTGTAATTTTGCCCAGTCTGATGCTAATGGATCTGGCAGTGGGTCGTCCCAGTGAAGTTGATGTAACCATAAGTCCTGCAAAAATATCTTGTATAGTATCACTAATGGACTGATCAATCCTAATGGGTCAAATATAGATGCTACAACTGACGTAGTGGTGCGTTTAGTAATGTTACTGTTCCCTGGAATGTGTTTGATTCTGTTTGCCACTAAGAATTTGTCTGACGTAGGATGCCATGATAATCCTAAAGCTTGTATGGTGTCATCATTATCAAACTGGAAAGGTAAATTAATTTCTCTGTCTTCAGGTGGAACAGCGGCAAGTATAGCTTGATGATTTGAGCACCATTTCCTGATGGGAAAACCACCTTTATTGAGTAAGGCTATGAGTTCACTTTGCAATTTTAATGCTTCAGCGATGTTGGACGCACCACACAGGGCATCGTCAACATAAAAATCCCTTTGTAAAACCGTTGATGCCAGTGGAAATGAAGTTGCTTCATCTTCTGCCAATTGTTTGAGGCACTGTGTTGCCAAATATGGAGCTGAAGCTGTACCATACGTGACAGTCAATAGTTCGTAAGTCTTGATAGCTGTTTGTGGCGATTCCCTCCAAATAATTCTTTGCAACTGCGTGTCATTTTCATGAACCCGAACTTGTCTGTACATTTTCGTGATGTCTCCCGTAAATGCAATGTTGTGTGTCCTGAATCTCAACACAATGGAATAAAGGTCTTGTTGTATAGTAGGCCCTACTAACAATGTATCATTAAGCGACACTCCAGTAGTAGTTTTGGCTGATGCGTCAAAAACTACTCTGACTGATGTAGTTGTGCTTTGTTTAAATACTGCGTGGTGTGGCAAGTAATAATGTTCAGAATCATTTGTTGCATGTAGGCCTACCTCCCTCATGTGAGATAACTGTTCATACTTGGACATGAAGTTTGCATACTGTTCATGCAATACTGGATTTTTCTTGAATTTTGCTTCCAGTTGTTGAAATCGCAGTGTTGCCATATCACGAGAATTGCCCAAGGGTGATCGAGTTTCCTTACGAGGTAACCTGACAACGAATCTTCCTTCAGGAGTGCGTGTGGTGTTTTCCTTGAAGTGCTGTAAACACTGTTGTTCATCCTGAGTTTTGGGTTTAGTGTGCAATTCTTCTATTTCCCAAAATTTACGAAGTTGCGTGTCGAGTTGATCTTCCTTTTTGACAAAGAGAGAAGTGACTGTGTTGCATGCAGGATGGCTGTTTGACTGAGGGCATTTACCAGAAATTATCCAACCCAGATGAGTGTCCTGCAATACCGGGTAATCACCTGCACGTTTTTTCCCATCTGTCTTTAAAATGTTAAAGAACATCTCTGCACCAATGATTAAATCTACCTTGCCTGGACTGTAGAATTTAGGATCTGCTAGTGTGATGTCATTAGGTAGGTTCCACGATTTGTAGTCTAACTCCATGGAAGGCATTTCTCCTGTGATGGCAGGAACCACTAAACAATTTATGTTAGTGTTAAAATCTGATGTTGTGGACTGGAGGTGAATATCCACACTGTGTTTCAGAGTTGATGAAGAACTGTTAATGCCTACAATAGAAGTGGTGTCTTCTTTACATTTTAAATTTAGTCTGCTGACAGTGTCTGTAGTAATGAGATGAGTCTGACTGCCGCTGTCCAAGAGTCCTCGAACCTTGCGAAATGTACCACTGTGATCCTTGATTTTGACAATAACTGTGGATAACAACACATATGGTTTGTTTCGAGTACATGGATGTTCATTCTTGGTGGTTGTGTGAACGCTGGCAAATACCACCTTGTTGTTCGAAGTAGTTTCGTTAGTTGTACTAGACTTGGGATTTTCAAGATGGAGTAATGTGTTGTGGGCCTTGTTGCATTTGCGACAGTGACTGGATGTACACTCTGACGTTTTATGTGATGCTCTAAGACAATTTAAACAGAGTTTGTTGTCACGAGCATATTGAATGCGATTTGACACTGTTAACTTGAGAAATGCTTCACATGCAAAAAGTCCTGGTGTATGACCTTGTTTACAATAAGAGCACTGATTGTTAATGCATGCAACATGTGTATAGGACGACGGTTTTTTCTTGTGTGAGCTTTCTTTACTACCGCGCACCTTGCCTTGACTGACAGATGTTTGCATGCTTTCAAGGACTTGGCAGCGATGTTCAATGTAAGATGTTAATTGTTTGAGGGAGGAATTTTTGTTGGCGTTTGCTTCTAGTTCCCAGCCTCTCCTGGTTTCATAATCAAGATGATCAACAATATGTTGTGATAATATTACTTCTTCGAGAGGAGTATCTAATTTCAATGCTTTGAGTGCTTGTAAGTTGCTTGAGAATGTGCCGATGAACTGCCTGAGGTCTTCAGCGGTTTCATTCTCCACTGTTGCAATGTTTAAGATTTCTCTAACATGCTTTGCTGCTATCAGTCTCTTGTTTTGAAACCGATCACATAATAGGTTCCAAGCTACCGTATAGTTTGTTTCAGTAGTTGGAAGGTTCTGAATTAATGCTTTAGCTGAACCTTGAACTGCTCCTAGTAAATAGTGAAATTTCTGAATGGTTGCTAGACTGGAATTTTCATGCACCAATAGTTTGAAATTATCTTCAAACGACATCCAATCTTCATAGTTACCACTAAACATGGGTAGTTTAATCGCGGGTAATTTGATGTTGATATTTTCATGCGACGAATTGGAAGTGTTACTTCTGATACTACCGGCATTTTCGTGTTGGTCTGGCGACAATAATACCTGCATTTTTGCCTTCAAACTGTACACAATGTCATCTACTTCATCTCTATCTACCCCATGATCTCGTTTACTATCCTCCACCTCAAGCTGCGATTGAACTAAATCGTATTTGCTTTCTAAATCAATAAGTGCATCATATCTAACCCTAATGTCTGCTAGGTTTTGAGTAGTGTCGTACTTTTCGACGAAAGTTTTGATTTTTGTGATTCTACCTTTCAGATAACCCCGTTGCTTGATCAGCTTTGCGATTTCGTTCTCGTCCATCGTAAAGCACTGGCTCACACAAATGTAAATAATGCAAGGAAAAGGTAATTAAAGGGAATCTGACCTTGTAAACTGAAGAGTCCCACGTTGCATTGTATGTTTCCAATCCTGCGGATATTTCACACGCGTTTCACTTTTGCCGTGTAATATCGGGCCCGGAAATGGACCAAAATGTTTGTTGACGAATTGAATGCTGTAGCACACATGTTGTATTACTAAACAGCGATGATTATTCTGGTAGTGGACTGTAGTTTGGTTAAGCACGTGATAAGACCATAGGGCCAAGTCATTCACCAATATTACACGTAATGAAACTTTTATTACAATTGTACATGATTAACAAAATACATAGAAACTATTTACACGTTAAACAATAAACTGAAATGCCTGGATGGCTATTGATTAAGTTGGAGGCCATGTGGCCGTGAATGCATGTCTCGCCGACATGTTGTCTAGTTCCAGCTAGTATCTTTTTCTTGCCGGAAACCAGATGCATTCTGGACACTCAATAGAGACGCGGACAAGAGCGCGCTCTGTATAAATTTTCTAAGAGGACGGAACAGAAGGATTTCGGTACCTGCAATATTAGAGTTTCAAAAGTCTCTTGGAGGAACGCCACAACCGAAAGCTTCCAAAAATAGCGAAGAATTCTAGACAGAAATGAATGCGATAACAATTGGTGTGCCCCTTATTGCAGTAGTCAGAAGGAAGCACTGATTCAACTATGGTCCTTATAGATGAGCGTTGTGATTCTTTCATTTGATGATTAAACCACAAGAATGCAGGAACTCAATCACAAAATAAAGAGCAGTTGCCGGAAAGGTTAAGCGATCATATCCACGCAGTATGTCAAGAAATAGAGCAACACGCAAATAATAATGAGCCTTTAGAACTGTACGAAAATATTGGATATCTCTCCAGTGACTTTAAACCAAAGTTAGATGTAAAAAGTGAACAGTGTCAATTAGTAACAGATACCGATGGAATAGCCGAAGTGTGGAGAAAATCCTTCTCTATTCTCCACCATGGCTCATTCAAACTACCGTCAGTTATGATGAAGCGAAGAATTCTAGACAGACATGAATGCGATAACAATTGGTGTTCCCCTTATTGCAGTAGTCCGAAGGAAACACTGGTTTAACGATGGTCCTGTCCGGCTCCATGGCTAAATGGTTAGCTTGCTGGCCTTCGGTCACAGGGGTCCTGGGTTCGATTCCCGGCAGGGTCGGGAATTTTAACTATAATTTGTTAATTTCGCCGACACGGGGACTGGGTATATGTGTCGCCTTCATCATCATTTCATCCTCATCCCGACGCCAGGTCGCCTACAGGCGTCAAATCAAAAGACCTGCATCTGGCGAGCCGAACTTGTCCTCGGACACTCCCGGCACTAAAAGCCATACGCCATTTCATTTCAACGATGGTCCTTATAGAAGAGCGTTGTGATAAATTTTTCAGTAGATGATTAAACCACAAGAATGCATATCAGTTATAATGAGCAGGAACCAGTCATACTCAAATCCAAAACAGAGAAAGCTATAAATAAATTAAGCCATCGGAAAGCTCCTGGCACGGATGGCGTTACTGCAGAGGAAAGAAAAGCCATGGACACTGCAAGAATTCGCTGCAGGACTGGACTGGATCCATATTCATACCAGCACACACTCCACCTCTGTAGCGTAACGGTTGGCACCACTAACTACCGCCCTTGACGGCTCGGGTTCGATTTCCGGTATTGCCAATTTTTTTTGGCAGGAATGCCGGTATGTGGTTGGAATGGCATACGAAGCTCACCTCCATTGCAGATGGGCCTGAAAAGAGACTAGGAGACGAATTTACTTTACCACTACACAAGAAAGGAAACCCAACGAGAGTTCGACCTCCACTGTCGGCAACCCTTAAGATGGTTTTCCATTGTTTCCCATTTTCACACCAGGCAAATGCTGGGGCTGTACCTCGCTTCTTTCCCTCTCCTAGCCCCTTCCTGTCCCATCGTCGCCATAAAACGTAAAACAAATTGTAAAAAAAAAAAAAAGAAAGAAAGAAAGAAAGAAACCCAACGGGCCGTGAGAATCACAGAACCATTTCACTCATGCAAGCAAAAGCCTATTGCACACCATCAACAACAAGCTTTCTTCCATTCACTAACTTCTGAAGAGCAAAACAGATTTATGGACACACACCTTCGCATCTGATCTGGTTGATAAAGCAGCTTTTTGAAGAAAGTAAAGCACAGATAGGCAAAATATTCTCCAAAGAGGTCAAGATCTCAGCTGGTGTCAGACAAGGATGTATCCTCCCTCCAATACTATCTATAGCGAGTTCATTATTCATTTTGAGAACTCTTGATCGAGGCATCGCAATATGTGGAAAGCTTATCAACAATCTGAGATGTACCGATGATACAGTGGCCCTAGCATGTAATGAAGTTCAACTCATGGCCATTGCAAACCGACTGAGCTAAATAAGTGCAGAGTTTTTGGCATGAGGTAGTTAATAAAAAGACCAACATAATGATAATACCCCGTGCAAACAATTTGTCACTTGAAAAATGTTGCTGCTTATGAAGTGGTGGAAAACTTCAGCTACCTTGGTTCCACTGTAACAAACTGGTAAAACTGAGAAAGAAATAAGAAGAACTGCAACAACCATAGTGAAACCGGCTATTATCTGGAAAGATCGTCACTGAACATGAGATGTGTCAACCCTCTCATTTTTTCCAGTCGCCACATATGCCGCTGTGATTTGGACAGTAAACGGGAGTGACCAGCGAAGAACTGATTCATGTGAGATGTGGTGCTACAGAAAGATACTACGCGTATGGACTGCACATCGCACTAATGACTCTATACTACAAGAACTTGGAATTTCAGCCTGAATGTCCACGAGAATCCTGCCACAAGCACTGGAATTCTTCGGCCGCGTGACGAGAACCAACACCTTAGGAAAGCAAGTTATTGTGGGAACTTTGGAAGGCTTGCACACAAAGGGTCGCTCTTCGATGCATTGGATTGCGCAGATCATAAATCATACTGGATTAAGTTTTGAAGCAACGGTCCACATGACTAACCAGAGAGACACTTGAATAAGGTTGACTTATAGTCACCACGTCCTTTCGAGGACAAAAGGAACGAAAAGGGTATTATTATTATTATTATTATTATTATTATTATTATTATTATTATTATTATTTTCAAATGAGTGTTGAGACTGTTGTTAGACAGTTTAGTCTTTAATTGATCTTCGATATAGGTCTCACTACCAGTTTCCCTTTATAGGCCTACACGGTCCTTCTTTCGTATGATACACTTCAAAAATACGTCTCATGGTTTAGTCCGACGTCATACAGCTTGTCAGTTACTAATCAACTTGAAAGTTATAATCGTTAGAAATGTTTGTGCTAATTCGAATGATGACTCACGGTCCAGTAATGTGTCGCCTGCCTGAGACCCACAGAGTGTACAAGTAGACACTGATAAGGCCAAGGGCATACCTCTTGTTTTCGAGAAAGACATCCCAGTAGTTTTACAGAGCCGTCATACTATTTGTGAAGAAATCCAGAGCCATGGGAGCGACTTTGAATACTGTTTCTCACGTCTCAATCCAGGATAGAGGCAATAGCTCCGCCCGATGAGAAACACCCAAACGCTCTATCACCTAAACTCCGTTCTAAAACGGTGCTGAAAGTCACTTTATTTATGTGTAGCCTTCACGGATGCCTCGCACACGTATAATTTGTTTTGTACCCATTCGTAGAATTGATGAAGACAGAAATGTGTTCAGTAGTTTTTTTAACCGGGCGAGTTGGCCGTGAGCTTAGGGGCGTACAGCTGTGAACTTGCACCCGGGAGATAGTGGGCTCGAACTCCTCTGTCGGCAACCCTGAATATGGTTTTCTGTGGTTTCCCATTTTCACACCAGGTAAATGCTGGGGCTGTACCTTAATTAAGGCCATGACCGCTGCCTTCCCATTCCTAGCCCTAGAAAAATATGTACGGTAGTTGTTGGCAAGAGACTGCGATCCGGAAGGATATGAATTTCGGCCAATAGCTGCATACAATAGTTATGTGAAGCTTGTTTGTATTAGCGCAGGTGGTACAGTGCTTGTAGGAGGTTATTCTCTTAATACCAGTGAGTGAAAATACACAATGAGGTGTATATAGGGTGTATCGAAATTCCTATTACACATTTTGAGTGCTTGTAGTGGGGACCCAGTAGGTAACATTTTGAATAGGAGCCCATGCCCGGAAACGTTAAGCAAAACACCACCACGCGTTTAAATGTCACGCAGCTGCTGCGTCAATAAGCGGAGCGAAGTATTTTCGTCATTCGACGATGATATTACTTGTGGGGCCACATAGAGCAGTAGCGGGAGAAAATATTATTATTATTATTATTCAATTTTAGCAGGATGTAACTAGGAATTACAGCGCTTTGTACAAGCGCCATTGTTTTATCAGTTAATGAGTTAATTCTTTCCTTTATTTTCTGCAATTACAGTATTAACAAGTCCGCCTCTGTGGTGTAGTGGTTAGTGTGATTAGCTGCCACGCCCGGAGGACCGGGTTCGATTCCCGGCTCTGCCACGAAATTTGAAAAGTGGTACGAGGGCTGGAACGGGGTCCACTCAACCTCGGGAGGTCAACTGAGTAGAGGTGGATTCGATTCCCACCTCAGCCATCCTGGAAGTGGTTTTCCGTGGTTTCCCACTTCTCATCCAGACAAATGCCGGGATGGTACCCAACTTAAGGTCACGGCCGCTTCCTTCCCTCTTCCTTGTCTATTTCTTCCAATATTCCCATCTTCCGCAAAGCCCCCGTTCAGCATAGCAGGTGAGGCCACCTAGGCGAGGTACTGGTCATTCACCCCAGTTGTAACCTCCGACCCAATGTTCCACGCTCCAGGACACTGCCCTTGAGGCGGTAGAGGTGGGCTCCCTCGTTGTGTCTGAGGGAAGAACCGACCCTGGAGGGTAAACAAATAAAGAGGAATTGTTAACAAAATTATTGGCGGAAAAACGCACAAAAGGCTGTTTGTCGCGGCTAACCGATTTGTATAGCGCCACAGCAAGTAGTGGAGACTTTGCGTTTGCTGCGAGGAACGATAGCAGGGGTATACATAATATATATTTTGCCGAGATCATGGACGCTGAGGTACGATTCACCCACCTGCAGCGCGAATTCATCAGTCTGGCAGTCTCTTTAGTGTCTGTTAGTTTCTTAGTGTGTAGTCAAATATTAAATTGTTTCTTCTTCTTCTTAATCTGTTTATACTCCAGGGTCGGATTTTCCCTCGGACTCAGGCGGTGTCCTATAGCTTCAGACTCTGGGTCGGAGGATACAACTGGGGAGGATGACCAGTACCTCGCCCAGGCGGCCTCACCTGCTATGCTGAACAGGGGCCTTGCGGGGGGATGGTAATATTGGAAGGGATACACAAGGAAGTGGGAAGGAAGCGGCCGTGGCCTTAAGTTAGGTACCATCCCGGCATTTACCTGGAGAAGTGGGAAACCACGGAAAACCACTTCCAGGATAGCTGAGGTGGGAATCGAACCCATCTCTACTCAGTTGACCTCCCGCAAAAAAAAAAAAATACCTATATTACCGCACTTAAGTTGATAAACTGTCAACCTTTATCTCTCTGTCGAAATTTGTTCAGAGAGCGTCCAAAAAACTTACAATGTTATAGCCTTTTCCCCCTAAGTTTTGATGTAGGCCCATATCCGCCCGCTATATCCACCATACCCGGGTACATTTTCCTGTCAACAACCTTCCCCCCCCCCCTTTCCCAATTCTAATTTCCAGTCGCCGCTACTGTTTAAGAGACCACGGCGGAGTAGGCGGTATGCTTGTGTGGATTATGTTCGACTACCTAGTGATTGTGAGCTAGAGTACCAGCACGTGGATTAATTAGCGGGGAAGAACCGGATATTTTATTTGAGAAACTGGAACGCCAGTGTTCAATTCATGGCACATTACGGGGTTTATGAACCGAGCACTAAAATGAAGAACAATTTCAAATCTCGTGATCAACAAACATTTGGAGAAGATAATCCTATCTGAAATATTATTCTGACTGATTTTACAATCCAAACATTACACGGATACTATTGTTTGGAGCTCAGTGTGAGAGGATGGCACTTAATTTCTGCCGTGATTACAATGCATGGTGCTTGCACTTTCGTAATTAAACTGCTTCAGGCTTGAAAACCATGGTTACACAACTGTAGGCTTGCTCTCGCCATGCAGTGACTGATTTTATCAATATCAACTTGTGCATTCGGAGAGTTCAGAGTAATGAATGTTTTCATGCAGAATTAGTGATTGCGAGGAATTCTGTAGAACTTAATTGCCCGTATGACAGACTGCATTGCGATCATTACAATGAAACCTCCATTTCTCCCACTTCAAGTTGGAGAAGAGTATTGGATTTTTCACATCTACCGATATATGGAGAATTTAACCTTAAAATGTTAAACAACTCGTATGGTCAGGTTGGTAACGTGTTCGCACGGTTTTTAATTTAAATTTCTATTTCAGCCTTCTTTGCTGGACATCGTGATGGAAGTTTATATACTCGTGTTTTCTAATTTATTTCGAATAAATGCTGGAAATGATACCTTGTTGCAAGAACTAAGGAACTCTGGAAATGTACGCCATCACGAACAACACATCAGAGCTTCAGAGTTGAAAGCTTCAGTCTTATAAATGAGCTGCAATCCACAGTAGCCTACGTTAAACATCGGTACAACGACCAGATTCCCACTTTAGCCAACATTCTCGTAAGCTGTTGATAGGATTGCAAAATTCCAAATTATACAATCCGGTATGGGTGCAGTAAGATGGCTGGAATTATGAATATTGTTACTGGAAATATTAAGAACACTATACTTTTCTCTAAAAGCTTCTCCCTCAAATAGCCATTTCTAACAGGATATGCTGTATATAACTGAAATTTGTTTCCCTGCTCGTAGTTATTTCAAAACAATTATTACACAGTAAGACATAGGAACACAGCGCACCGAAAATAATGGCAGGCCTCCAAGTAGGCTACACATTATAACATGACACTTGAAATCACAATTGATAATTACAACCGAAGATCCGAAATCGACTGCTACAAAAGGCTTTCATCCCATACCCTGATGGGGTACGGCGGGTAACCTAGAGATTGACACCCTCTCTGAGGCCAGGAGATGTGTTGCGGTGAGCTGAGGTGGCGAGAAAGGAAAGAGGGGAGCGGCATTGGCCTATGAAAAGAATTTTAGCGGTATTCGCCTTGACGAGGATAATGAGAAAGCACAGGAAACCACTCTGAGGACAGCCGACGGCGGGACCAGCCCATCGCCTCCCGAATGCAGAGCTCTGTTTCAAGCTATAGGTACTCGGTGCCACAGTCGATCATTAATGAGACATCACTGCTCTCTTTTGAAGTTGAACTATGGTGAAGCTTTGCACGAGAATGCGAATTACTGAAAATTTGTGATATACCTATATGAAAGTAATAATAATAATAATAATAATAATAATAATAATAATAATAATAATAATAATAATAATAATAATAATAATAATAATTTACCTTTAATATTAGGACCGTCCCAGTTTACCGGCACGTATGGCAACCCTAACTATTGAGCTATGTTGTTTGGTCTTTCGCAGCTTCGGCGGGGAATACCGCAGTACTTAACGGTGCTCGTCTTCACGTGTTTCATGTCGCCTATTGGTTGTACAGCTGTTGTCATGGTAACCAGTTAAGCCTAGGCTGTCTGTGACAGTTGATGGTAAAGTTGTTAAGGCATCCGATCAGCCTTCTAGCTGAAAATTCAACACTGGCCTACATGATGTCTTTTTTTTTTCTTTGCTGGAGGTTTAATGTCACACTAACTCATTAAAATTTTCGGCGACGATTGGATGCGAATGGTTTAAAACTGGAAAGGAAGTGTTCGTGACCTTAATTAACACCGAAATTTGTCTGATGCGAAAATGGAAAATTATGGCAAACCCTCTTCATGGCTGCTGAGGGTGGAGTTCGAACCCGTCGTTTTCTGAATGCAAGCTTGCAGTTATTCGTCAACTTGCTCGGATTTTGTAATATTTGGAAAGAGCCATGGCCTTTGTTGCCTCCCTCCAATACCTACCGTTAATGACTGGAATTGAGTGAGCATTCTACAGACGTCTAAACTTACCACAAAAGGAAAATATGGTTTTCCCTAGCATGGTTTTGCTTCCCTGCTATTGCTTTATGATTATTGACCTCAGTCTCAAGTAGACTTTCCTGCAGAAAATCTAGTCTACTCCCAAAGATGAAAATGATGTTTTCCTTTCCGTAAGTTTTCCACCTTTACCTAGCTAACAGTTGACTCCACCCAGCCCTTACTGCTTCTCTGTATGACTGGTTTGAAGTAAATCTGGAGAAACAAATATGAACCAATGAACGATATTACATTCGATGTAGAATGAAAAGGAGCTCAGAAATAGCCTCCTTTCAAAAATTTTGCTGTTTGGAGTAAATAAGGAGAATTGGACTAGCTCAATGTAATATGATTAGTGATTCGACCTTGTAGATAAAGCAGTGAGTATTAACATCCACTCATCTTTTGTCGAGGTAAGTAAATTCTGAATCACGTTGCTAGAAACAAGAAAGGTGCGAAAGGAAGTTGACACTGTAGTAGGTGCAGCTATTAGACAAGTCATTGTATGTTGGGTATTCAGCCCGAAGGCTGGTTGGATCCTCAACAGGTTCACCATTAGCTGTCATAGATGGCCTAGGTGTCACTGAAGAGGCGTACTAGGGGAATGAGGAGTGAGGTAGTTTCCCGTTGCTTTCCTCACTGAGCCAGAAGTTGCTATTGCACATCAGTCTGCCAAGCCCACTGAAATGCATGCACCAACCGACCCTATGAGTGACATTTTCACACCATTCATAGCAGGGACTGGCCCCAAACTAAATCTCCGTTCCTATATGGACCAGATTTTTTGCTCGTAAGTGTACGCGTAGTGAACGATTGTACGTGTGGAATAGTCCAAAGGATCATGCACAATACCGCTCTTCAGCACTATGAGGCCTGGAGTCAGAACCTCGTTTTTCCTCAAGAACAGAACATACCAGTACAGACACAACAGTCACACAGATTTCACACTGCACGCAGGGCGGTTAATAACACAAAACAACAACAGCAATCATTTCTACAAAGAGCGGTGGTAGGAACTTGTAACAAAGGACTTGTCATTCTTGCTAAAACTGACTGAAGGGAGATACGCCCAAATGTTAATCTCATGTTTGGAGAAGCACGGTACAATTGGTGGGACAAATGTTAGAGGAGTCAGCGGGTGAGGTGCGTCTTACAACATTATTATAGCTAGAGAAGGTGGTGAATTCCACTAGTGGGCAGAAAATTACAGTTGGCAGATCCAGTTGCTGGCAGCATCATTCTAACACAGTATTCTTTATCGTTCTGCCGGGAGGTGTTGGAAGAAACACATCATAATTTGCTCGAGCTACACAATAGACTTTCAAACGCAATATTAACTGCAATATGTGTATGACAAAGGCAGACAGGAAAAGGATCATTGCCTTAAGGTGACTAGCTCCTTCGACCTTCTGCCCTCCCTGTTAAAGCATGGAGCGTGGAGCCTCAGCACACGGCATTCTCTGGGAACAACCGCGGCACTGGTGAAATGAGAACAATACTTGTTCAAATACTCATTCGAAATAACAACAACAACAACAATAATAATAATAATAATAATAATAATAATAATAATAATAATAATAATAATAATAATAATTTTAGTGTGGGTATTCCTAGCCAGGTGCAGCCCTTGTAAGGCAGACCCGCTGGCGAGAGTGGGTGGCATCAGCCGTGTATGGGAACGGCGTGCTTTTGCAGTGGAGTATAGTGTTGTGTGTGGTGTGGAATGTTGGGAACAGTCCCAAATACCCAGTCTCCGAGTTAGGTTAAATAACCATTTAAGGTTAAAATCCCGGACCCAGCCGGGACTCGAACCCGGGGTGCTCTGAACCGAAGGCGACTACGTTGACCATTCAGCCAAGGATCCAGAAATAATAAAAATAATAATAATAACAATAATCATAATAATAATAATAATAATAATAATAATAATAATAATAATAATAATAATAATAATAATAATATACATACATACATACATTCATACATACATACATACATACATACATCATCATTATAGGCTGTTATGCCTTTCAGCGTTCAGTCTGCAAGCCTCTGTCAATTTACTAAACGTTGCCACACTCTTCAATTTGCAACTAGTGTTGTGGCCTCATTTAGTTCTATACCTCCTATCTTTAAATCGTTGGAAACCGAGTCTAACCATCGTCGTCTTGGTCTACCGCTACTTCTCTTACCCTCCATAACAGAGTATATTATTATCCTAGGTAACCTATCATCCTCCATTCGCCTCACATGACCCCACCACCGAAGCCGGTTTATGCGTACAGCTTCATCCATCTAGTTCATTCCTAAATTAGCCTTTATCTCCTCATTCCGAGTACCCTCCTGACATTGTTCTCACCTGTTTGTACCAGCAATCATTCTTGCTACTTTCAAGTCCGTTACTTCTAACTTATGAATAAGATATCCTGAGTCCACCCAGCTTTCGCTCCCGTAAAGCAAAGTTGGTCTGAAAACAGACCGATGTAAATATAGTTTCGCCTGGGAGCTGACTTCCTTCTTACAGAATACAGTCGATCGCAACTGCGAGCTCACTGCATTAGCTTTACTACACCTTTATTCAATCTCACTTACTATAGGCCTGTCACCATCCTGGGAGAACACACAACCTAAATACTTGAAATTATCGACCTGTTCTAGCTTTGTATCACCAGTCTGACATTCAGTGCTGTTGAATTTCTTACCTACTGACATCAGTTTCATACCATACTCCTTACACCTATTTTCAAGTTCCAAGATATTAGACTGCAGGCTTTCGGCACAATCTGCCATTAAGACCAAGTCGTCAGCATAGGCCAGACTGCTTATTACATTGCCACTTAACTGAATCCCTCCCTGCCATTTTATACCTTTCAGCAGATGATCCATGTAAACTACGAACAGCAAAGGTGAAAGATTACAGCCTTGTCTAACCCCTGTAAGTACCCTGAACCAAGAACTCATTCTACCATCAATTCTCACTGAAGCCCAATTGTCAACATAAATGCCTTTGATTGATTTTAATAATCTACATTTAATTCCATAGTCCCCCAATATAGCGAACATATTTTCCCTCGGTACCCTGTTATATCCTTTCTCTAGATCTACAAAACTTAAACACAACTGCCTATTCCTCTCGTAGCATTTTTCAATTACCTGGCGCATACTGAAAATCTGATCCTGACAGCCTCTCTGTGGTCTGAAACCACACTGGTTTTCATCCAAATTCCTCTCAACGACTGATCGCACCCTCCCTTCCAAGATGCCAGTGAATACTTTGCCTGGTATACTAATCAATGAGATACCTCGATAGTTGTTGCAATCCTTCCTGTTCCCTTGCTTATAGATAGGTGCAATTACTGCTTTTGTCTAATCTGAAGGTACCTTACCAACACTCCACGCTAATTTTACTACTCTTTGAAGCCATTTTATCCCTGCCTTCCCACTATACTTCACCATTTCAGGTCTAATTTTACCTATTCCTGCTGCTTTATGACAATGGAGTTTATTTACCATCCTTTCCACTTCCTCAAGCGTAATTTCATCAACATAATTTTCCTCCTCCCCATGAGCTTGGCTGATCGCAACAGCACCGGGATGATTTCCTTTTACATTGTGAAGATGTTCAAAATATTCCCTCCACATCTCCAGTGATTCCCTGGAATCTATTATGAGTTCACCTGAATTACTCAATACACGGTTCATCTCCCTTTTCCCTCCCTTCCTAAGATTCTTCATTACTGTCCAGAAAGGTTTCCCTGCTGCTTGATCTAGCCTTTCCAGGTTATTACCAAAATCTTCCCATGACTTCTTTTTGGATTCAACAACTATTTGTTTCACTCTGTTTCTTTCATCTACGTACAAATCCCTATCTGCCTTGGCCCTTGTTTGGAGCCATTTCTGATAAGCCTTCTTTTTACATTTACAGGCTGCTCTCACTTCATCATTCCACCAAGATGTTCGCCTTTTCCCATCTTTACACACAGTTGTTCCTAGGCATTCCCTTGCTGTTTCTACTACAGCATCCCTGTATGCCACCCATTCACTTTCTATATCCTGAACCTGCTTACTGTCTACTGTTCGAAACTTCTCACTAATCATATCCATGTACTTCTGTCTAATTTCCTCGTCCTGGAGATTTTCTACCCTTATTCGTTTGTAGACAGATTTTACTTTCTCTACCTTCGCCCTAGAGATACTAGTTCACTACAGATCAGATAGTGGTCTGTATCATCGAAAAATCCGCGGAAAACTCGTACATTCCTAACAGATTTCCAGATTTCCTGAATTCGAAGTCTGTTAAGATATAGTCTATTATGGATCTGGTACCCCTAGCCTCCCATGTGTAGCGGTGAATAGCCTTATGCTTGAAGAATGTATTCGTAACAGCTAAACCCATACTAGCACAGAAGTCCAGCAAACGCTTCCCATTCCCATTAGCTTCCATATCTTCCCCACATTTACCAATAACCCTTTCGTATCCTTCAGTTCTATTCCAAACTCTCGCATTGAAATCGCCCATTAGCACTATTCAAATCAAATCAAAATCTCTTTATTTGCAAATGAGGTGTCTACCTCGGTGGCAAATGGTACACTAAAATACATTATTGTCAAGCACTAAATTTTAAATTAACAGGAGACGAAGAAAATTTTCCAACTTACGCTAGTAATTTTTTCTATTAAACACACACATCATCCTTAATAAATTTATATTGTTTACAAAATTCTACTTATAAAATCTTACAAACATAGTCAACTCATATACAGTACGGTATGTGAAATTACTTCTAATAATGCTATACAACTTATATAAGATTAAAATTAACATTGAATTGATTTACATATTTATATTTTACCCATTTTGGAACCTAAGTAGCATAACGACCTGCTGCGTCTTAACCAGAGCCCCTTTTGCCACCACTTTTCAGAGTTCCTGAAGGGCCTTCACAGCTACCGTAGTGGTCCCAGGGCCCTCGAAGTCCCCACTGTACTTCACCCCTACAGGCAGTCCCCTACTTGGGCTGTCCAAACTCCTTAGACCAGAGTGAGCCGTATCCTACCGGCCCATAATAATAACTGGAATATTATTTGACCAAATATGTGAAATTTATTCAGAAAAGTTACAGTCTAATATGTGAAAGCATCGTATCCTAAGATAGTTGATACCGGATGTTGAGAAAGACAGTGGTTCGCTGGATGTTGCTTCATATTTCCGTATAACCGTGAGATAGTATAGCGTACCCAAGCGTTGGCAAGGATCGACACGTGTATTAGATGCTGACCAAGCACGATATTTCAGCCAATGGGAACTTAGGGATTTGGCAAACCTGGAGGCTACACCGCGCCAAATATTAATTCCAGGATGACCAACGTGCTCTGTAGATAAAGTCAGTTTCTGTAAGAGATCGGTTTTCCACAGTTTCTGAAGTCAGATATATTTGGAAATGTATTATAAAAATTGGCGGAAGAGATTTGCTAGTGTTTGAGCTGTGTTTTGTAAATATATCACAATAACTATTATGTCATCATACATGACGAACTCTCTGATTGGTGGTTGGTTCAGACACCCGGGAACCCCAACATTATTGGTGTACCGAAGCCTCCTCAGTAACCCTTAGCTCTGGAGAGCGTCAGTCCGTAGCAAAGATTTGCACAGTGCGGATGTGCTAACTCTGTATTCCGTAGTTGAAATTTGAGCAGTGCGGATGCACCAACTTTGTATCTCCGTGGTAAAGATTTCCACAGTGCGGATGTAATAACTCTGTGGCTGGTGATCGTGATTAACGTGGTATCATTCCTGTAACAGTAACTGAGTTTCATTGATACTTCAAATTGTACAGTCGCAATATTTACTGTGCTTGAGCAAATGAAATAGTATAATTTTGGCAGAGTTTACTTTCAATTGATAAAGACGGTGTTTAGTGACCGCTGAGTAACAAGTGTAGTGGAAACGTGCTATTGTTTCACTATTTCGCGACGGGCGCGTATTCGCGTGGAACTTCCGTACCGAACCGTGGGCTGCTTTAAAAACTGTATTTTTACCCTTTAAGTGAAGTGTGTTATATATATGTGAATCAGTGTGTTAGCTGATCTGGTAAAAGAAAGGGTATCTCGGCTCGCGCATTAAGCAGTGAAGAGGTTATCAATAATAGTCTTCTGTGTTCCAGTGAATTGTTTTCCAGCAAGATGATGGATACACCTGCAGAGGAAGGAAGTACATTCACACATGTTAAGGATGTGATTAACATGGAATAGATCCCAAAAGCAGTGGGGATGTAAGCTGCTATCCTGGTTTCCCGAGAGTCACGTGGAATGTAAAGTAAGACGCATGTATTATTTACGGCATGGTATGTAAGTTATGTTAAGGTACTAGGGCAGTGTAGATAGAATTTTAATTTTCATATAAAGTAAGCCTGACGGCATGTGTTTGTTTAACTTTGTTACTATGATAGATTCGGATACGAGATTAATGCATGTTTTTTTTATTTTCATTTTGCTTTATGAATAGATGTTTGGGAAAATGAGGGATTGATAGGATCAGTTATTGTTATAAATATAGTACTTAGCGTAGGATATTCCGAGTTTTCCTTAAATATATGCTAGAAGGGCTAGATCGACAGGTTCATTTTATATTACGTCAAACACGTATCAATTCATTTTATTTCGGTAATTCAGAGAGACAGGTATAGCTATTTTGCATGATGCATGGTTTTACAGAAGCTGCCAGAAGGAGCTGCAGAACGTCGTTGTTAAATTAAGATCTTTGAAGTTAAGTTGGATTCGGTTTGCCTGATGGTCTGCCAAGGACGTGAACTGCGTCTCATTATGTGGAAAGGCCAGTGGGATTCATGAGGAATAATGAGATAATAATTGCATGCTGAATTATAATGTATTGGTGCAGGCTGATGGTATGCCTGACAAGATAAGAGTATTGTGCAGATGTGTGTGTGTGCCTGCCTAGTGTCTTCTGAGTGTATATTGTGATCAGAATGGACAGTGTTAATTCCAGACTATTGAGTCTGATGTTGTTAAATGGCCCAAGCATGCTAAGAAGCAATGAATATACGTGAGTTTCCGTGTAGTTGTTGATGGGCGTTATCTCATGGCAAGCTGATTCCTGGCCTGTGTTATCGCTATGTGTGAAAGAGACAGTATTTCCTTGTGGCGGCCTCGGGAGACAAAATCCAATCTTTAGCGTAGTGGAGTTCAATATTTCTTTACAGCTCGTAATCTACCCGGAAGTACATGACGGATGACCGCGCTGTTGAGCGCTCAAACGCAGCAGAAGGAGGCAATGTTGCCCATTGCTTTCTTCATGATATCAAGGATTATTTATATGTTTTTCCCTTACAGGATGGTTTTACATTATTATTTATGATTGTATACCTTGTCTCGTTGTTTTTAAAGGGAACAGCCCGAGTGCTGAAGTATCGTTGGTTTATCTAGTTCTGTCTAGATCTTTTGTAGTGAACCGGGATTCACATTAGAAGCAGTGTAGCATTTAAGACTTTATTCGATATCCGATGTATATATATGTTTAGTTTGATTATTTGAATTGATGTAAATATAGTGTAGGATTTGCCCCTAGTATTTTGCATACCTTACATAGCGTCCGGTGCGTCTTAATTATTTTTCTTTCCGTCGTAATTTTTCTTATTATGTAACTTTTATTTTACGGAAATAGTTTGACGACTCTCGGGATTAATTTAATTTGAAACCGTATCGTTGGAATGCGATAGTGTGAAACTCCATACCACATGGCAGTGTTTGCGTACACTTGTTGCCATACAACATAAACATTGGACTATAAGAAGAAGCTCAATCTTGATTTATATTAATGTTCTTTGTTGAACTTGTTTTTCTTTTTAATGTCAAATTTATATAATCATTCAATTAACGTTTTTAATTTCGATTTGTTTCTATACTCTGAGTTTATTTTTTTACAAATTATTATTTTTTTCTTGATTTTATTATTTTCGTGTGATTTGATCGGGGATATTTATTAATAAATCCATCTTACCCCCTATGATTGTTTCTCATTCGTGTTATACCTCCATTTCCTGTCATTGATTGCTATTTTAGTGTAGAACTTCGACTTTTTATCCTGACCCAATCGACAACCAACCCACACTCTGCCCAACCCTGAGTTAGTCGGATGTTCATACAGGAATGGAGGCATCGTCCTAGAGGGTATCTACCCCTGGGTACGGTACAAGAGGATGGAATTAATTTAAGCACACACATTTTTATTTACAATATCCTGCACTGCTTAATGCCCTCTAACATTTAATTTATTATTTCTGTTGTTGTTTATTCTCTTCTTGAATATCTGTACAGATTTTGGAAAAGGATCAAACACTACCCCTGGTAAACTGTTCCACTCCTTCACGCCCTTCCCAATGAAAGAAAATTTACCCCAATCGCTTCTGCTAAAATTCCTTCTAATTTTGTACTTGTGGTCAGTTCTACCAATATAATTATTTTCCAACTGAAGCCTCTCACGGATATCTCTTCATGCTTCTTCTCCTGTATAGGCTCTATATAATCCTATAAGTCTAGTTTTCTCCCATCTCTTACTTAAAGTTTCCCACCCAAGTTCCTTTAACATTTCTGATACACTACTCTTTCTCCTGAAATCCCCTGTTACAAACACTACTCTTTCTCCTGAAATCCCCTGTTACAAACCTTGCTGCTTTCCTCTGCACACCATCTAGTTCTTTTATTAGGTATTCTTGGTGAGGATCCCAAACACTGTTTGCATATTCCAATAATGGACGAACCATACTTAAGTAACTTTTTTCTTTTAATTCTTTGTTGCATCCTTTAAGTAGCCTCATTATGACATGTAACGATCTGTATGCTTTCCCAACAATGTCATCAACATGACCCTTCCAGTGCAAATTACTTTCAAATCTCACACCTAAGTATTTGCACTTGCCATCTTTCGGGATAACTACCTCATCCAAAGTATATTCAAATTCAGTTTTAAAGCTCCTGTTTGTAAATGTTGTAACAGTTGTTTTGCCTCCATTAATCTTCATATAATTTTCTTCAACCCATTCTTGGATACTGTCAAGGTCCCTTTGTAATTCTGAGCAATCCTCAATGTTATTTATTTCCCTATACACAATTATGTCATCTGCATACAATCTTATTTTCGATGTTATATTGTTCCCTAAATCATTTGCGTTTATTAAGTAACGGACCGATTATACTACCCTGTGCAATTCCCTTCCAAACTTTCTCTTCCTGTGATATATTATTTCCTACTTTGACTTTCTGAACACTTGAATTTAGAAATTTTCTTATCCAACGTATAACCCTTACGTCCAATCCTATTCCCTCCAATTTCTTTAATAATATTCCATGTTCCACTCTATCAAAGGCTTTGGAAAGATCTATGGCTATGCAATCTAACTGGCCCCCTGAATCTAACTGATCTGATATGTCCTGCTGAAATCCCACCAGTTGTGCCTCGCAAGAAAATTTCTTTCTAAATCCATACTGGCTCCTCATGAACCAATTTTATCATCACATATCCCTCTGATGTACTTTGCTATTAAACTCTCCAGTATTTTACAAACTATACTGGTCAGGCTGATTGGTCTGTAGTTCTCTGGTTTCCTTTTATCACCCTTTCCTTTATAAATTGGTATTATTATAGATTCCTTCCATTCCTTTGGTATTAGGCCTACACTATTATATTTATGACATAGTCAAAGAGAAATTTTAAATAAGGCACTATATACCACCCCATTGTCTTTAATACCTCCCCAGTAATTTGATCACTTCCTGCTGCTTTTCCTTGCTGAAACAGTTGGATTTCTCTGAAAATATCTTCATTTGTGAATGAGAAGCTTCTTTTATCCCTGTGTGTCTCTCCCTCTCTATCTTCTGTTATGGTTTCCAAGTCCTGACAATCTTCTACTGAATCTCTGAATTCCCTACTAAAGAGGTTTGCTTTCTCAGTATCTGTTAAATAGTGTTCACCCCCTTCTCCCACCATTGTAGGAATTTGGATTCCTTTTCCTTTTTGATTCCTAATATATGAATACAGCTTTTTCCATTTCCCTTTGTGGTCATTACCCTCTTGAAGAATGCCATTCATATAATTCTCTTTTGCTTCCTTTTTCACTCTATTCAGTTCCCTCATTAGCTGTTTTCTAGTTTATCTATTCTCCCTACCTTCTTTGATTTTCCTGTTTACTATTCTACATTTTCTTTTTAATTTTCTTATTTCCCTTGTGTAATAAACAGGGTCTGAGGTCATTTTACTCTTCTTAACAGGTACAAATCTCTTCTCTCCTTCCCAAATGATTCCTTTAAATTTAGCCCAAAGTGTATCCACATTATTCCCTTCACTTATCCAACAACTGAATTGTGATTTAAGGTAAGTCCCAAATTCATCAACTTTAGTTTTTCTGTATAATTTCTTGTCTTTTGTGACCCTCTTATTAAGCATTTTTGGTACGAGTCCTACATCCATTATTACAGCCTTATGGTCACCTATTCCTTCAATTACCTCAGTTTTATCAACAATTTCCCATGGTTTAACCAAGAATACATATAGCAAGTTATTGAGACGAGTTGGTTCTTGTACTACTTGTGTAAATCCTCCCTCCCAAATTAACTTATTTGCCAGTTTCTGTTCATGGGCTTCATTTGCAGCTCCATTCCATTCAACTTCAGGCAAGTTTAGATCTCCCCCAATTATTACCGTATCATTATTTTTTTATGAGTATAATCTATTATTTTCTCAGATATTTCCATGTCTCTTTCCTCTCTTCCAGACCTATATATTCCTATAATTCCCACCTCCTTCATATTATCACAAACTATCCCTGATATTTCATCCCTTTCATCAATAAACCATTCATGCGAACAATAACTTTCCTTCACCAGAATAAATACCCCTCCTCCATTTTTATCTCCTCGGTCTCTACGATAGACTGTATACCCTTCTGGAAATACTTCTGTATTACCCACCCCTTCTCTCAACCACGATTCCACTCCTATCACCACATCCGTCTCATAAGATTCCATCAATGTACCGAATTTTAATTGTTTATTTACTACACTCTGACAGTTTACCAAGAGCAATCTCAGACCTCCTTCATTCCTAAAACTTGACTGTTGCAATTGGGTAACGTTTGACTCATGAGTTGAGAACTTCCCTGGAACCCAGATCCTTGTACATAGATCTTGATTTAAGGGTCTGGGTTTTCTGGCAAGTTTCCCTGTATGTGCCAGTTTAGTGGTATGGGTTTTCTTAAGTACAGATTAGTTTGCAAATCTCTGTTGATAAGTTTAGCAATTTGTCTATCCTTGCTGTTGACCCTGACCACGATTTCACTCAATGCTTCATAAAACTTGTCAACTTCATCAACCCTCACATGGTGAATACACGGACACAATTCTTGTCCTAATTCCTCCAACTGACAAATCTACCCACATCATTCGCTCATTTACGTGCCTAACAGAAACTATGTTGCTTGCTGTGGTATTGCTGATAAAGTGCCCTACCCCAGACTCTGTCCTTCCCTTTCTAACACCCGTCAAGTACACTTTATAATCTCCTCTCTCTTACTCGTTATCTCCCCTTACCCGAATATCACTTACTCCTAGCACATCCGGATCCATCCTCTTTGCTGACTCAGCCAGTTCTACCTTCTTTCTTCCGTAAGCCCCATTAATATTGGTAGCTCCCCATCGAATTCCATTTCGTTCGCCAGGTTGTTTCCAAGGAGCCCCTCGCCTGTCAAATGAGAGTGGGACTCCGTTACTCCCATAGGTCCGAGGCTTGCTTAAAGTGTTCTGAGCTCGGTAAATTCATGAAGCATTATTCTACCCTACTTGCACATAGTCCAAGTGAGGATATCTCCTCTAACGGGTTATGAACCACCGGTGAATTGTATAGTCCTAGCCGCCTGAGCATAAGGAGGACCATGACTCAGAATTTGTCCGAGATGCCCACTCCCATTCCATAGCAACTGGTATCCCGACTCTCAGGACCACTTACTAGGCCACTCAGCCGTTGCCCATGGTTCACGAACTAGGACGTGACTACAGTAACCCACAAACATGAACCATAATACTGTAATAATAATAATAATAATAATAATAATAATAATAATAATAATAATAATAATAATAATAATAATAATAATAATAATAATAATAATAATAATAATAATAATAATAATAATAATAATAATAATAATAATAATAATATGTAACAGTCCAGTAACCGTTGTAGTTGTGGACTTGTTTCCAACATTTCGTTAGTAGGTTTTAAAACATGAATCCTTGACTCATGTAATATGTATTGGGGTACAAAGCCGTGAAAGGTATTTACCTTCTTGTTACTGTCATCTTTCATGAATGAAACAGGAGCGGTTCTGTTTCTTAAAACGTTGTCCTGAATGCATAAGATACTGCTCACATTCTTTACTATATGGATAGACCTACACAATAAGAAAAAAATGAATATATTATTTGTACACTTCGTAAAAAGGGAATATATGTGAAGAATTTCAGGAGCATGATTCGTTTTACGGTTATATTTGTGATTTTGGCTAGACCCAAATAATAATGTTTTTCTACAAAATATGAGGGAGACTTGGTATAATAATTTCGTGTGGCTATTTCTAGCCGAGTGCAGCCCTTGTAAGGCAGACCCTCCGATGAGGGTGGGCGGCATCTGCCCGTTGTAGATAACTGCATGTTATTGTGGTGAAGGATAGTGTTATGTGCGGTATGTGAGTTGCAGGGATGTTGGGGACAGCACAAACACCCAGCCCCCGGGCCATTGGAATTAACCCGGCCGGGAATCGAACCCGGGACCCTCTGAACCGAAGGCCAGTACGCTGACCATTCAGCCAACGAGTCGGACAGGGAGACTTGGTGAAAGCGTTCCATAGAGCAGCTGGAAAGAACTTAGATTTCATCAAATTTTATTGATTTTATTTAGGACCATCACTCGCGTGGAAGATCCTTGTAGACATTACCGGTACTTAAATGATTTCAAAGAGCTTGGAAATGTATCGAGCATTTTCCTGAAGGTTAGTGCATCCCTAAATCCTCTTCTTATAAAAGAATATTTGCGCCCCATTTTGTCCTCTTGTCTTCATATTATGATCTTTCCCATGTTTGAGAGCTTCACTCAAGCTTATTCGTCTACGAATGTCATTCATGGTTTCCATTTAGAATTGAATAGAATACTCTTCTCTTCTAGTCAAGGATTATCTGCAATCCGTTCAATATGAGCAGAGATGATGGGTACCACCTGAGCGACATCGGTGTCCCACTCCAATACTTGGAGAACAGAACCTCTCAACACAGAATACATTCTAATACCATCTCCCAATATCGCAAGGAACCAACACCAAGCGTCAGACAGCGCTCGTGACCATCATGCTGGCGTTACGAGACCAAGGAGAAGCCAACCACTAGCAGCACTTGTCATCGTTCTTTGTTTGAAGACGCGGCTACGAAGCCGTGAAACTAGTCACAAGCCGAAACTTACCACATGGTTATGTTTTATTATACCATGGTGTATCGAAAGATGCAGTACACATAGGGAGAGAGTATGTATTTATCCTAATCATTAATAATACGCACAGTTAGTTTTTAATCATACAAATACTAAAGATATTGCAAAAATATTACAGTATATATATTTGTGTCCGGTTCCATGGCTACATGGTTAGCGTGCTGGCCTTTGGTGACAGGGTCCCGGGTTCGATTCCCGACAGGGCCAGGAGCTTTAACCATAATTGCTTAATTCCGCTGGCACGGGGTCTGGGTGAATGTGTCGTCTTCATCATCATTTCATCCTCATCACGCCTAAGGGCGTCAATTCAAAAGACCTGCACCTGGCAAGCCAAACTTGTCCTCGGACACTCCCGGCACTAAAAGCCATACGCCATTTTATATATATTTGTACCTGAGAGCCAGACTAACGTAATTTTTTTAGCCAGAATTGAGAAGACTGAAATCAAGCTTCCTATGGCCTCTTGTATGAGAGATAAAGGAAATTAAGTCCAAAAGTTCATTTAAAAAGGAAATGATGTAAGTGCTAATACATCTTGGAGTAAAACAAACGTGTCACGTTACTGCAAAATGGCTCTAAATATATTGTTAGGGTATATAAGAGAAAGTCCATACGCGGTGTTTTAGCTCCAAGCAAACAATCAAATAATGATCGTTTAAAGTCCTTCGTCCATGTTTTATGATGAGGTGACAGCAGGGGAGGGGGGTAATGAAATTACCTTTTCTCTCTCTAACTCACGGAAAGAGAATGTTGTAAATTGCGTGATAGAAGTTTTGAACTGTGCCATTTTATGATGCGAATGATGCACCGTGGCTTCTTAACTGCAGTCTCAGTTTCAAAGAGGTAAAGCATAATTCCCCCTCAGAGCTCGCACTCATTTGGAAGTTGATGGAGAGAACAGCATAATTCAGAGCCAAGAAGCATCTGCCAACTAGCGCAATCTTCACCTGCAATTACTGAGCGAATTTCTTTTCAAAATACTGTATATGAAGACACCTTTCAGGGTGGAGCGTATTAATTTGGAGGACTTCAGACATTTCACTTCTTTGATGGACAGCAATGCCTCCCTCTTTATATAACGAAAGAAAAACATTAAAGGTAATACCTTTAATAGCCTATCTTCAGTGGTGTGATTGCAAGTAAGAAAGGATTCATCTGGGATCCCATTTTACAAAACAAACTTCATCATCATCATCATCTGTTTACCCTCCAGGGTCGGCTTTTCCCTCGGACACAGCGAGGGATCCCACCTCTACCGCCTCAAGGGCAGTGTCCTGGAGCTTCAGACTCTTGGTCTGGGATACAACTGGGGAGAATGACCAGTACCTCGCCCAGGCGGCCTCACCTGCTATGCTGAACAGGGGCCTTGTGGAGGGATGGGAAGATTGAAAGGGATAGGCAAGGAAGAGGGAAGAAAGCGGCCGTGGCCTTATGTTAGGTACCATCCCGGCATTCGCCTGGAGGAGAAGTGGGAAACCACGGAAAACCACTTCCAGGATGCCTGAGGTGGGAATCGAACCCACCTCTACTCAGTTGACCTCCCGAGGCTGAGTGGACCCCGTTCCAGCCCTCATACCACTTTTCAAATTTCGTGGTAGAGCCGCGAATGGACCCCGGGCCTCCGGGGGTGGCAGCTAATCACGCTAACCACTACACCACAGAGGCGGCCAACAAACTTCACGGGAGAATTTTAGTTCGTTGATTTGTGGCGGAATACCGGTTTCGAGGTATTTGCCATTGAACATTCCACAACTGAGACAAAGCATATTAATTTAAATAAAGTACTAACGCCACCTCTGCAGCGGATTCCAGAATATTATTGCTCCTATTACAGAAATCTACATTGTCAGAATAGTTCACACGCAAGAAGTAGTGGTGGAGTTGAAGATGATTAAGGAGTCCTACTCATCAGAATGTAGAACCCGAATAAAGTATTAATGCTTAGATGTGATTAGTACCAGATTCTATTGTATAATATTATTAACTTCATGTTACTTTCAGTTCGTTGATTTGTAGCGAAATACCGGCTTCGAGGTATTTGCCATTGAACATTCCGCAACTGAGACAAAGCATATTCATTTAAATAAAGTATTAGTACCACCTCTGCGGCGGATTAATGTTTTCATAATTCTTAACATTGTTAGTCCAGAGTATAACATATTCCCAGAGCCCTATCTGTTATTTTAAGGCAATAAATTAATTTGAAATGTAAATTATATTAATCAAAAATGTGTTCAGAGATCAAAATTGCAGAAACTATGTCAAGAAGAGTGATGTATGTTCATTACCTAAGTCACAAAGCAGCAAAACTGCTCTCCAAGTGACAATTTTCCTCTCTTCTGTGAGATTACTAAAATCTGAGTGACGTTGCTTTAACGCACCTGTACAGAGTGACCGCTATGCTGGTCTGGTAGTAACTATTACACCATTTTGTTTGGCATAATATTTCGCAAATAACTTAATATATTTTGACATCTGTATTTTGGAATAGAATATAGTCATACCACAGATCCCTGTAAGAATATTTGTGCCACGAAATTCTACCCAGCGATTTAGACACCATGTATTTCGGCAGACAGACAGTTTAATTTTTATATGTCTTATTTCGTACATCAACGGCCGTAGCCGTGTTGAAACACCGGATCCCGTGAGATGTCCGAAGTTAAGCAACATTGGGCGTGGTCGAGATTTGGATGGGTTGCTACGCGCTGTTGGTGGGGGGTAGGGGAATGGAGGAGCGGAAATGAAGTGGCCGCCCTACCGTACGTAAACTCCGGCTCAGGCACACCTCTGCGGAGGTTCGGACCTGCCTTCGGGCAGAATACACCCTTACCTTACCTTATTTGGTACATAGAGATCAATTAAGTTTGCATTAACATTTTTACAATTCATTAACTATTTATATAATTATTTTTCTGAATTTATTTAAAGTTGTTCAGCTACATACTCTACTGTATAATTTCTAAGACATTCCTTTATAACATATATATCTTTTCTTAATAGTCCCTTTGACTCTTACACTGTTAATTAATGTTCAAAGGTTGAATTACTTGTGTCAGAGGAAAGAGATTGGAACACTGTTTTTTATATAAATAAGATACACTACCATGCAAAATTCTTCAAAAGTTTTTGAAATACGATAAAAACCATGTGTGAAGAGCATCGGTCAAATGGCGGAGTGGGACATAGCAAGACACAAACTGAGGTATTTTACAAACATATTTTGAAGTAGTGGGATTTTTCCCACCAGATTGGAGAGGAATTCATATTTTGTGCATTGAAAACTGCAATTTGTTGAGCGTATGTTGAACATTAAAGCTTGAAATTTTCTTCACCAAACGAAAACGAAAAATAATTCATGCAGTAGAGGGTTAAATAAAAGTGTAGGCTGTTGTCTTCGCAAGTTTACAAATGTCTGCACTGGTGTTATTGGTTTTAGAATATGTGATAAGAATATCCATAACTTCGGACTTAGATAGTAAGAAAGTTTATGGCAACATTTTAGTTTTCCATCGAACTTCTAGAGCCTTAATTACACTGATAGCACAACTTTAGTGTATATTCTCACAAAAAGATCTGCTTCTATCTCTTCATTTTTCGCTGGAGTTCCAAGTTCACCTCAGGCAGACAGGTCTCTGTTTCATTGTCGTGTTTCTTACGACAAGAACGTCTCTACTGTCTCATTAGAGCACGGTGATTCACATATAGAATCCGATATTTCTGGGGCTGCCAGATCACTAAGTTAAGCGTTGAATCACAGGCCTGGTCGTTTTTGTACTCGGATGTTTTCATCCCAAGAGATAACGAACGAAATCAAATTGAAAATAAATGTGTCGTACTATGGGAGACCAATTAGGAAAGTTTCATAGCTCATATAAGAGCATAACTTATCGCAATCGCACGCACATATACAAATATATTTCATATTCGTAACCGTTTTTGAAATATATTAAAATGTACACACGAAACTCTACGCTGTAACGGTTCAAATCCCGTTATAAGGTGATATGTGTATTATTATTATTATTATTATTATTATTATTATTATTATTATTATTATTATTTCTGTATTATTATTATTATTATTATTATTATTATTATTATTATTATTATTATTATTATTATTATTATTATTATTACTATTATTGTAACTATTATTATTGTTCAATTCAGTTCTGTAATGATTATCGCTTGGGTGATTGTAGTTAATTTGTTACGTATATATATATATATATATATATATATATATATGTGTGTGTGTGTGTGTGTGTGTAGATTGACATTAAGGACATGCACAGTAGGAGTTGCTGTATGATATCAGATGTGGAAGTATTGTGTGAAATAACTTTTGACATTGCAACACGTTGTGTAATACTGCTAGCGTAACTGCTGAGTCATCGCTCTGTCATTGTGTGCATTTAACGATGAGCTCATTTTTTGGAAACACCTTGAGTGCCCCAGGCAATTTCACCATAGTATGTAACATTTGGAGCCTGGTGGGAGTAACATCATACTTAATTTTGGAGATTGCGTAGGTGGGTTAGCTAAAGGCTATAAATACTAGGACCAGCGTCTTATAGCGTCAGTCATTGGGAGACTGAGGCCACAGTTGGTCGGTCAGTCATATGAACGGAAAGACTTGCCATGAAGTCAGATGGACGGAGACACTTGCCATGAAGTCAGTGGAATACCGAGCCTTGCCATAAGAGAGGGTAGTAGTCAGTCAGGGAGTTGGAGAAGCAGCAGTCACATGGATACTTAGTCGCGAGTCACCATATGGATTAAATGTTCAGAGTGTGAATCTAATTTCAAGCCATGCTATATCTCGTCAGTGAAACAAAACGGATACATCACCAAATTAGGCTTGAGACACCTACATCAGATACCAACTCAAAGTAATACGTCGTAATTACACTCAAAGTGTTGAAGGTACAGTCAAGTGAACAGTGAGGGATAATTTTCTTGTACAACTTTTAAATGTCCGGTCAAGAGGAATTAAAATTAAAATGTCTGGTTTCTTTCAGTTGTAATGTATAATTTCATATTCTCATGTCTTTTATCGCAGCAAGTCTTACTATTTTTTCTATACAATTTAAAGAATATATCTTGTTCTATCTCAAATGAATTTATCGTTTTATTTCAATGGTAAAATTAGATAACCTCAAATATAATGGGGAAACCGAAAGCCAATATCCTTTTCCCAGAACCTATATGGTATGTTGTCTAAGTAAGCTTATTACCCCACACCCTGGAGATACTCAAGACTCTCATTCTCATCGCTGCATTGAGTTGTAACTGGCGCCCATCATATATTGTATTTGTAAGTAATCAGGTAAGAACTAAGTGTGAGTACAAGCAGAGACGATTGAGTATCTTATTTAATGAATAATTCATGAATATGTTATATTATTTTCATATTTTAATTCAATGAGTGAGTGATAGTCCTCAAAGTGGCCCCATATTTTATTTAAAGAATATTATTTGCATATTTTTCATTTAAATGCTATTTGATATTATTTTAAATTAGTGAATATAGTCGAAATGTTACAACACGTATCCAAGAGAAAGAAACAAAACAGTTTAACTTATTTTTTTATGTGTTTTGAGGAAATCAAGTTTTTTTTTTTGCAAGTTGCTTTACGTCGCAGCGACACAGATAGGTCTTGTGGCGACGATGGGACAGGAAAGGGCTAGGAGTGGGAAGGAAGCGGCCGTGGCCTTAATTAAGGTACAGCCCCAGCATTTTCCTGATGTGAAAATGGGAAACCACGGAAAACCATCTTCAGGGTTGCCGACAGTGGGGTTCGAACCTACTATCTCCCGAATACTGGAGAAATCAAGTTAAAAGGAAATCTTGTCTCCAAGAAAAGATCCTAACAATATTACATTAGACTGTAAAAATGGAGAATCATCCAGAACGAGGAACGAAACAGTTATTATTACATCAGTAATAGGCTATTTGTATCTGAAGAAACTGTCATGTGTTCGTGCATATTCATCGACTTCTACGCATACGTGCAGCATTTTGCGACATAATTTCGTATGTACAGTATATTGAGCCTCAGTGGCTCAGGCGGCAGCACGCCGGACTCTCACTGCTAGATACCGTGGTTCAAATCCCGGTCACTCAATGTGAGATTTGTGCGGAGCAAAGCGGAGGCAGGACAGGTTTTTTCCGGGTACTCCGGTTTTCCCTGTCATCTTTAATTCCAGCGACACTCTCCATTAACATTTCATTTCGTCTGTCGGGCATTTATCATTTCCCCAGAGGAGTGCGACCGGCCTCGGCAGCCGGCATGTTTCCTATCCTCGCCGCTAGATGGGTTCTTCATTCATTCCATTCCTGACCCTGCCAAATGACTGGAAACGGGCTGTGGATTTTCGTTTTTCACAGTATTTGAATGATATTTGAACATTTACGATCTCTTGGTTACAGAAGCAAATCATGAAATATTAGCGAAAATGAATCAGTTTTGAAGGATGAGAGACGTCGTACGATGTCAGCATATAAGAGATCTTTGGTGATACATTCGGTATTTACCGTACAACATTAATTAAAAACTCGCCAATAGTTTGGTTAGTCGAGTTCTGATTTCTCTCTGCCAGCTAGTGAAGTAACATGGAACATCGAAATGGACACGAAGACAACTTAACTGGCGTCAAATCCGAATGCCCGTCCACGGTAGCTGAGGTTATACAATGTATTGATTTATTTGAGATAAATATGGCTTAAGAGTTCGGGGTCATCCGAAAATGTATCATGTAACAAAACGAGTGACGGAAGTACTGTATAACCTAACAACCATGTCTTACGGCCTGCGGTCATCTGAATTTCTTTTTCAAAGTGATCTGTGCTTTTTTAGACGTCTTTTACTGATATTTTATTATTTTTCTCTTCCTTATTTATCTTTCATTTTCTATTTAAGGACGACACACACACCCCCAGTCCCCGAGCCAGTGGTAATAACCAATTGAGGGTAAAATCCCCGACCCAGCCGTAAATCGAACTCGGAGCCCCTTGAACCAAAGGCCAGCGCGCTAACCATCCAGCCATGGAGGTGGACTGAAAACAGCAACTGTTGATAGATGGTCATGACCGAGAGACATAATATGTAAAACATATTCATGATCATTTGATTTTCCGACGTGGAAATTTGACACATAGTTTTTATTTTTTGTTAGTGGTAAACGTGGCTTAATGAAATACAGAAGGACTTGGATTCGGCTGGGATTTCAGACATTGATCTAGAAGATCGTTCCAAAGTTTGTGCTATGGTACAGTCTTGGACCCCGCCACCTAGAGTCCCTAGAAGTCGGAAGCCCCTTTCACAGGAGAGAAAGGAGAAATTATCAGCAGCACTCAAGAGATATTGGGAACGAAGAAGAGCATTGAGGAAGAACTAGTCATCAGCGCTCCTTAGTGGGCTTAAATCAATAATAATAACGTCGCTCTGACACATCGAAATAATAATGTTTTTTAAAGTCCCACTAACTACTTTTGACGGTTTTCGGAGACGCCTAGGTGCCAGAATTTTGTCCAGCAGGGTTATTTTACGTGTCAGTAAATCTACATACAGTACATCGAAGATTTTGGGTGATACAAGGATGGGAAAGAATTAGGATTGTGTGGTTAGTGCCCGTGGCCTTATTTAAGGTTCAGCCCAGCCAGCATTTGCCTGGTGTGAAAATGGGAAGCCACGGACAATCATCTTCAGGGCTGTGGACGGTGGCATTCGAACCCACCATCTCCCGAATGTAAGCTCACAACTACGTGACCCTAATCGCACGCCAACTCGCTCGGTGGTAATGCAATTATTATTATTATTATTATTATTATTATTATTATTATTATTATTATTATTATTATTATTATTATTATTATTATTATTGCTATTTGCTTTACGTCGCACCGACACAGATAGGTCTTATGGCGACGATGGGATAGGAAAGGCCTAGGAAGTGGAAGGAAGCGGCCGTGGCCTTAATTAAGGTACAGCCCCGGCATTTGCCTGGTGTGAAAATGGGAAACCACGGAAAACCATCTTCAGGGCTGCCGACAGCGGAGCTCGAGCCCACTATCTCCCGATTACTGGATACTTGCCGCACTTGAGCGACTGCAGCTATCGAGCTCGGTATTATTATTATTATTATTATTATTATTATTATTATTATTATTATTATTATTTTTATTATTATTATTATTATTATTATTATTATTATTATTATTAATTTTAGTATTGTATTATTTGACTCCTTATCCATATCAATAAAAAAATCTGCACACTTCGAATTTTTGCCTCACACTTAACTTTTACCTGAGATTAGGTATACAAATTTCTGTTTGTCTATCGCTGCGTATTTATGTGAACATCACGGGAAAACGGCTAGACATAATTCCTAGAAGCTCGGTATTTCAGTTCAGGGATGTCAGCAGAGTGCATTATCCTGTATTATATAAGTGCACAGTAGCGCAGAAATGTTCAGGGGACCAAAACAGAATTATGCCAATTTCTCCGTCAATATCAGATCTATCGGAAAACTTTACGTGATAAAAGTTGTCCAAAATGCTATTTCCGATCCTTTAACTTATGCTCCATCTGGTTTTACTATTCCCAATTATTTTCTTTTTCACAAAATTCCAAATATCTTTGGATTTATTAGTTCTGTCTCAGATCTGTACTTACAATTAGTTTTAAAATGAATGAATGTTCTCATTCTATTGCTGCGGAACTCCAGCATCTGAGGAGAGAACATTCTATTCATTGGAATATTAAAACATCAGTATGCAGTTTAACAATTAATTACATAAGAAATAATAATGTCCGCCTCTGTGGTGTAGTGGTTAGTGTGATTAACTGACACCCCCAGAGGCCCGGGTTAGATTCCCGGCTCTGCCACGAAATTCGAGAAGTGGTACGGGGTTCACTCAGCCTCTGGAGGTCAACTGAGTAGAGGGGTTTTCGATTCCTTCCTCAGCCATCCTCGAAATGCTTTTCCTTGGTTTCCCACTTCTCCTCCAGGCAAATGCCAGGATGGTACATAAATTAAGGCCACGGCCGATTCCTTTCCTCTTCTTTGTCTATCCCTTCCGATCGTCCCATCCCCCACAAGGCCCCTGTTCAGCATAGCAGGTGAGGCCGCCTGGGCGAGATACTGGTCATCCTCCCCAGCTGTATCCCCCGACCCAAAGTCTCACGCGCCAGGACATTGCCCTTGAAGCGATAGAGGTGGAATCCCTCGCTGAGTCCGAGGGGAAAACCAACCATGGAGGGTAAACGGGTTAAGAAAGAAAGAAAGAAAGAAAGAAAGAAAGAAAGATAGAAAAAAGGAAAGAAAGAATAAGAATAAGAATAACAAATCTAATTATCACAGTTATCCCGTTCTTTCTTGTCCTGTTTATAGCAGATTTATGGCCCAGCCATAACTATCTGTGCTTAATCTGCCCTTCATGTACAGATTATCTTGCAGTTTTCTTGTGTACATAGGCCTATTTCTAATTACTAATAATAACTGTACTGAGATTACTAGGCTTAGTCTACTCTTTATTTATTATTCTGATGATTCTATAACCATTCTCTTTGATTACTACCGATCAATTTCCGTCTAATTGCTGGGGTTTCTTTACAAGAGATAAGCAATTGAAATTATCCCCTATTTCCTCCACAGAGTAAGCATCTTATTTTCCTTATTTTTCCGTATTTTTATAAATTCATATCACCTACCAAATTAGACCGCACCGAGCTCGATAGCTGCAGTCGTTTAAGTGCGGCCTGTGTCCAGTAATCGGGATATAGTGGGTTCGAGCCCCACTGACGGCAGCCCTGAAGATGGTTTTCCGTGGTTTCCCATTTTCACACCAGGAAAATGCTGGGGCTGTACCTTAATAAAGGCCACGATAGCTTCTTTCCCACACTTAGCCCTTTCCTATCCCATTGTTTTCCAAATAGCTGTGTGTATCGTGTGACGAAACCGAATTTGTAAAAAATAATTCTGTAATACATTACTGTTGCAGTTATACGTTTGTATGTTTGAATCAAGTCAAACAATCAATCACTACTGATCTGCATTTAGGGCAGTCTCCCAGCTGGCAGATTCCCTATCTGTTGTTTTCCTAACCTTTTCTTAAATGATTGCAAGGAAATTGGAAATTTATTGGACATCTCCCTTGGTAAGTTAACCTAATCCCTAACTCCCCTTCCTATAAACGAATATTTGCCCCAATTTGTCCTCTTAAATTCCAACTTTATCTTCATATTGTAATCTTTGCTACTTTTTAAGACACCACTCAAACTTATTCGTCTACTGATGTCCTTCGACGCCATGTCTCCACTGACAGCTCGGAACATACCACTTAGTCGAGCAGCTCGTCTCCTTTCTCCCAAGTCTTCCCAGCCCGAATTTTGCAACATTTTTGTAACGTTACTCTTTTGTCGGAAATCGCCCAGAACAAATTGAGCTGTATGTTTACGACATAAAAAATCGCCAAAATATGCAGGTGATTATAGGCCTACTCTTAAAAAGGACCCAAACAATGGAAAAGATGACCAAACGTATTTACTTCTAACGATTGATTTTATATTAAAGATACAAATCATTTCGGTACAATCTTATTGCACTACTTCAATTAATTTCCTTACTCAGTATTAGGGAGATAGTGGGTTCGAACCCCACTGTCGGCAGCCCTGAAGATGGTTTTCCGTGGTTTCCCATTTTCACGTCAGGCAAATGCTGGGGCTGTACCTTAATTAAGGCCACGACCGCTTCCTTCCCACTCCCAGCCCTTTCCTGTCCATAAGACCTATCTGTGTCGATGCGACGTAAAGCAACTTGTAAAAAAAAGAAAAAAAAAATCCTTACAAGTACCCTTGACTTAAATCCACTAGTCTTTATCATAATTTCATTATCAATCATTAAACTATGATCAGTACCTAAGATATTTTAATTTTGTAATCTTACACAATGTTGACAGAGACCACATCGTTGCTCCTGCAAACTAATGAAACTCCTGTTAGTAATCGGAATGCGCTGTCAGTCAGCGTGGGCACAGAATATTAAATTGAAATAAAATCTAGAAAAAATATATACCTACCTCTTATTCCCCATTCATCTCAGCATTTTTATGTCTAGCAGTGTCGCTACGCTGCTGGACATCAAAGTGCTTTATAGCACTTATCTTAACTTCGCATTCATTGCAGAAGAAAATTTTCCTCCCCTGAACGCTAACGGAATTTCTTTCACTTTCACTACTCCCTCTTTAGGTATCCTTATGTCAGCTCTATCACAGTTAATGTAACTATGAAGCCTTGGAAATTATCTCTGTTGGCATTTTTAGGAGGGTAATTGAGGTGCTACCTGAGGTGGTCGCGAGCCACAATTGCGAAGACAAATAAAAAGATAAACCCTTGTGGAATTTCCTTCTATCATAAAAAGGGTGATATTCCAGTGGACGTATATACCCGCACTGCACCTCTTATTGTAAAACTAGTGATGCAAACTGAGACGATGTACAATAAGCATCAACTATCCAACTTCGAGGCCTGAACTTCAAGTTCCGTCACAGTGCCACAAACACATTTACACAAGCAACGTCGTACATCACATTCAAACTACAGCACATTTTTCCGTGCAACATACAGTAAAAGAAACAACAACTGAAATGACTGAAATAGGTCCAAAACAATAAATACAATAATAAATATGCATTTATATGGCCTATCAAATAATGCTAATTATGCTCGGAATGTCCACTTCTTGCATAATTCCAACAACAAAAACAACAGAAAAGAAGTACCGGTAGCCAAACCTAAGGACGGGGAAAATATGACATTTCCTAAAACCTAATAATTCAATAACCCGTGTCCTAATATCACCGAGCCAGAAGAAAATAAAATGTGATGACGAACAATGACCTATGCCAATAAAATGATCACTCGAAAACTGAGGAGGAAAAGGAATCCCGGATGCTGAAAGACTTGGCCTCGTTTTCTGGTGAGAATTCGTAAAGGAAAATCCCATCCATTGTGTCCGTAGAGGCCAGGATCGATCCGTAAACGCTGGACTTGAAAATCGTTAAACTCATTTCGTCCAATGTATATGTGCGTGTAATCGTTGAGGTAATTATGACGCATTAATAAATTACAACCGTAGACGGTGTAGGGCCTATATGCCTAGACAATCCTTTGACACTTCTCTCCTCTGATTTAATTCATTGTAGCGGCAGATACGAATGCCCTAGATTCATAATGAAATTCCTCTCGAGAGCTACTAAAGTTCTGTTATTATTGCATATTTCCCACCAACGATTTGAGTAGGCTACACGTTAAACTAATTTATTTTCTATTTTTAGTAACTTCAGCCTTGGTATAAAAAGTATTGTCATTTACAGTATCTTCCCAAGTTCATCCAGTCCTCTCGGACTCAACGAAGTACCTAACCACATTTTCACATTACTGCAGTCATGCTTAGGGGGCTGCCTGGCCGAGGCGGTAAAGGCGTGATCGGTTCGCCCGGAAGGACGTGGGTTCGAATCCCCGTTAGGAAGTCGTAAAATTTATGAAACGAGATTTCCACTTCCGGAGGTGCATATGGCCCTGAGGTTCAATCAGTCATTTGATCTGCATTTAGGACAGTCGCCCAGGTGGCAGATTCCCAAAAAATGAGTACCAGGTTAATTCCTGGGAGCAAAGGCGGCCTGGCGTAGAGCTAACCACTCTACCGCATCACGTGCCGAGGTTATCAATGGTGAAAGCCTTTACCTTCCACTCCTTCAAGGGCCTTCAAGGCCTGTTCAGAGGTGACTTTGCTTTGCTTTGCTTTGCTTTGCAGTCATGCTTCTTCCTTTTTCCTCCTCTGATTAGTGTTGTACCTCGATATCAACACTGAAACTGGACATAAGCTACAAGAAGGCAAGGACGATTGGTTCTTCACCAGTGCTTCCGTGCCTGCTAGAACTAAGGACTGAGAATCAAGAGGAGACGAACAACTATTTAGACGGCGTTAGTGCTCGGTGACTTTGCTTTGCTTTGCTTTGCAGTCATGCTTCTTCCTTTTTCCTCCTCTGATTAGTGTTGTACCTCGATATCAACACTGAAACTGGACATAAGCTACAAGAAGGCAAGGACGATTGGTTCTTCACCAGTGCTTCCGTGCCTGCTAGAACTAAGGACTGAGAATCAAGAGGAGACGAACAACTATTTAGACGGCGTTAGTGCTCTTACTTTGGAACCACTCAGACGTTTGTCTGGAGCTGAAGTGGGAACCGACAGAAAGTCCTTTCGAACAAGGCCGAGGAATGTAATTTCAATCCTCCTCTACTCAAATGTCCTCACGTCAGATTTTAAACCCCAGCAATCGAACTCAGGACTTTCGATACTGATTCTACGTGCATATTCCGAGGCAGCTCAAAGCTTTTGCTGAAGCATTGGAAATATAACTAAATTGCCTTTCCTTTTTAAAAATTTCATTATAGTTCAAGTGATACGACAATTTTTTATGAACTCTGTACAACGTAAGCCGGGACACTAAGAGATCTTTCCTGATGTTCACAGCTTGTGATGCATTTGTAGCCACACTGAAAATTGGTATTACTTGTGGTGAATCAGTTACCCATTATTATCTTTCCTGGACTCTCAGAGACAGACTACGGGAACTCGCAACTTGCGAGTGTGAAATGGAAACATTTTACGACTCTCTCATCACCTCCATTTACTAATGCAAGACTCCTCACTTTTATCTTTTCTATTCTTTAACTCTTTTAGATCAGATCTGCAGAACCCGAGAATTTTTTTTATTTTTATGTCTTTCATGACCCCTCACCTAGAGCGAATTCCATTTTGTCAGTATCTTCAATCTCCGAAGGGTCAGATTTCATGCCTTTCCTTCTTTCTTCATTCATTCATTAACTCGTTATGTTCTCCTTGAAACGATGGTCGACAACAAGTACGTTTACGTTTAGATCCTGCAGGTGTAAACCCTTAAAATAGCTGTGTTCAGTTCTGTCTAATTTGTTGGAATGGTGCCTTTCTCAAGCCTATGCTCGCTTCCTTCATGTATCTAATTTACCGCTGGAAAGCAGAGAATCGGACAGAATTCAAGCTCGCAAGAAGTACACGAGGCAGTGAAAAAATTAAATGCTGTGTGGCCTCCGGAGAGGCCTGGTGCAGGTCTTTTGATTCGACACCCGTACGCGACCTGCGCGTCGTGATGAGGATTAGATTATGACGAAGACGACACATAAACCCAGTCCCTGTGCCAGCGAAATTAACCAACTTTGGTTTAAATTCCCGATCCTGCCAGGAATTGAACCCGAGACCCCTGCGATCAAAGGCCAATACGCTAACCATTTAGCCATGGAGCTGGACATAAGGCAGTTGATCGTGCCGTTAAAAATATAACAAAATGAAACGATAGCAATAACTCCTTTGCGAGGAAATTGTAAAGATTAATTCATGGCTCTGTCAGTCCAGTGGTATAATGTCACCAGAAGTCCTGGATTCGATTCCTGCCTATCCATTGACTTATATTCTGTCCTGTGAGTTGGAATGAAGTTCATACAGCCTTGTAAGGTCAACGAAGCTAGCGAACCTGCAGCCAACTGGTGGCACTGCAGGGCATTTGGCAGGGCAATAGTTATCTTGGCAGCCTGTATGATTTCGTCTTGTTTTCCTATAAATAATGTTATTGGTTTTACAACCCGCTGAATGCGTTTATGTTTTTCAGAGACGCAGATTTTTAGAATTTTGTCCCACGGGAGTTCTGTTACGTGCCAGTAAATCGACCAACACGAGACATGCATATCCACCAGACAGACCTTGCATCGAACCCGCCAATCTGAGCTCAGAAGGACAACGCTCTACCACCTCTTGCTTTATATTATGATTCATAACTGTATAGTTCATAGGTTGGCCACAAATAGTTACGGCGTGTTTCCACAGTTAGTCAATGTTCCGGTTTCAACATTCAATGAGAATGTAAAATAATAAAAAGACAAAGTTTTTCCTTTCCTGATGCAATCAGGGGGACGTAGTATGTCTTCTTGTGCATGCTACTTTACAATCCCGGCACGAATATCGCGTTCTGCTTTCAACTATTTCAATTTGATCCACGCAATATCGAGACAGGCCGGATGGGATCTGTATGCAGTGCACATTACATGTGGTTCGCGTGCACTCGCCATTGTCTTCAGCCGGGGGACATAAACAGCAGAATAATGCAGTAGTGATCCGGAATACCAGATGATACCTGTATCACTCAATAAATATGACCGTTAACAGCTGCAAATTAAAAATACGGGAGTAAGTAATAGTTTAATGAAAGAAGTGGAATTTCTACGAATTCCTGATAGGCCTATGTTCATCCTCCGCCATTTTTCTCACTACCTGATGGGTCGCAGACTTGAACTGTGCCACGCATGTGCATTTGGCCCTTTTATAAGGCTGTATGCCATTCCACTGTGGAGGATGTATTCATCGTAGTGGGTTTCAGTTGTGATTGTTAGTGTGATTTGTTGTTGTATATGTGATGATTAATATATTGAGACAAACACAAAAACCAAGTCCCTGAACCAGAAGAATTAAACAGACGCAGGTAAAATCTACCATCCGGCTGGGAATCAAACCCGGGACACTTTGAACCGAAGAACGCAATGATGACCGTTCACCAAGGAGCCGTCCGACTCGTTGGCTGAACGGTCAGTGTACTGGCCTTCGGTTCAGAGGGTCCCAGGTTCGATTCCCGGCCGAGTCGGTGATTTTAACCTTAATTGGTTAATTCCAATGGCACGGGGGCTAGCTGTATGTGTTGTCTTCATCATTTCATCCTCATCACGACGCGCAGGTCACCTACGGGTGTCAAATAGAAAGACCTGCACTTGACGAGCCGAACCCGTCCTGGGATATCCCGGCACTAAAAGCCATACGGCATTTCATTTCATACCAAGGAACCAAATCGTACGACCAACAAACACGTAGCGTTAATGAACACTTATTACGCACACAAGTCAGAAAGTTAGTTTCTCTCCTTAACTGAAACAAAGTTATCAACTCGCCTACTATACCGGCTAGAATATACGGTAATCTCTCAGCCAGAAATGCTTGCTGCACGGGTCAGTGCAACGGATTCTTGCCGCAATGATTATCAAGGGAATGAAGACTCTCGTGATTATGATAATGAGGATGATGAAATGAAATGGCGTATGGCTTTTTTGTTGCTATTTGCTTTACGTCGCACCGACACAGATAGGTCTTATGGCGACGATGGGATAGGGAAGGTCTAGGAGTGGGAAGGAAGCGGCCGTGGCCTTAATTAAGGTACAGCCCCAGCATTTACCTGGTGTGAAAATGGGAAACCACGGAAAACCATCTTCGGATTGCCGACGGTGGGATTTGAACCCACTATCTCCCGGATGCAAGCTCACAGCTGCGCGGCTCTAACCGCAGGCGAACTCGCCCGGTGGGTATGGCTTTTATTGCCGGGAGTGTCCGAGGGCATGTTCGGCTCGCCAAATGCAGGTCTTTTGATTTGACTCCCGTAGGCGACCTGCGCGTCATGATGGGGATGACATGATGATGAAGACGACACATACGCCCAGCCCCTGTGTCAGTGAAATTAACCAATGATGGCTAAAATTCCCGACTCTGCCGGGAATCGAACCAGGGACTCCTATGACCAAAGGCCAGCACGCTGACCATTTCACCATGGAGCCGGTCACTAATTCTGTTGACCTACAGCAAAACTAATTACTTCAAGCTATTGTTCATTTGTTATACTTTTTCAACCGATTTATCTGCAGCGGAGTCAACTGGTGGAGTAACTTTCCTTTAGTGTGCAACGTTGAGGAGCTCAGACGGTACAGCGCTGGCATGTGAGCCCAAATTGGCGGATTCGATCCCAGTTCAGTCCGGTGATGTTTGAATGTTGAGGTCGGAGTGGATTTCGGCCTATAAGTGGCTACGGCTGGTCCGTGGTCCAACAGCTCTGCACTCTGACCGGCCAATCGAGCAGAGGAGGGGTGACCACGGCCCTACCGTGGCTCTACGCCTCTGCATTCGGGAGACGGGACAGGTTGGACCTCACGGCTGGCCCCAACCGTCGGCTATCCTGAGAATAGTTTTCCGTGGTTTTCCATTCTCCTGCACAAAGGCGAATGCCGGGACAGTTCCTAGTTTAGGCCATGGCCACCAACCTCCTCAACTTCTCCGAGCATCTCCTTCACCGTAACAAATCTCCCGGGCTGAGAGACGGCGTCACCGTCTAAGAGGCCCGCCTCCCCCTTCAGGGGATGAATGAAAACAAGTGAATATACAGTAATTGGGAGATAGTGGGTTCGAGCCCCAATGTCGGCAGCCCTGAAGATGGTTTTCCGTGGTTTCCCATTTTCACACCAGGCAAGTGCCGGGGCTGTAAGTTAATGAAGGCCACTGCCGCTTCCTTCCAATTCCTAGGCCTACCCTATCCCATCGTCGCCATAAAACCTATCTGTGTCGGTGCGACGTAAAGCAATTAGCAAAAAACAAAAAAACAAAAAAAACAAGTGAATGTGCCTTGTGTCGGTTCAGTTTAAAATGGTAAAGCAAATGTACCTTAATCAAGGCCACGGCCGCTTCCTACCAACTTCTAGGCCTTTCCTATCCCATCGTCGCCATAAGACGTATCTGTGTCGGTGCGACGTAAAGCCACTAGCAAAAAAAAAGACCTGTCTGTTTAGATATGCTAACAAAGCAGACCAGCGTGAAATTACGTCTGTTTTAGAATAAGTAGTGCGTCTCTTAGCCAGGTCATTGCCACACACATCGGCATAGAGTACGGTAATTAAAACGGGTTTAACATAATTAGTGCAGAATCTAACGGAGATAAGTGTACTGGGAGCTGTGATCTCTCACGATAAATCAATGTAAACCGAGGACTCGTGAACCAGAAGGATGTACTGTACAATACAGTATAGTAGGTCTATCAGGTCATGCTATGACGAGATCAGATGTAGGGGCTTTCTTCGCGTAATGTTCTAAGATACATTTCGGTAATGGGCCACACAGCCAGCCTGCTCGTAACTTGCTCAGGGGAGCTACTAAATGATTCAATTCCGGGCGTGTTTTATTTCTGAAGGGACCAACAGAGAGCGAATTATATCTTTTCCCTCTCTCCTTTTAGTTTTCCCAGAGGTACTTTCGTTACATCCTAAAAGTGTAATTCTGTTCTCAATTTTTTGGTGTTTGGAACACAATTTGACCATTACAACTCAAGACAACTGTTATACCTAAGGAAATGGAACTGACACTGGCTTCTCCAGCGCTAAGTCATCAAGTCATCAACTTCCTCAAGGACACTGGCTTGCACTCCAAAATCTAATTATATTATACTTATTTATTTTTTCCTTTACATTTTTATAATTACAATATTATTATTATTATTACTATTATTCTGTAATCATATATAAGAGTCGCGATAAGACTTTGGAGTTAAAGCGACTATAAACAACCCTAATAAAAAAAAAGCAACTTATGTTAAATGCTTGGATATAGCTTTTTTTGTCAATATCGTCCCTACTGTGCTAAAAGCGCGAATGTGGCAGTGCTTTTGATCCATTATTTCCCTCAAGACTGGTCACGCCTCCCAGCCACATATTGATATGCAGTCCATTAGAACAATTTTCGTTGAGTTCATTTTCCTATGCGCGTGTGTAAAGGAAAATTAACCTCACTGTACCGTACTGTAGGAATGTATGTTTGCATGCCATATTTACCCACTCCTAGAATATGATGTACTTAAGGTTCATTTTCCTTTACGTAAGTGCATAGGAAAATGAACTCAAGGAAATCATTGTTCTGATGGACTGCATATCAACATGTGGCTGGGAGGCGTGACAAGTCTTAAGGGAAATAATGGATAAGAAAAGCACTGTCACATTCGCGGTTTTGGCACAGCACCGACGATATGTCATTGACAGAGATATGAGTAGCATGAGGAATGGCCAAACACGATTGTGGTTACTGAAATTCAGTACGGTTTCAGTTGGAAGACATGACTACCGGTACACACTTAACGCCTCAGCATTTTCCGCATAAAAACACAGAGGCGAGGTTCTGTTATTTATTTCTTTTTCAGGAATTAGTCATCAGCAGAATGTCTTCCACACGATAAGCAAGTCTTCACTTATGGTAGAGGATCAAACTGCTGGAGTGCGGGTCCCGTAAGATTAATATCACCGAACGAGTTAGCAACGGAGCTGCGCTTGCATTCGGAAGATGGTGGTGTCTCATCTCACTGTCGACAGCATGTGGTTTCCCGTTTTTTACACTAGCCAAAGGCTGGGGCTGTACCTTAATTAACGTTACGGTTGCTTTCTTCCTAGTCGTAGACCTGTCCTATCACTGGTCGCCACAAGACCTGTCTCTGAAGAACATATAGCAAAATCTTTTTCTTTTTTTCTTTTTCTACCCCATTTCCCACACATGTGGGGGGTCGTGAGTACAAAATGGGTTGCACATGTGGATTTGGACCTGTTTTACGTCCGGTTGCCCTTCCTGACACCAACCCTATATGGAGGGATGTAATCACTATTGCGTGTTTCTGTGGTGGTTGGTAGTGTGGTGTGTTGCCTGAATATGAAGAGGAAAGTGCTGGGACAAACACCCAGTCCCCGAGCCAGAAGAATTAATCAGTGGCGATTAAAATCCCCGACCCGGACGGGAATCGAAACCGGGACCCTCGGAGCCGAAGGCCTCAACGCTGACCATTCAGCCAATGAGCCGGACTAAAACATATAGCAAAATTAAAAGTTAATAAACATTGTTTGCTCCTTGTTTTACTAACATAGCGCTTCTTTAGATACTGCAATTTTCAGTAGTGTGGACAGCTGATACAAGAGTGGTAGGATTTTATCTGGTTTCTGGTTTTCTCTTTTCATTTTTGTCTTCGTATAACTGTCTGCAAGCTCTAGTTATTTTACATGGATCTTTGATGTTAAGTTGATCACACAAATACCTGACACTTTCCTCTCTATATAAAGCATCTGAGACATTTGGCCATTTAGATGGATGCCGCACATTTAAACGAACAGTAGCATTACCATAGGTATCTTTCTCTACTGTCGTCTATGAGATGACTGTTGTTAGTAGTCTTAGTTCCAAACTGTCTGCCAGACTTCCGTAGAATTGAGTATTGGAGCGTTTCACCAGCTACTAACATGTATGGAAACTTCTGGTACTCATTCACCACTTTTTTGACCTATCACTGCTGAGTACCAGCCGGCCCTACGGTCTAGGAGGTCCCGAGTTCAATTCCCCGCCAGGTCAAGAAATTTTTACCTGGATCTGGGGCAGTGTTGCCAACTCGGCGCCAAATTTGGCGGATTTTTAAATGGAACAGCGGCTAAATTTTCCATCTAGGGAACAGCGGATTTTTTGACGTATTTTCAAACTTCTTTTAGCGATTTTCATCTGTAACAATATCACCTTTCATCACCAGAAGAGAAAATAATATAGAACTTACTACGGTACAATCGTCTGCTTATTTCCGTTGTATTGAACTTATGGTGCATACTACCACTCGTTTTCTAGACCAGCCTCAGTCAGAATTTGTTACAATCGTTACTGTACTATTCATGAGCCGGGTAGTGTCATGTTTGATATCGTGTTTCTTTTGACATCAGGTTATTTTTGGTACGTCAATATGTCGAAAGAAAAGGTTAAAAAGTAGTCAAATATTTCGTACGGAGTGGTTAAATAATTAAACTTTAAAAGACTAGTTGTTTGAGCTTCCGAGTGATCCCAAACACGGACGGTGCATCTTTTGGCAGTGCAATATAAATGCGAAATCGTTTGACATTATTTCATTCCGCACGTATTAAAAACAATGAAAATATTAATGAAAGTAAAATTAACTTTCCAAATAGATTTGAAAATTTCCGTATGTGCTTTGCCGCTGTGAACTGCCAGCATATATTTTGTAAAAGAATAGTACCGCGTAGCTTCATATAGTGCGTGGAGGAGAAGATGACGAACTCCTGTTCTGACACTGGTGAGTGTTGGGTTCATCTCTTTTATTAAAACAGCTGGTATATGCTATTTTGCTTCAGTTCGAAATTTAGCGGAATTTAGCGCATTTTCAACTACAATTTAGCGGAGAAAATATTTATGAGTTGGCAACGCTGAGGGCTGGTTTGAAGTCCACTCAACCTACGTGATTCCAATCAGTGCATGCATCCAGGCTAGGTGGGAGTGTAACGTCATACTGGCAAGTTCTTTGTAAATTTGACTCGATTTTGTAATCACTGGAATAACATCACATTCCCTCTCAACACGTGAAGTTTAATTTCGTTTCCTCCTCCCCCTCTGGGTGTTTCAATGTTTTTGTCAGGGACTGTATATAGAATAGAGCGGGTGGTTCATTTAAAAAGTTAGTAAAATATGCCTTCTATAAAAGAAAATGAAAACGTGTGCTACAAACGTGTCACGAATTCAAGAGGTATTTTTCATTTCTTGAAGAGTAGCGTTATAAAAAAATGTAGCAAAGTTTGGGCTGGGAAGACTAGGGAGAAAAGAGACGAGCTGCTCGACTAAGTGGTATGTTCCTAGCTGTCAGTGAAGAGATGGCGTGGAATGACATTAGTGGACGAATACGTTTGAGTGGTGTCTTTGAAAGTAGGAAAGATCACAATATGAAGTTAAAGCTGGAATTCAAGAGGATCAATTGGGATAAATATTCCTTTATAGGAAGGGGAGTTAGGGACTGGAATAACATACCAAGGCAGATGTTCAATAAATTTCCAATTTCTTTGCAATCATTTAAGAAAAGGCTAGGAAAACAACAGATAGGGAATATGCCACCTGGACGACTACCCTAAATGCAGATCAGTGGTGAGTGAATTAAGTGACCTTTGTCAACATTTGGGGTAGGGGGAACCAATTTTCATACGTGAATCTTCAATTTTTATTCTACTGTCAGATTCTCTTCAACAATACAGCCATCTTTTATTTGAGCTATTATCAATTGAGAATATTTCAATTTAATGAGCACCTCTAGCCAATGTAACATTAAACATAACATTAAACGAATGCAATTCTTCAAACAAATTTACTGCGTCTAGCCCTTTAGTTCCGTCTACTGATACGGGGTAGGGGATGAGGTGGGATGGGGTGAAATTGTATGGCATAGTGAATAAAGTTGGGTAAGGAGGTGGAAGGAATTAGTTGTGGCCCAAGAATACGAACTGTCCCGGCATTTGCCAGGATGTGAAAACGGGGAACCAAGGAAACCCATTCCCAGGACATTCCCTTAACAGACGATATTGACTTGATTTTATATATAACTGAAACCCGTGTACCTTAAAAGTAGAATGGCCGGGCTGAGTGGCTCCGACGGTTAAGGCGCTGGCCTTCTAACCCCAACTTGGCAGGTTCGATCCTGGCTCAGTACGGTGGTATTTGAAGGTGCTCAAATACGACAGCCCCGTGTCGGTAGATTTACTGGCACGTAAAAGAACTCCTGCGGGACTAAATTCTGGCACCTCGGCGTCTCCGAAGACCTTAAAAAGTAGTTAGTGGGACGTAAAACAAATAACATTATTATTTATTATTAAAAATAGAATGATACAGTTATGAATGACATATTGTATCATGTAAAATATTGCATAATGGTGAAGGGGTTTCGGATGAACGAGTCCAAATGACAACATTAATTAAATCACATCAATATTGACTGTTAAGATAGCGTCGATAAATTACATTGTATGAAACATTGTGTTCGTGTTAAATGTTGCTTCTTTACACTGAAGATAATGTTGATTTAAAAGATTGTTCGTCATTCCATGAAAATGTCTGGGAACGGTGTACATTTGTAGCCTCCTGCACTGCTAACTGAACCATTAATCTCCCTTGTGTTCATTTTGATAATGATAATGATCAGAATCACATTTCAACAGAACAGCACTGTTCTCGATTTCTCTGCTAGTTGGCGTTCCTTTTTCCTCCAGTTCAGGCAACAGATGTAGAAAAACTCCCTTTCAACATATTTCACTTCATTTACCACTGGTATGCATTTAGAGGTGTCGCCCAGGTGACAGATTCCCTATCAAATGTTCACTTATCCTTTTCTTAGTTGGAAATTTATCGAACATAAAATAAGACAGAATAATGTTTTCTTCCTGACACCTCTTTTCTGTCACCATGCACTATTGTACGTTTATGTGATGGTTGGTGGTTAGTGTGTTGGCTGTGTAGAAAGAGGAGTGTGGTGGGACGTACACTAACACCCCGTCCCCGAGTCAGGAATTAACAGTTGCAATTTAAATCCCCGACCGTGCCGGAAATCGAACACGAGACCTTCTGAACATAAGGCCTCATCGTTCAGTCAAGTAGGAAGGAAGGTCTTCTTAGTTTATACTTAACAGAGGACATGATTTACCACACTATCTGATTCCAGAAGATTTTATAATGTTCCATTGAGATATTTCTCACAGTGCAATTGTTTTGTTTCTTTTGTTGCTGTATATCCATTACATGAGACTCTTTCTGTGGAAAATAAAAATGGGATTAAGTCAACAGATGCATTTTCTCCTTTCCCTTATGCTGACTGTCACTCCTTATAATATCGTAAAGTGAAGTTGTACCACTTTTCTTGGCGTCATTTCCTTAAATTTACTTTACATCTATTCTACAACAGTAAAAAATGCTAATGCTCAAACAGTTATACCCTTTTCTTGTTGATAGAATCCCCTTCAGATACCTAAATAACTCATTTTCTTGGACTTTTTTTACTATTTGCTTTACGTCGCACCGACACAGATAGATCTTAGGGCGACGATGGGACAGGAATGGCCTAGGAATGGGAAGGAAGCGGCTGTGGCCTTAATTAAGGTACAGCCCCAGCATTTGCCTGGCGTGAGAATGGGAAACCACGGAAAACCATCTTCAGGGATTCGAACCCACTATCTCCCGGATGCGAGCTCACAGCTGCGCGCCGCCAACTCGCCAGGAATTTTTTTTGGGGGGGACTTAAACCCTTTCCACCTACTCTGCAATATTCCGACATGTCTGCTTTGTACTTAAATTTAAAATTCTACAAGCACTTTTCGAGAAAATAGAATGTCCTCAAACGTGTCTAGCCTTGGGGCTCGAATGACTTAATAAGCAGGCGTCCAAGACACGTGCTATATCCAAGAGTTCTTTGCTCGAGAAGTTTTCGACGTAAAGCCCCTATCAAAAAAAAAAAAAAAATCCCACTCGGGGAATTTGCAATGCTCATGTTAGGTGAAGCAAAGAGTGTAATGCTATTTTGTCGAATTATACCGTTACCTAGACATATATTGTCACACTAGAGAAGTACTGCTATATGGATTAAGAACTCCTTAGTAAAGTGAGAACAGATTTTCGATATCTTGAATGGTTTAATTTGAGTTGAACCGTTTAACTGATTCATCCTGTATGCTTGGCTCCACACAAAATTAAAATGTCTTGTATGAATTTGGTTATCATAACAAGAACAAACCACTTTTAGTTGAGAATAGCAGTAAGCTGCAGGATAAATTAGACCCTTTGGTAAAAATGAAATGGCGTATGGCTTTTTGTGCCGGGAGTGTCCGAGGACAAGTTCGGCTCGCTAGGTGCAGGTCTTTCGAATTGACTCCCGTAGGCGACCTGCGCGTCGAGATGAGGATGAAATATGATGAAGACGACACATACACCCAGCCCCCGTGCCAGCAAAATTAACCAATTATGGTTGAAATTCCCGACCCTGCCGGGAATCGAACCCGGGACCCCTGTGACCAAAGGCCAGCACGCTAACCATTTAGCCATGGAGACGGACAGACCCTTTGGTGGCAGACGTCAACGCGTCCACTATATCTCGTTAAGAAGCAGCAGATGTGTTTGAATATGCGAACGATGTGTCATACTTCCGCGTATAGCAGTTATAAGATCTCCATTTAACTGCGTGAAGCGAAACAGAGTGAGATCGATAAGACAGTGAAATATTGCAACGCCCTTATCTGATGGCTTGAAGAAATTAGTCCTATATCGAATAACGTAATCATATGCTAATTTGTAATCGCGAGGTGCATTAATATTAATCGGAGACGGATCGTATCAACTTTGCTTGATGATGGTTTCAGTTAACCGACAACCGAAATTGCTGTCACATTATTAGAGGTGGATGCAGATTACCTTTAGATTGGTATATTTAACGGATTGTCTGCAATATATTACCGCTACAAATTGTAGTCAAAGGAAACGAGCAGGATTACAGTATGAAATATCAGATGTCGAAACTGTTAACGTACCGAGCAGATTTGGCAGTTTCAACCACTACCTGCCAGTGGTAACGAATGTCCCGAGAATGAGAACCTTCTATTAATCTTTAATAATTTTTATTGTAGGCTGTTGCGTTATGTATGTCGGTCATTATCCTCGCTCTTCCATCTGTTAGTAAGACTCGGAAGACGGGGGAGAGACTGTAACAAGCGCGGTATATTTTTACATCATTTGAGTCATAGGTTTTCTGGACTGTTGATTCGCTAAAACTGGTGTTAACATTAAGGTTAGCAGACACATGACTGAGGAAAAGATAAATATTGTTTTGACTGTGGAAGGTCTAAGCAAACGTGTGGGGAAAGAAAAAGTGCATAGAAAAGTGCGAAAATGAGAGGCCTCCTTGGTATTAAATATCCAATATAATAATAATAATAATAATAATAATAATAATAATAATAATAATAATAATAATAATAATAATAATAATAATAATAAAAATTTTCTACAACAGCTTTTCCCTCATCCATGTACGCTTAGGGACGCGCAGCTGTGAGCTTGTATCCGGGAGATAGTGGGTTCGAACCCCACTGTTGGCAGCCCTGAAGATGGTTTTCCGTGGTTTCCCATTTTCACACCAGGCAAATGCTGGGGCTGTACCTTAATTAAGGCCATGGCCGCTTCCTTCCCATTCCTAGGCATCTCTATCATCCCATCGTCGCCATAAAACCTATCTATTTCGGTGCGACGTAAAGCAAATAGCAATAATAATAATAATAATAATAATAATAATAATAATAATAATAATAATAATAAGAAGAAGAAGAAGAAGAAGAAGAAGAAGAAGAATAAGAAGAAGAAGAAGAAGAAGAAGAAGAAGAAGAAGAAGAAGAAGAAGAAGAAGAAGAATCTTCTACCACAGCGTTTCCGTCATCCGTGTGCGGGTAGGGGTGCGATCTGGGTTACACATGTCGATTTGGCCAAGTTTTACAGCTGAATGACCTTTGTCGGCTGAACTAATTCATTCTCTTTTTTCTTTCTGTCTTTTTTCTTTCTTTCTTGTTCCTTTATTAATTTATTTATTCATTTACAAGGCACACGATTTAAGCTACTTCGAGTACTTCTGACTTGTACCGAGCTCGATAGCTGCAGTCGCTTAAGTGCGGCCAGTATCCAGTATTCGGGAGATAGTAGGTTCGAACCCCACAGTCGGCAGCCCTGAAAATGGTTTTCTGTGGTTTCCCATTTTCACACCAGGCAAATGCTGGGGCTGTGCCTTAATTAAGGCCACGGCCGCTTGCTTCCAACTCCTAGGCCTTTCCTATCCCATCGTCGCCATAAGACCTATCTGTGTCGGTGCAACGTAAAGCAACTAGACAAAAAAAAAAAAAAAAACCTCACTTGTGACTGTTAACAGACCAACGAACGAACGTAAACTTGATAATGAAGTATAATTAACAGGAAGTGAATCGGGTTCGTAAAAATAAATGTAACAAGTGTCCAAACCGAAAAATATCAGAATGTCCATGCCCATGACATAGTAGGCTTAGGTCAAATGGCAGCAAACCATTTCACACTAACTTACTATTTAAGGGCTTATTACCTTCTTCTGAAATATACCTTTACTGGGTGATGTATGAAGCTCGCGTCTCTTGCTAATCTTTGAAAGGATCGTTGGATTATTGTATACTGAGTGTGGAGGATGAGAAGATTTCTGAATCTAGTGGAGTGGAAAGGGACACGGAAAGGAAACAACTTAACTATATATTTCGAACCTGAATTTCCACTTAAAATCTCGTGAAGGAAACACAGGTCAGCTGTCTGTCTGTAATGTACATCAATGACGTATTTAATCACCCTTAATATCTGCTGCATACACAATTTATGTTAACAGAGACTGATTATTTAGTTGTTTTACCACTTCTAACCCCAATCACGACCAAGCTACCCACAGCTTATCTGTGTCATCACCACATATTTTGACAGCTTAGAATGTGAGCAGTTTATTATGAACACTTCTTTGACAACAGTGTGTTTGGCATTTCAACCAGAAAACTGACACTGGAGACAACACTTATGTCCATAAATTAAGGATTCTTCCTGAGATGGTATGTGCGACCATTTCGTGTTGCATATGGACCTGGATTACGTGTGATGGGTGATAATACCCACTCACTCAGGACGGTACGAATACTTACAACATAAGGACATCGCACATCTAGAGTGGCCATATCGTTCCCTGGACTTAAATCCAATTGAATATGTATGGGACATTCTTAACGGAAGGATTGCAGCCCTAACACCGCCACCATGCACTTTTGTTGACCTCCAAAAGGCGCTTGTTCTGCAATGGGTACAAGACATGCTGCACGGCCTGATCCACAGTACGGGGACCCATAGTGCATCCTGAATTTACCATGCGAGGTCATTACATCTCATCTTGACGTTCTGTAAGTTATGCTAAACCGCACATGGTCAGTGTCATCTACGTTCCATGTCCAGTTTTCCTGTGTACCTTGTACCAGTACCACAGTGTCACATTGCTGCCAGGGCATCTTTGACTGCAAACATCATCACCGCGCCCAATGTTTTTGTGTAAATCTCCCCTTAACTTATGGACATGAGTGTATATAAGAAGCCCTTCTTTTGTATTATTATTAAGCATATGACGTTCCAATACCTTGAATGCAGAATAAGCCGGCTCCGTGGTGCAGGGTAGCGTGCCTGCCCCTTACCTGGAGGCGCCGGGTTCGATTCCCGGCCAATTCAGGGATTTTTACCTGGACCTGATGGCTGCTTCGAGGTCCACTCAGCCTACGTGATTAGAATTGGGGAGCTATCTGACGATGAGATAGCGGCCCCGATTTAGAAAGCCAAGAATAACGGCCGAGAGGATTCGTCGTACTGGCCACATGACACCTCGTAATCTGCAGGCCTTCGGGATGAGCAGCGGTCGCTTGGTAGGCCAAGGCCCTCCAAGGGCTGTAGTGCCATGGGGTTTGGTTTGGTTTGGTTTGAATGCAGAATAAAATTAAGGAATTACAATTTAAAGCTTGAACTCTGGACATATTCTGTTGCCTGAGGCGTTAAAAAAAAGCCTTTCGGGTTTCCTGCGTATCTTCTTTCGTAAAGGTAGTAGACCTACTTATCAAAGAAAGAACACGTGGAAACAGTTCGTGAGGCGTAAAACCAATAACTTTATTATTATTATTATTATTATTATTATTATTATTATTATTATTATTATTATTATTATTATTATTATTATTATTATTTGCTTTAAGTCGCACCGACACAGAAAGGTCTTATGGCGACGATGAGATAGGAAAGGTGTGGGAATGGGAAGGAAGCGGCCGTGGCCTTAAACCACGGAAAACCATCTTCAGGGCTGCCGACAATCGGGTTCGAACCCACTATCTCCCGGATGCAAGTTCACAGCTGCGCGCCCCTAACCGCACGGACAACTCCCCTGGTATTATTATTATTATTATTATTATTATTGTTACCGTGTTTTGGTGGTAGTTATGCATGAAAGAAGGTGCTGGGTGGTGAATGGATCTCAAGCTACTAAAGTGAAATTAATTTTAAAATTTAACAAGGTTATATTTTCTTTTCAAAATTAGATAACAACAAATAGAACAGGTACTTAGTAGCCGAAACACGATTTACAAATACATTTACATAGGTACCCCATTTGGGGCTTCAAAAGTCAGAAACATAATTCTTGAGCAATGAGCCCAACCTTACAATGAACACCATACAACAAAGGGGCCGAAAACCCCCAAACATGCCAGAAACATCTGCTTCCAATTACATCCAAAAGCCTCCTTGAGGCAGAACCACAATTTTCAAAAAGGGCAACTTCCCCTTAAAATACAAGCCTATCATAGGCCACTCCGAACTCCACCTTTAAGCCGTCCTCAAAGGACATATACACAGGGGCAAAATACCCAACCTACTGAGGTCTGTTAAATAACAAGAAGATTAATACATGACCTCTAAAATACAATTTGAGAGGAGGCACTCCTAATACACTTTGCTTAAGACCTACTTGGCACTAGGCCATTAATACAAGGGCTAATCCCATACTACAGAGGTGACTTAATAGCAATTTACATTACATTACGGAAGAATTGGTTGAGAAAAATAAGTTCACCTCAAGACGATGTGAGTGGGAGCTCGAGAGGGATAAGCACTCTCTATCCCGATATGTCGTTTTAAAAGAGAATATATGAAAAGAGTAGTTACAATTTAGGAAAAGGTTACATGGTTGAACGCTTAGAACCCGCCCCGAAAGTTAAACTGCTGAGCTAGCAAAGAAAGAAGTTATTAATCGGCCATTACCTTGTTGTTGACCGCTGCCGAAGAAAGAGGCGCTTCCCGCCCCCTGCTATGTACTTAACACACTGAAAGATGGAACAGAAGTGGCCCGGAGACCCGAAAATCAGCAGTTTATATCCTCTCGCGGAAGGTTCTAGGCGTTAGGGGAAAGAAAACACCCTCCCACAAACTCTTTATTGGGTAGGACCCCGCAACAGATTCAAGTTGGGGGAAGATACACCAGATTGGTCAGAAATTAATAGAAGAAATTCGGGATTGGATACATTCATAACAAGGGGAAGAAAGGGGTAAATATTGCCAACTTAAACAATGACAGAAAGAAATTTAACAAAGAACAAACTCTTGAAATTAAATTTTCTCCAAAAAAATAGTTCTTTGACTCCGCACTAGGTTGCACTATTGTAGATCTTCAGTAGTGTCCTCTAGAAGAGAAAGTTCACACTTCTTACTTCAAGCGAAACAAAAACACATCAAAAATGACACAGTTCAAAAACTCAAAATTTTCCACGTGGTGACATCTTCTGAGAAGGTAAAGAATTAACAGCGTAGATAAAGTTCAGACTTCCTCCAGCAGAGGAGTTTCACCTGGCGCAATTTTTAAATTAGCGGCGTGGAGGTGTACCGCCCGGTACAATTATTATTATTATTATTATTATTATTATTATTATTATTATTAGAAGAAGAAGAAGGAAAAGCTATTAAATCGGAGGTATGTACTAATATTAAACGTACATTCGCTCAAAAGAAAGATGAACGAATGGTATGGTGTCAATTCCTCGCAGGTACATTTTTCTCGAAAGCAACTGAACATATAGATATAATGTTTGTTGTTGGTATCAACAGGGTTTGTATCTACGTGGGAAGTGAATTATGTTTAAAAATTAATTCTGATAAAAGACTAAATGCGAGGAACATCCAGCAGTAAGCGTTCCTTTCCTTGAGGTACTGGATAAATCTACTGACACAAGGCTGACGTATTTGAACAACTTCACATACCAGCGGACTGAGCCGGGATCGAACCGGCCAGCTTGATTTCACAAGACCAGCGCTAACTAACCCATTAAGCCGCCCGCCCAGCAAAATGAATTAAATTCAACCATAGACCGTCCAACGGAGATCCATTTCTCGGCTAAGTGGAAGGGTAAAACGTAACATAACTGACACGTAAGCAACGTAGATGACGGGGACTATACAATTCACCTGTGGTACTTAACTCATTAGAAAAGTGTTCCTCACTTGGACTATGTGTGAGTAAGGGTAGCATCCTGCTTCACAGAATTTTTAACCGAGCACTCTCAGAAAGTTTTAAACGAGCCTCGGACCTATGGGAGTAACGGAATCCCATTCCCATTTGATAGGCGATGGACTCCTTGGAAACAACTTGGCGAGCGAAATGGAATTAGATGGGGGAGCTGTTAATATTAATGGGGCTTATGGAAGAAAGAAAGTAGAAATGGCTGAGTCAGCAAAGAGCATGCATATGGATTAGTTAGGCGTTGATGATATTCGGGTAAGGGGAGATAACGAAGAAGAGATAGGAGATTATACAGTGTAGCTTACTTGACGGGTGCTAAAAAGTGAAGGCCAGAGTGTGGGGTAGGACTGCACGTCAGGAATACAGGTACTCTTACACGCAACATACACTTATGAAAATGGAAATGCAAAGCCATGAAGGCATTGGTCGTTTGTGTTGATTTTCAAGATATGGAACGATGCCATCCAGGTATGTAAACGATCAAAGTTTCAGATCCATTGGATTGTTGCTACAGGTCACCCGACGTGATTGGTCGCGTAGGAATCAACTCCAGTATACGGACTCTGGTGTAGCATAGTTGACTTGAAGTCTGTACAGTGAACTGTTCCCCGTCAAACATGCCTCGACGACAGAGAAGAACACGCTATCAACAAGTGTCACCGTTTGAGAGGGCTCGGAAAATTGGGCTGTGTAGGGCTGGATTATCGCTAAGGACTGTCGCTGCACGTGTTGGCCGACAGGCACCTACGGTACAACGTGTATGGCAGCAGTGGTCAAATGAAGGTACCCACACTCGTAGACCTGGCACAGGCCCAGCGCGACAGACAATTGTGAGAGAGGATCGCCGCATCATTCGGATGGCCCGGATGGAACTCCATGCAACAGCAGCGCAAATTCGAGCAGCTGTGGCACCCCACGTTACACAACAAACAGTTGGTAATCGCCTGCGTGCAGCTGGCTTACGAGCCCGTGTCCCTGCAGAAGGTGTTCCATTGATCCCACAACAGCGACGTGTAAGGCTGGCCTGGTGTCGAGAAAGATCGACGTGGGTTGACGAATGGCATAGGGTCGTCCATAGTGATGAATCGCTCTTCTGTCATGCCCGCAGTGATCGCCGGAATCGTGTGCGCCGAGGTACCGGGGAGAGGGAACCCCCAGATCTTATTGTCGAGAGGCACACAGGGCCAACACCAAGCATTATGGTCTGGGGAGCTATTGGCTTCAATGTGAAATCACAATTAGTGCTTGTTGAGGACACTATGACTGCTCGACAGTATGTTGATAGGGTACTCAATCCAGTGGTTGTCCCTATGATGGCGAACATTGCTAATGGGATGTTTCAGGAGGACAATGCCCGGGTTCACACTGCACGCATCTCGAGAGAAGCTCTCTACGACATCACAACCTTAGAATGGCCCGCCAGATCCCCGGACCTCAGTCCTATTGAGCATGTGTGGGACATGATGGGTCGACAACTGGCCAACCGTCCTCAGCCACCCACAACTCTGGAACAACTGACCCCTGCAGTGCAGCAAGCATGTGCTACAATTCCTCAGGAAGCGATCCAGGGCCTTATTGACTCCATGCCTCGACGGATTCATCAATGTATTGCAGCTCGTGGTGGGCACATCCTGTATTGATTGTTGTTCAAACTTGCGGTAAGAGAGACCTGAAAGTGTAATCATCAAAGCACAACCGAACACTCGTCCTGCGTGTTCAATTGCAGCAACGTAGCACCACTCCTTCTGGGTGTTGCAATTTCCATTTCCTTCAGTGTACTTTTTATTAGGCCCGTAAATGGGGGAATGACGTGGGCAGATTTGGCAGCTCGAGGAATTAGGACGAAAATTGTCTCAGTGTATTCATCATGTGAGGGTGCAGATGAGGATGAAGTTGACAATGTTTGTGAAGCATTGAGTGATATCATAGTCAGGGTCATAGCAAGGATAGAATAGTGTTAATGGGCGATTTCACTGCTAGAGTTGGAAATAGAATCGAAGGCTACGAAAGGGTGCTTGGTAAATTTGTGAATGACATGGAAGCTAATAGGAATGCGAAGTGTTTACAGGACGTCTGTACCAGTACGGGATTAGCAGTTACGAACACATTCTTCCAGCATAAGGCTATTCACCGCTACACATGGCAGGGTAGGGGCACCAGATCCAAAATAGACTGTCTTAACTGACTTTGAATTCAGAAAATCTGTTAGGAATGTGCAGGTTTTCCGAGAATTTTTCGATAATACGGACCACTATCTGATCTGTGTGAACTAAGTATTTCTAGCCCTTGGATGCAGAAAGTTAAATCTGTCTGCAGACGAATAAGGGTAGAAAATCTCGAGGACTGGGGTAGGCAGAAGTACATAGATATGATTAGTGAAAAGTTCCAAACAATTGGCAGTAAGCAAGTTCAAGATATACAGTAGAAAGAGAGTGGGTGATATACAGGGATGCTGTAGCAGTTGTTGTAGTAGTAGTAGTAGTAACAGTAGTAGTAGTAGTAGTAGTAGTAGGGGAATGCCTTGGAACAACTGCGTGTAAAGATGGAAGAAAACAAACATTTTGGTGTAATGATGAAGTGAGAGCAGCTTGTAAACGTAAAAAGAAGACGTATCAGAAATGGCTCCAAACAAGGAATGATGCAGACGTGTACGTAGATAAAAGAAAGAGAGCAAAACAAATAGTTGTTGAATCCAAGAGGAAGTCGTGGGAAGATTTAGGTAACAATCTGGAAAGGCTAGCAGGAAAACATTTCTAGACAATAATAAATAATCTTAGAACGGGAGCGAAAATGGAAATGAATAATGATTTGCGTAAATCAGGTAACCTCATCGTAGATCCCAGGGAATCACTGGGCAGGTGGAAGGAATATTTTGAAAATCTTCTCAACGTAAAGGAAAGTCTTCCTTGTGACGTCACGAATAACCGAGCTCATGGAATGGAGGACAATCATGCTGGTGAAATTACGCTTGAGGAAGTGGAAAGTATGGTAAATTAATTCCATTGTCATAAAGCAGCAGGAATAAATGAAATTAGATTTTAAATTGTGAAATATAGTGGGAGGGCAGCCATGAAATAGCTTCGTAGAATAAGATTAGCATGGAGTGGTAGTAAAGTACCTATTGATTGGACAAAAGAAGTCATTGCACCTATTTATAAGCAAGGGAACATGGCAAATTGCAACATGTATCGAGGTATCTCATTGATCAATATACCAGGTAAGGTGTTCACTGGGATTTTGGAAGTAAGAGTGCGATCGGTGGTTGACAGGAATTTGGATGAAAGCCAGTGTGGTTTCAGATCACAGAGGGGCTGTCAGGATAAAATTTTTCAGCAGGCGTCAGGTAATTCAAAATGCTACCAAAAGAATAGACAGTTATTTTTGTTTTGTAGATCTAGAAAGGGCATGACAGAATACCGAGGGAAAAACTGTTCGTCGCACTGGAGGACTATGGGATTAAGGGTAGATTATTAAAATCAATCAGTCATATAGGCCTATGTGGACAATTGGGCTGCATTCAGAATTGATGGTAGAATGAGTTCTTGGTTCAAGATACTTACAGGTGTTAGACAAGGCTGTAATCTTTCACTTTGTTGTTCATAGTTTACATGGATCATCTGTTGAAAGGCATAAGATGGCACGGAGGGACTCAATTTGTTGGAAATGTAACAAGCAGTTTGGCCTATGCTGACGATTTGATCTAAATTCAAATTGTGCCAAAAGCCTGCTGTCTAATATCTTGGAACTTGATAAAAGGCGCAATTAGTATGGTATGAAAATTAGGCTTTTCAAGACTAAATTGAATCCAGTAATGAGAAATGCAAGAGAATTGAATATCAGACTGGTGGTACAAGGCTGGAACATGCAGATCATTTCAAGTATTTAGAATGTGTTTTCTTCCAGGATGGTAATGTAGTGAGACTGAATCATGGTGCAGTATAGCTAATGCAGTGAGCTCGCAGTTGCGATTAACGGTATTATGTAAAAAGGAAGTCAGCTCCCGGACGATACCTTTATATCGGTCTCTTTTCAGACCAACTTTGCTTTACGAGAGTGAAAGCTGGATAGATTCAGGATATCCTATTCATAAGTTAGAAGCAACAGACATGGAATTGGCGAGAATGGTCATTGGTACAAGCAGGTGGAAACAACGGCAGGAGTGTACTCGGAATGAGAAGATACAATATAAGTTAGGAATGAACTCGATGGATGAAGCTGTACGCACAAACCGGTTTTGGTTGTGGGGTCATGTGAGGCGAATGGAGAAGGATAGGTTACCTAGGAGAATAATGGACCATGTTATTTGCTATTTGCTTTACGTCGCACCGACACAGATAGGTCTTATAGCGACGATGGGACAGGAAGTGGCTAGGAGCGGGAAGGAAGCGGCTGTGGCGTTAATTAAGGTACAGCCCCAGCATTTGCCTGGTGTGAAAATGGGAAACCACGGAAAACCATCTTCCTGGCTGCCGACAGCAGGGTTCGAACCCACTATCTCCCGAATACTGGATACTGGCCGCACTTAAGCGACTGCAGCTATCGATCTCGGTGGATCATGTTATAGTGGGTAAGAGAAGTAGAGAGAGATCAAGACGATGATAGTTAGATACAGTTTCTAACAATTCTAAACGAGGCCATACAACTAATTACTGATAGAGGGCTGTGGTGGCGGTTAGTAAATTCTCAGAGGCTTGCAGACTAAACGCTGAAAGGCATAACAGTCTATAATGAAAATGTATGTTATTATTATTATTATTATTATTATTATTATTATTATTATTATTATTATTATTATTATTATTATTATTAAGTGTTGGGGCGATATTAAACAGCATAAATAAATAAATAAATAAATACATAAATAAATAAATAAATAAATAAATAAATAAATAAATAAATAAATAAATAAATACTCTTGTTTCAAAATGTCTAATGGAATTGTATAGTTAAGATTAAATACAAAAGAGCAGAATACTGAAATTCATTACATGTACTCCGCCATAGATACTTTCTTCTCTCAACTGGCACTTAAGATTTTTCCGACGACTCCTAACCACGTCAGCGGAATAACGTTTTGACAAGTCGTTCTGTTATTTATTTATATCTTCTCCCCCTTCCTCAGTCACGAAATATATTTCCAGTCAGACTCTTGACTACATAATTCTATGTAGTTATTGTGAAGGAAACTTTTCCTGCCTTAAGCTAAAAGATAATTGGACAAATTAATTGGTTGAGCAATATGTAAAAGCTGTTCGGTACAAGGTGTTCACTTCCATATGTATTGGAATGCCCTGTGGAACTGACTTCCAAATTAGAGTTGTGAGGAAAATGAGCTTCAGCAGCTTCAGTGCTGTTTGTTTAACCCAGTCAGGTGTGAGAGTTCTTCAAGAGGTTATGTATGGTCATAAAGAATAAAAAGTGTGGTAAAAATTTTCGTACACATTCCTTGTAGACTCATAAATATTGTTCGTGTTGGTAAGTTTACATTGGAGCCTAGAGGATGCTGCTCACAGCTGTTTGCTGGTGAGATTGGTCGTTTACCAAGACATTGTGTGATTTATTGTGCAGCCTGTTAGTATGGACTAGGCGGAGGGGCAGGCTAGGGCAAGCCAAGGTGTGTCAACTACCATTATTGTTGGGATATGCATGAACGAGGATGATCTCTCGGTCAGTTTTGTTCCCAGGGCCAACCAAAAAGGCAGAGTAACATCGATGCTCATCGAGCAGCCAGTTAACAAGGTTTTCGTTTTAACTTCAATTTTCTCAAGTCATTCCTTTTGTTCTTTTTGTTGTCAGAGTAGTCGGAGAAGCATAATCAAGATACAGCAAAACAACAGACTGCTTCTCTGATCTAAAGGTAGTATGACTGTCCTAGTGGTTCCGCATTCGATTCTCTTCTTTTATACATACACATACATGCATTATCATTATAGACTGTTGTGCCTTTTAGCGTTCAGTCTGGAAGCCTCTGTGAATAAAATGTTCTGAGCTCGGTACGTTCATGAAGCAGGATGCTACCCTACTTACACATAGTCCAAGTGAGGATCTCTCCTCTAACGGGTTATGGACCACCGGTGGATTGTGTAGTCCTAGCCGCCTGAGCACAAGGAGGGCCATGACTCAGAATATGTCCGAGATGCCCACTCACATTCCATAGCAACTGGTATCCCGACCACTTAAGTTTTTATTAATTCCAGAATGTATATACTGAACATAATAGAACATCAGTATCACAAGTGTATGTTAAAAAGTAACAAGTATTTAGGAATAGTGATGATTAGGGTATATACATGGTTATGCAGAATTATTAAGGAATCTTTCAAGATATCAATGCATATATGTTGTATTGTCTCATTACGTACATCTAATGCTTTTAAGAACATGTTCGTAAATTCACATGAGGTATCCCGATTCCCAAAGAGGAGATTTATCATCTCCCATGCAATAAAAGGCAGGTTATATCTCTCACTAAACTGAGGTTTAATGTACATGGTCAGTAAATGGTCCCCATTTTTTAACTAACATCGCTAGTCTGTTAAATGTTCTTCTCCATCCCTATTGTGAGGTCTAGAATCAATCCTTGCCCATTCCTTCTGTCTGTTGCTATAATATCTCCTCTCATAGGCCTGTTGTTTCCATTCTCTGAGGTACACCTCCAACTTTTATTTGCGTACATTGTACGCTGTTGCATCGAGATTTCCGCAGTAATTCCCCGTTGGAGCAAGAGCCAAAAACATATCCCAGAGTATCTAATTCGGAACAACCCTGATGTCTGAATGTTGTTATGCCCTGGCTCCTTGCTGGAACAGATATGATGGTTGCAACATTGTAATATCTGTATTGTATTGGTCCATGTTGTTATTGATAGAGTTTCCTTGTGATGTATCCATTAGTTCATTTTAGGACTCTGTGGCAGATTTGATTCACTCTCACAAGTTCATTTGAGGAAACACCTGGCATGGACGCCATGGACACCAGCGAACAACTGAACACCCAGTAATGTCCCGGGGAGGTCTGAAGGCCATAGGATATTGGCCTTACAGCGAGCTACGAAGCCATAGGTTGGCGTTTGCCTATTGTTACTGTTCCACGAAAAATGTTGTCTCTCCCTGTGTATCAGGGTGTTGATCCCAAGATCCCCAAATCGCAAATTCAAACCTGGCAGACGTAGTCGGATTTTTGAAGGGTAGGAAAAAGTCCATTCGTCATTCCATGTCACCAAAAGATCTCTGATGACACAATCAGTGTTTACCTGACAAAAATTAATTTAAACTCAGCAGAAGGCTACGTCGCCCAATAGAGTTCAAGTTTCTCTGTCATCTTGTGAAATAAAACGAAACGTCAAAAATGACACACAGGCAGCTTAAATGATGTCAACTCAAAATGCCTGAGCCAAGGCATAGGGTGTGTGTTAAAGCCATGTCTAGTTTGCGAAAATAACGATCGTGGTCTGTATCTATATATTCGAATGTAAGAAATAGAGAAACATCACTTCTGTGATGGACGAGGGTGGTATAATAACTCGTGTCTCTTTTCGGTTATGTTTCCTAAGGTAGTGCACCTTGTTCTAGTCCTTCAAATCTGTTTTAAATTCGTAGCACAAGAGACAATCGAAGCCAGTCCAACCTGGCGAGAAGCTACTATTGTAATGGCTTAGTTTTAGTTTACCTGTTTTATGTTGCTGGGAAGCGGTTCAAATATGCCGTCTTCCTGCATCATATATACTGTATATGAGCCGTTTAGTTCCAAAACTCAATATGTCCACAAAAAATAAAAAATGAGATATTGAATGACTTAATAATCTTTAGGACTCTCTATTTAACGCGTGATAATGTTTTTCCTTTCTTTTAATAACACTTCTTATTCCTTAGATATTAAAGTTTCAGTTCAGTTCCAAAACTGAGTATGTCCACATCATGTTATGTTCCATTACTTGACATGTTCAAAGTAAATTGATAAAGGAAGGAAGCTTATTGTTGCAAGAAAGGTTTGCTGTAAATAATGCGTGACTTCTTTCATTATAGAGAAGTCACTATTCACACTTATGTAGCTTTTATAACTAGTAAAATGGATGGTAACAAGAGTAACAGAGTCTGTAAAAACAGCATTATAGCTGCCGAGCCAGGACAAAGCAGGAAAAGATTAAGAGATGTCTGTATATGGAAGCAAAGTGGAGATAAACGAGCAAAGTGAGCACTGTGTAAATCTACTCGAAAAGCATTGCGGTAGTGAATAATCCGCATCTCAGTTTCTACAAGGAACTGGCAAGTTCTAGACAACTGAACTTCCAAGAGGAGGAGAAAGATGAACCAATTATTAACAGCGATGCTGTTTGAAAGTGTTCTCCAAGAAGACAATGTTAATTTAAACGTTGAAGTAATCGATAAAGATGAAAATTTTCCCTTTTTTTACGTTATAAAAGATATCATTGTCATAAAATAAGACCTATTTAGAACTTAATGTGAAAATAAGAATGTTTAGTTGTATTAAGTCTGCATACTCCTTTACAATCCACTCGAAACCTCATTGTGTCTATTGTAGTACGTTCCAAAACTTAACATGTCCAAAAAACTTTCATTATTATTTAACTCTAGTGAAATTCTACATCATTGTCATTGTTGTTATTTCAATCATAACAGTTCCCTTTATCATAATACACATTCTCGTAGATTTAATTACCATTTCAATACTGATAACAGTTTATCTTTTTTATCAGTTCACTTTAACATGGACATGTTGGGTTTTGGAGCTAACCGACTCATACGGTATTTATATGAGTACTTTTTTATGTATATACTGTATGCATATGAGTCAGGTATGGTGACCTTAGAAACATAGTTATAAGTTATATTATTTTTTTTCCCTGGAGATTTTTATGATTGGATTGTTGAAGATCGCCATTAGTAAACTGAATGAAATGTATAAATGTGATGCAAAGAGAGTTACTAAGAAAAGTGAGGCTATTCTGACGAAATCCAACGACAATGTTATTACGGCACGACATCACTCTGGGAGAAATAAGATACTACCTACAGGGCGTTCGAGTTACCTATGTTAGACAGGTAATTTTTAAAATCAAGAATTCGATTTTGTCCAGGGAATACCGATGATAATACGAGTAGTAATGTAAATTTCAAATACTTATGAAATGACAACGCTTAAATACCATGAACTCTAACATTTATTTTAAAACCATGGACTCGAAGAAAAAAACAACCGACCGTTCCTAAATATATTCAGTCATTAGGCTAATAATTTCTGGTTGATATTATGTTAACATTGGGTTAAGATCATGTGGACAATGATGGCTGGAGGCTTTAATCATATTGAAATCACTTCCACTTCAAATTCGATTCCGTATGGCACAAATCATTTCAGAATATGGTCACAACCATTGAAATTTAAAAATATTATCATGATCAACTTAAAATTAATGATTTAGTTTCAAATAATATGTACCAAAATATATTAATCCTCATTAAAATGAAATATTTGTGCTTGTGACACTCGAATAAAATGTCTTTACCTGCCCTAAGATTATTCCTTTACGAATTAAATTATAATGAACTAATCCACTTAAATTATGTAAAAGCAATTGACTCATAAACAATTCAAATGTTAATTCTATTATACTTGAACGAAGAATAGATTCAGAACTACCAAGACGTTGATATTCTCAAAATAAGGCAACAAGGAGAAATATTCTAATCAAGACAGTGAACCCCATCGCCAGCGTCCGGTAACTCTCCATATAAATACATTTTCCAATTGCAAATAACTTGAACAAATAAATACAAATAACAACATTACACATAAATAACTCTCTATAACAACGATAGACTCCTCTCTCCAACACTCTCTGGCTCTCCAAGTTCTTTGTTCACTCTATAATATAGTGTGTGCTGGAATTAAAAAAATCAGAATCTACTCTACATGGTAATCTATCTACATTTGCTATTAATGTTACTCTACTCAACATTATTCCTCCATGAGGTAGTATTATATAATGAAATTCAACTTTATAAATTCATAAGACATCGAATGTTCATGAAAACTGACTACTATCACATCTATCTATCCACACAAACCTTCTTAATCAACCATCTCACGTACAGCCATATATCCAGTATTACACTTGCATCTGTTTTTGACGACACTCTTCAATTCTTCCTGTATCAACTTAACCCATTACAACACTCTCATGTCATCTTAATCACCATGTGCCAATACACATTCCTATCACTCCGTCATGAGCGATCTATATTCTATACTCTGAAATTCCTAAACAGTGTTCAATCCACTCATGATTCTGTATAATAGTCAGGAGCTACTTCAATCGTGCACTTATGCCTAACCGCGATTACCATTCCCTATGCAAGACCAACTGCAATTCTCAGACCTCAAGGCAGGTTTCGATTAGTGGGAATATGGCCGTCGGTGTGGGCCAGGTATAGATTGAATGTGATCGCGGATGCGGTTTTAAAGTAATATTTGTGAAATAAGTATTTCGAGTCCGCGTGTGTTCGTACTCAGTGATTTTCAATACTAAGTATTTGTGTCGCCAGTTGCTTTTACGCGGAACCTTAAAATACCTGTAGGTTAATTATTTCGTGATTGACCGTGGTGCTCTATAGGTTATGTGTTTGTTTACCATTGCGTTTAAGTGGTGGTGTTATAATTATTGGTGTTTTCTTAGAATGTAGGGTGCATTTATTATTTTTTTTACGACTGCTCATGTCTCCCAGCCACATGTGGTTATTTAGTCCATCAGAACTGTTCATATTCCTATGCCTGCGTATAAAGGAAAATGAAACTTACCGCACCGCACTCTAGGAATGACTATTTACGAACTCCTATAGTATAATGTACTTAAGGTTCATTTTCTTTTGCACGTTTGCATACGAAAATGAACACAACGAAATTTGTTCTGATGGACTGCATATTCATATGTGGCTGGGAGGCGTGACAAGTCTTAACGAAAGTAATGGATAGGAAGAGCATTGTAAGATATAAACTTTTGCCCGAACAGCGAGGAATTCTTCGTGTATGTCTGCCCTTACCAGAGGATAAAGTCTTCGAGACAAATGGATTCGGTGCGTTGATAGCGAGAAGTTTGCTATAAATAATGAAATGTCGTGTGCATCAAACATTTTAACTCGTAAGTTTATTGTCCGCAAAGATATATTCCCCGCTAAGAATAGTGAACATATTTTGCATCCCTAAGAAATACCTTAAATTGTTACCTGGGACCTATTTAACCGTATTCTACAATCAGCTTTCTCATAACATTTATTTACTTCGAGGAAGTTCGGCTCCATGGCTAAATGGTTAGCGTGCTGGCCTTTGGTCACAGCAGTCCCGGGTTCGAATACCGGGAGGGTCGGGAATTTTAAACATCATTAGTTAATTTCGCTGGCACGGAGCTGGGTGTATGTGTCGTCTTCATCATCATTTCATCCTCATCACGACGCGCAGGTCTCCTACGGCGTGAAATCAAAAGACCTGCACCTGGTGAGCCGAACTGGTCCTCGGACATTTCCGGCACTAAAAGTCATACGCTATTTCATTTCCATTTAATAGCTCGAGTAAGAAAGTGGCCTAAAGAGCATGAATAGCATCTGCCACTGATATACGAGGAAGCGTTTAAACGTTGGTATGAAGAAGATAAGGCGGATAATTTTCAGTCTTTTACGGCAAAGATATGTGGCCATTCAACGTGATTGCGAAAGGTGACAGTGTTCTCAAGACCTACTGTAGATATTCTATCGATATGAAAATGACGAGTGACCTAGGAGTGCTTTACTACCAGAAAAACTAAAGTTGATACTAGGCTGTTATGAACAAGACGACCTGAAGTCTGACAGATAGAGAAAATATGAAACTCTGGTAAGTCATCTTGGTAGTTGTGAAGACAGGAGTATTGATATAAGAGTATTTTGGGGAACTTTCAGAAAAATTAAGCCTTTTGTACCTTCGACAAAAATTATAAAGGAGTGTGTAAACATTCTGGCCAATATTTTTAACAACACTTATACGAAGATTTCAAATGAAAAGAAATGATCAAAAGAAATTGCCAAGAAACTTCAAAAGCAGGGAACCAAGAGGAATCGTTTGTTGGATGTGTTTATGGCTAGTTTTAGCCAGCTTCAATATTTTGGTGAATGATGCATAATAGGATAATGGGCATGCTGACATAGCCTTAATAACCGTAATTCTAATTATTTGTTTGGTGTTGGGTCGATTTTTTCATAGGACCATATTCATGTTTTAAATGAAGTGAAATGTGTTAGGACCGGGCGAGTTGGCCGTGCGGGTAAAGGCGCGCGGCTGTGAGCTTGCGTCCTGGAGATGGGTTCTAATTCCACTGTCGGCAGCTCTGAAGATGGTTTTCCATAGTTTCCCATTTTCATACCAGGCAAATGCTGGGGCTGTACCTTAATTAAAGCCACGGCCGCTTCCTTCTAACTCTTAGGCCTTTCCCATCCCATCGTCGCCATAAGACCTATCTGTGTCGGTGCGACGTAAAGCCCCTAACAAAAAAAAATGTTAGGTGTTGATAACTTTTCTTTTGACAGTTATTTAACGTGACATTGACACATCAAAGGTTTTCGCCGACAGAAGTATAGGAAAGGGCTAAGAGTGCGAAGACCGGGCGAGTTGGCCGTGCGCGTAGAGGCGCGCGGCTGTGAGCTTGCATCCGGGAGATAGTAGGTTCGAATCCCACTATCGGCAGCCCTGAAGATGGTTTTCCGTGGTTTCCCATTTTCACACCAGGCAAATGCTGGGGCTGTACCTTAATTAAGGCCACGGCCGCTTCCTTCCAACTCCTAGGCCTTTCCTATCCCATCGTCGCCATAAGACCTATCTGTGTCGGTGCGACGTAAAGCCCCTAGCAAAAAAAGAGTGCGAAGGAGGCGGCCGAGGGCTTAATTAAGGTAAAATCTCACCATTTGCCTGGTGTGAAAATGGGAACCACGGGAAACCATCTTCATGGCTGCCGACGGTGGGATTCGAACCTCCCTCATGTTCCGAATGTAAGCTCACAGCTACTCAACCCTGACCGTGCGGCCAACTCACTCGCACAGCTGTGAGCTTGCATTCGGGAGTTAGTGGGTTCAAATCCCACCGTCGGCAGCCCTGAAGATGGTTTACCGTTGTTTCCCATTTTCATACCAGGCAAATTCTGGGGTGGTTCCTTCAGTACAGCTACAGCCGCTACCCTCCCGATCCTAGCCCTTTCCTATCCTTCCGTCGCCGAAAACCTTCGATGTGTTAGAGCGACCTTAAACAATAAAAAATAATCTCGTAGATAAAGAGCGCGTAAAATTTCTGTCTCTCTTTTACGTATCAAATGCTTAGTTTTTAAAAACTTTTGATGAGCATTTTCGTACTTCACCATTCTCACGACCATTTTATTAGGTTACTCCTCGCCCCCTCAGCTTTGGTCCGGTACGGCAGCCATGATTTTTTAAATATATTGTGGTCGGAAAATTGTAGTTGGTCTTGTACTATTACCTATCTTTCTCCTTCAAGTATTTACATGCCAATTTCAACTCAATTAATGATTACCGGGCGAGTTGGCCGTGAGTTTAGGAGTGCGCAGCTGTGAGCTCGCATCCGGGAGATAGTGGGTTCGAACCCCATTATCGGCAGCTCTGAAGATGGTTTTCCATGGTTTCCCATTTTCACACAAAGCATTCCCATTCTAGGTCTTTTCTGTCCCATCGTCGTCATAAGACCTATCTGTGTCGATGCGATGTAAAGCAAAGTAGCAATTAATCATTACAAAGAAATAAAGGAACATTGTACAGTGTTCACAACACTATAGGACAAAATGAAGTGAAATGAAATGCCATGTGGCCTCCGAAGAGGTCTGGTGCAGGTCTATTGATTTGACGCCCGTAATCGACCTGCGCGTCGTGATGAGGATGAAATGATGATGGAAACGGCACATATACCCAGTCCCCGTGCCAGAGGAATTAACCAATTATGGTTAAAATTCGCGACCTTGTCGGGAATTGAACTCGGGACCCCTGTGACCAAAGGCCAGGACACTAACCACTTAGCCATGGAGCCAGACATAGGACAAAATAAAACTACGTTACTTATCTTATGAGATCCATACCGTCTTGTCCGTGTTTATCATCGATATAATGGTAAGTCGCCATTGCCCACATTCTCTCTTACCTTATTAGTAAATACTCATTTCAGCATTCAGTAATACAATTGGGACTCACATACATCGCTCTTCAACCTGAAATTTAAAGAAGAATGTCAGTTCATCTGATATACACATTATCCCATAGCTGTTGCACGTGCCTGTTGAATCTTCATTAAATACTATCAGCTGATTTTGAAATATATTAGCTTGTTTATCACCTCTATAACCTCTAATATCCTTTCAATAATCTGAAGTATGAAAATTTGAATTTGATTCACACGATATCTTCTTTATTTGGCACTTGATTCTTATCAGTATTCCGCTTCTTTAATTCAACCAGCTTGCTGCACTTCATCTTGGAAAATCAGATGACTGTACATATTTCTGACAGTTATCGCTGTAAAATATAGACAGTGTCAATAATAATAATAATAATAATAATAATAATAATAATAATAATAATAATAATAATAATAATAATAATAATAATAATAATAATAACCACAAATTAAAAATCTCGATTTCATCGTATTTCATGTATAACTATTCCTTGAGGATTAGAGGTCACGTTGATCCCATGATGTATGTTAACAGCTATTTGACAGTTCGCCATGTTTGATCCAAACTGGTGAAGGATATTCAGATGAAATATGAAAGTGTTGAAGAGATGAATACCGGTAATTAACATATGGAAGACATTTATATAATTCCGAAATAAGAAGTAATAAGACAAATAGTAAAGAAAGAGACAAAATATACGTTAGGAAGAAAATTGAAGAAAATATCAGAGACGGGTACAATAGAGAACATCATAATATATTATTTATACTTATAGCCATTAGACATACTAGCGACTGTGTTTTTAATAGGTCATCAATGTGTGTTTCGAATGATCTCTTTACCAGCCTACCTGAATGATAACATTTCATATTCATAGTCTATTCTTACCATATATGAAACTTATATGTCAATAACTGAAATAGTGAATTTTTTAATATATTGGTTACAACAGAAAGGAATTAGATGCTACTTACGCGAATTAAGAATGTATTACATTTAAATTTTGAATATATGGATAAAGGAAAACGTGATAAAAGGCTATGGTGAACTGGATGTAAGGAGATTAATTTCGTTCCCTTATACTATGCTAGTAAATTATCATGATGGTAGATAAAGTTTATTTATTTATTTATTTATTTATTTATTTATTTATTTATTTATTTATTTATTTATTTATTTATTTATTGATCGCACATACAGGGATATTATTTTATATCTTCGGAGGATTCTCACTCGCCCGGTGGCCTGCGCTGCGAGCCTGTCTCCCGCCAAGCACTTTGCCGTAATGCGGCCAGCACATGTTTTCGCACAAGATTTTCTGTACTTTATGAAGGTATTATGTAACATACATACCCTCACGTAAATAAAATGGCATTGGAACAACACACTGAGTACTAAACACGTGCACACCTGACTAAACTGAACCTTGCGCTGATAGAGCTCTCAGCAGACTGCTTAGAAGGGGAGCTTGTGCCGCCGAGAAACACATAACGGCAAATTGTTGATTACAGGTTGAATTAAAGAAATAAAGTGTTGATTATGTTTATAATGATAATGATGATGATGGTAAAGATATGTTGTGAAAACAGGAATTGCGGTAACTTATAGCCTAAATCGTAGTTCTATATGTAACTAGATTACTGAAGGTAATAATGGCGATACTAACGATAATAAAAACAAGTAACCTACAACATAACATGCACTATTCGTAGCAGACTGATGATGGTCTACATGGCTTAGTGTGTCGAATTACATTTATAGTATTAATGGAAATACTTGAACATTACGCCATTCATTCTCACATTCACCCATTCATTCATATGAGCTTGTGACGCTCTTAGGAGGAAGTTCTGGAAATATCGTTTAAAATAGGCTGATGTGCAGTTCATCTCATTTCCATAGCTAGCACCAGATACGAAAATTGAACGATTGTACACTGATGTGCGATTTATTGGTATAGTAAGCGAGGAGTTGGAATTGGGCTTAATGAGTGAAGAAGAGGTAGCTGAGATCTGAGGAAGTGTTGCTTCTTTGAAAAGTTGGAAAATGAAAATGAGTATAACAGTGTGTAAATATCTCATCGTTTTTTTTTTTTTGCTATTTGCTTAACGTCGTATCGACACAGATATGTCTTACGGCGACGATGGGATAGGAAAGGCCTAGGAAGTGGAAGGAAGAGGCCGTCGTCTTAATTAAGGTACAGCCCCGGAATTTGCCTGGTGTGAAAATGGGAAACCACGCAAAACCATCTTCAGGGCTGCCGACAGTGGGGCTCGAACCCACTATCTCCCGATTATTGGATACTGGCCACACTTAAGCGACTGCAGCTACCGAGCTCGGTGCTTAATCTTTAACCAGCCGAATATTTCGTAATAGGGAGTGGCATGAGCTGTATATTTTAATTCATAAATCTTCATTATAGACTGTTACGTCTTTCAGCGTTCAGTCTGCAAGCCTATGTGAATTTACCAATCACAGTCACAATCCCATATTTGTTACTAACTCTGTGGCCCCATTTAGTTCTATACCTTTTATCATTAAATCGTTAGTCCGACTCGTTGGCTGAATGGTCAGCGTACTACCCTTCGGTTCAGAGGGTCCCGGGTTCGATTCCCGGCCAGGTCGGGGATTTTAACCTTCATTGATTAATTCCAATGGCCCGGGGGCTGGGTGTTTGTGCTGTCCCCAACATCCCTGCAACTCACACACCACACATAACACTATCCTCCACCACAATAACACGCAGTTACCTACACATGGCAGATGCCGCCCACCCTCATCGGAGGGCCTGCCTTATAAGGGCTGCACTCGACTAGAAATAGCCACACGAAATTATTATTATATCGTTAGAAACTGGATCTAACCATTGTTGTTTCGGTCTCCCTATACTTCTGTTACAGTCCATTCTCCTGGGTAACCTATCCTCCTCCATTCGTCTCACATGATCCCGCTACGGAAACCGGTTTATGCGCACAGCTTCATCAATCGAGTTCTGATGAGAAAATAAAATGGGTGTAAGAATTCATTGCCTTCTGCAGTTTTTTCGTTCCTCAGTAGCATGAACTACATTAGTTCAGTACGGATAACAGAATTAATATTATTTTTTTATTGTGCGGAAAAAGCGACTGGTGAATTTTGAGAAGGTGAAGCGAAGTATATACTTCCCTACAAGTTTAGTTATTTGTTCATCCCAGTCTATTCATTTATAATCCCTCTGTGGGTGCGGGCCGTAGGTTAAAATCTGCAGTATCCCCTGCCTGTTGTAAGAGTCGATTACAAGGGACGCCAGGGGCTCTTAACATGGGAGCGTAGTTCGGCTCCCACAGGGTCCTTAGCTGAGTTCGGGCATTGGTTCCAATTACTTGTGCCAGGCTCCTCACTTTCATCTATCCTACCCGACCACCCTTGGTCAACTCTTGTTCTTTTCCGATCCTGACGGTATTAGAACATTCGAGGCCCAGGGAGTCTTTAATTTTCACGCCATTCGCAGCCTTAGTCTTTCTTTGGCCGATACCTGCATTTTTCCAAATGTCGAACCCCTTCAGTTTTTTCTCTCTGATTAATGTTATTTGAGGATAGTTGCCTAGTTGTACTTCCTCTTAAAACAATAATTACCACCACCACTCTCCCGAATGTAAGCTTACAGATACACGATCTGTACCACGCAATCCCCTCGCTCAGTACTCTTCTTTCTATCTGTGTATGGCACGTTATCTGGCTAGTATATTTGCTACATTCATCTGAATGGCCTTCCGGGTATCATGGTAATGGCTCTGACTGTCAACTACATATCCTGTTTTTAAGGTGATTAACATTTTTAAGTGACTGTTAACACTACACAGAATATTAAATCTATCAAGGAAGAGAAAGAAATCAATAGTTCAGTGGTAATTAGTGGAGATGTAACGACCTCATTGAGAGAGCTGTGTTGTTGTAAGCGTTTCCTTTAAAAGTAGCCAAGAATTCAACAAACTGAGCCTCCCTCTTAACGATATTTATGCAAGAGAAGAGAGAAACAACAAAAGTATTTCAATTGTTCTTCTTCCTAAGGAGACTTGACCTGGAGGTACTCAGAAGTATAGAACAGACCTCATCCACTAACTACTACAGCTATTTATGTGAGGCCATACCTTCTTGTACCTTCATCCCGCTTGTTAAACGAGGGAACTCTACTTATCGTTAAACTTTTATGATAATGGTTCTAGTGTGTTAACAACTAGCGATGGGACTTAGTTAAGATACACATCGCTACAAGACAATAACCCCAGCTACTGAGAACAACGTTTTAGGTGCATGTGTGTGTGTCAGAAAGATTTTTAAGTACTTAAAATGCATTGTCTTGATAGAGGCAATTAAGATGGTATTGTTATACTTGATGTATACGAGATACTGCCTTATTTATGGTAGACAGTGTCCGGTATGAATTTACAGAAGGAGCCAAAATGGTGTATCTATGCTAGCTCGTCAGTGTAGAATTGGCCGATGTAAAGCCATAGGCCTACTGAACTAGCAAGGGAAGAGTTCGAGTTTGAAAAGTTCGGTGTAGGACAATCAATTAAGACATCATAAAGTTAATGGTAATAGTAATTCTGTACTAAAACAATATTTACGTAAATAAACAATACGTGGTATATTGAGGACATCAGTAGCAATGAAATTTGGTACGATGATCAATTAAGACACCAGAGCAAGACCGTACCCCCTAACCCCCCACCCCCGCCACGAAATAAAAAATGAGTTGAAAATTTTAAAAAGAACATGAGAGTTTTCGAAAATTCAACCCATTAAATTAAAACTATTATGAAATCAAGACTTTGGAAAAATAAAACAATTTAATTTAACCTATAAAACTGTGCCTTGTTTTAAGGCTTCTCTTTGAATAGATATAGTTAACAAATGTACTGAAAATATAAATGAACATTTTAATTTCGACGAGTTGTATTTGTTTTAAATGTTTTTAATGAATTTCGAGCTATTATTCAATTATCTCTACTCCAGACCAAGTCATTCTTGTAAAATATTTTGTTACGGCCTTTTATTAGCTTCATATAAATACAGGAAACGGATAACATCAAGTATATTGTATAAATATTGTAAGTGTTGAAGTACTTGTAGTCCATATTTGAATGGTTACATCCTAGAAACTTAACATAGTCTTCAGTTTTTGACACATTTGTTATAAGTTCATGTGGAACATGTTTCAGATATAGGCAGTTAAGATATTCTTCTACCTTCCTGGCCTTTTCCCAGTTATTGGAATCTGCACTAATGTGGATTAACCCCTATTTTACGGATGCCACATGCTCTTCCTGAAGACAACTCTACGAGGGGAATTTTATTTACTGCTACATGTTTCTGTGGTATTATTAGTGTGATAGGGTCTATGTTTTATGTAGGGGAAGATGTATAAGGATCATAAACACTCGGTCTGCGAGCTGGAAGAATTAATCAAACATGGTTAATATCTTCAGCCCATCCTTGAAATGAATCTGAGGTCATACGGCAATACGCTGACAATTATTCCTGGTAGTGATAGAGTGATTATTGTTTTAAGAGTAAGTACAACTAGCGAACCACCCTCTTCATCTTGGTAACCGGACTTTCAGATATAATTAAGAGCCTGAAATAAACATTCTTAAGATAATTTTCGATAATTTATAGCAAAGAATTCAAATCATAAATTCGTCTTTATTAACAAAATATTCGGTTTGTAGTCTCAAAGTTTCCAGTGTCCTAATAGTTTTCATCCAGAATGGTTGCCGCATATTCATGCTTATAAATATAAATTAATTATTTTTAAATGTAGGCACTGGTCACTTAGAGTAATTTAATTTTGTAAAACCCTTACATAGTTTTTGTTTCCCTACCTAAAGGGTCCCCTTTGCAGTAAATAAGTGGAGAAATGAAATTTGTTAGTCTAAAATCATATTCGGACATCACAAGTATCGTATCGTTCCATCTGCCAGTTAACTTGTTAATCTATCTATATAAATAAAATTGTTTCTGTTTGTCTGTTTGTCTGTCTGTTTGTCTGTTCCACCATCACGTCGAAACGGCTGGATAGATCTCAACCAAACTTCATATTTAGAGTATACTGACCCCGGGGAAGGTTTCGATATGCATATCATTTTAAAATCTTTGAAAAGACGGGGGTTTTATAGGAAAAACGGTTTTCCTCCATTTTCTCTTATACTATTATAGGCAAAATATCGAATTTGTCGTATAAGGACGAGACAAAGCTCAATTTAATCCTCTTGACGCAAAGAACAAAACTCGGTAAGCCCTACGGGCCCGAAAACCATGTTTTAAGGCCCTAAAACCAACCGTTACGGAGATATTGGCACCACACTACCCCTGCTCTAGGAATCGGATAAAGAAATGAACTGCCGTAACCATGGCAACGTCAGCTCCAGGATTCTAGAGCAGTGAGATTATGCATGTACGTTTGGGCATAGCTGTCAACCAAAATAGGTACAAATAAGACTTAATATCTGGGAAAAAAATATACTGTTGTGTAAGGGACTCATAGGACTCCTTTGGGCGGGGATGGAAAGGGGGTGAAGAACGAGTGTAAAAATCTATATAAATAAAATTGTTTCTGTTTGTCTGTCTGTTTGTCTGTTCCACCATCACGTCGAAACGGCTGGATAGATCTCAACCAAACTTCATATTTAGGGTATACTCATCCCGGAGAAGGTTTTGATATGCATATCATTTTAAAATCCTTGAATAGACAGGGGGTTTATAGGAAAACCAGAATGGTTTTTCCACCATCACGTCGAAACGGCTGGATAGATCTCAACCAAACTTCATATTTAGAGGATACTCATCGCGGGGAAGTTTTCCATATGCATATCATTTTAAAATATTTGAATATATGGGGGGTTTATAGGAAAATCAGAATGGTTTTTCCACCATCACGTCGAAACGGCTGGATGGATCTCAACCGAACATTGTATTTAGAGTATACTAATCCCGGGGAAGGTTTAGATATGCATATCATTTTAAAATCCTTGAATAGACGGGGGGTTTATAGGAAAACCAGAGTGGTTTTCCCACCATCACGTCGAAACGGCTGGATAGATCTCAGCCAAACTTCATATTTAGAGTATACTCATCCCAGGAAAGGTTCCGATATGCATATAATTTTAAAATCTTTGAATAGACGGGGTGTTTATAGGAAAACCACAGTGGTTTTCCTCTATTTTCTCTTATACTATTGATTTTCTGTAAACTTCGTTTACCGTACGTGAAACGTCTCTTCATTATAAACAACTTTCGTTATGTTCATAATTTACCTTACTCTTCACATGACGGAGAAATTTACAATTTTCTGCTGGTATCATGCTCTGCATTTAGTGACCGACAGACCGACAACGAACCTACAGGTTACCATGGCAACGTCTCTGACTGCATGCCAGTAGGGAAGTAACGTATTGCCATTTTCCTCATCATGCTTTTAAATTCGTGGTTGTTCCTTGGGTAGATGGCAAGAGAGGCATCAATCGGCTCATCTGCGGGATATTGGCGGAATATCGTTGGAGGTTATAACCGCCCTCGAATAGATTAAGTAATAACACCATTAGTCATCTTCATATTTGTTTACCTAAGAATCACTGAACCTAAATTTCTCCTCTGTTAGCGCTTTATTATATCCATAACTCACGGCATTTATTTATTTGTCGTTATCCGGCTGTCCTCAGTTATAATCCATTTTCTATTAGTTTCAACATTCTTAACTGTATTATTTTCTTCCTTAATTACGCCGTATGTACGTGAATGCTAGAAACTACTGGATGCATTTCCACCAAGATTCGTATTTAGAATACACCTGTCCTTGATAGGTTTCAGGGCAAATATTGTTTCTAAATCCCTGAACTAACTGGGGGTTTATACGAAACCGAAACAGTGATTTTGCACTTCCAAAAAATATACACAACAAAAGTTTATGGAAGTCTACCTACCTTAGTAGAAATTAATGTCTAAATCTTTTTTTCTCATGTGCATCATTTCGATACGAGGATCAATAAGGGAGATATCATTAAAGGACCGTTTTTCTGTACAAGTCCCATCGGACTTAACTCACGAGCGGGTGCGTGTAAAGCGTATTCCTTACAACTTGAAAACTACTGAAGACATTCGAAACAAAATTTATATTTAGCATCCACCTGTCCAAAGGTAGGTTTTAAACGTAAATAACATTTGATGTTCCGGAATGGACTGGCGGTTTATAAGGAACCGAAATGGTGATTTTACTCTTCCACAATATATACAGAACAAGACCAACCTGACTGGAAATCGACCAAACCTGATGGAATTCCACCTCTAAACCTTTTTTTTCATGTGCATTTTTTCGTCAGGAGGATTAATAAGGGAGATATCATGAATGGTCACTTTTGCAGGTTAAGTCCAGCGGACATAGCCCAAAAGGTGTTTTACATGGAGCAGATTCCTTATCTATATAAATCAAATCGTAACGACTGTGTACCTCTACACTGACTATTTTGGCGAAATTTTCGTACAGCTTTCCGTTTAAGGGGTAATAATAACAATCTCCATAATTTTTGATTTCCTGAAAGTCCTAATTTTTACCCGCCTCGCCCAAAATCCACATTGTGGCATAATCTGCCAGAAGAATAAGAAGATAATTGAAATTTGACAAAATTATACGTTTTAGCCTGTAACGAATGAAAAATCCTATATCATTAAATTTTTCATTTTTTATCCCCGAAGAATATCGAAATATGCAGGCAATTTTAATGATGGTGCAGACCTTCGGAAATTCCTATCACGTAACGGATTGCACAATCTCCGTTCAATTTGGAATGATCTACAACCTTGGTCTTATGACTTTATGCCGTATCTGTATCCCTTTTACGTTTGATTTTTCTCTATTAATCGATGTTAAGTCAATTTGGAATTTTCACATGCATTATTCATACTTTCAATTACTTATATGAAATACAGAATCATCAAACTCTTCACGAAAATTGGCCCACTCAGTAGCCATATGTGAGCCAAATGCTACGTATGTAGCTGTCACATTATTATCCGAAAAGTAATGTAATGTGAGATGATCTTACAAAACCTTTACCCTGTTCCACGTTTCTAAATCTGACCCAAGAATAGATGACATATCATTGGACCAGCCATTTAGGCCACTAAATCCGGCGTGTCTTATGGTATAATCCTTTGTCGATATGACGTACGTTTAGTAGCAGTTAATCTGTAAATGAAGGTCTTCAATATTGTAAACACGCATATACTTTCGTATGCCGATCTATATATATTCACTGATGTCGATTTAGCGATCGAGAAAGGGTCGGTCTGCTATTGTAATCAGTACTCCCCACACCGACTTTGACTGGCAGTAGGAAAGGGTTCCTTCTCCAACTCCTGTGTAACTGTCATTAGTAAGGAAGGCCTACAATTGTAATGAATAGTTCCCTTCTCGATTTGACTTGCAGAAGGTAAGTGAGCATGCAGTTTTGTTTAAAACTCCCCTACCCGATTGTGTTTGGCAGTAGGCAAGGGTGCCCGCCATTATAAAGAAATGTACTCATCTAAAATGTGACTGGCATTAGGCATAGTGGCCTGCTATTTTGACGGAAACTCACCAACTTGGTGTGACTGGCAGTACGCTGGCTGGCAGTAGGAAAAGGGGCCTGTCATTATAATGATAACTGCACAACTCAATTTCGAGTGATAGTAGGGTAATTGCCTGCTATTATAATAAAAACTGTAATCTGTCTGGAGGTAGGAAAGGGGGGCTGCCATTTTAACGAAAACTCCCCAAATCGATTCTGTCCGCATAGTAGGCAATGGGGCCTGCAATTATAATGTAAACTTCCCAACCTGATTGTGAATGCCAGTAGGCAAGTGAGCCTGCCGTTATATCACAAATCCGTAACAAACACTTTACATTGGAAACGTACGGGGACCTCCCCATGCTCTTTCTCGGATAACGCTAAGAGACATGCAATTTTAAAACTATCTTATTTACTGCATGTACACTATTTACTTCGATATTCGAATACAATGTAGAATACCGTAGCGAAGCACGGGTACATTCGCTAGTTGTTAATAGTTATAATTTGAAAGTGATCTCGCGAGTTTCTTATTCTAACATTACAACTTATAAATTATAATTCGCATCTTTATATTGTTTCACTGTTGTGAAACCGTTATTATTATTATCATTATTAGTATTATTATTATTATTATTATTATTATTATTATTATTATTGTTTTGCCAAGGCGTGCTACCGTAAAGAAATGGTTGGATTCTCCTTGCTGGAAGCAAAATCATTGTTTTGTGCTTTGAGAGGAGATTTTTAATGACTCTTAACTTTTAATTTTCATCTGGGTTTATCTTTTCTGTGAACCCCTTACTGTTCCCACAGAAATCAACACCCTCGTCTTCTTTATGTTCGCTCAAAGAGGGAAAGTTGGCTGAAAAATGAGAAGGGAGTATGTTTCCTGAGGCTTTGTTTGGTGGAGGGATGTAGCCGTACACTACTTGAGACAGGTGGGCGGGGCACGTCCCTTCCTGCCCCAGGGCACACATGATCTATGTGCACAACAATTACAGCCACACACTATCGACCATCATGTGCGCTCATTACACTCTCACCCGGATACATAAGTCTCATGCAATGTTCCTCATCGAATACACATACTTTTCTTGCATACAAACAGCTCTTCATAGAAAAAAATAACCATTATTGGTTGTTGGAACTTGGCGTTTAGTTTAGTATTGGGAAACTTTAATTATATGCGATCATTAAGTATTCTGTTTGAATCATACGGTAGGTGTTATTCTGTAGGATAGCATTCTGTGCCGTCTAGGATAGGAACTGAAGCGTCCTGTTTGGAGATACAGATGGCATTACCGCAGATCTACATTTGGGTGGACACCTCCTCCACATTTTCACAATAAAAGTATCTGTTGTAATTATATTTGAATATTCTTCGCGGTGTTCACATTTTCAGGGCGCGGCTAGCCGAGGTGGTAAAGGCATTCTTGTATCACACGGAAGGAGTTGGTTTGCATTCCCTGTCACGAAGTCGAAATATTAAGAAACGAGTTTTCACTCCTGGAGAGGCATATGGCCGTGAGGTTCATTCAGGCTACCCCAAGAATTATCACCAGGTTAATTCCTGTAGAGCTAACCACTCTGTCTCATGCAGTGCCGGGTCACGGATAGTAGAAGCCTTTATCCTTCACTCCTGTAAAGAGATTGCTTTGGTTTGATTTTTTGTTTTTCTGTTCACATTATCAGTGCCAACGTTTAACACCGTTCTTTTCTTCAGCCATGTTGGTAACATCGCTGAAGCAAGAATGACAGAAGTTAGCTACTTACCTGTTGAATTAATAGCACTGATCGTTCTCGTTTTGTTGGTCTCATGGTGCGTGCTAGGCCCACCTAGTGGCCATGATGGTGAAGGCGTCTGACACAGTGGTAAGCCAGCTCCAGTCCCATTGATGGAAAAGCATTTCGCCAAAAGAATATTGGGTGGCAGCGTAGGGGAGGCGGTAGTAAATTAATAATCATAATATTGCGTGCCATCTTTTCAGGAGTGTTCATAAGGAGGGAGGTCATATCTGTTGAACATTCGTCCTTGCTCCTTGAGCAGAACCCCTGCCTCACACCCATACGTGCAGGTCACCCTCGGACGTCAAACAGAAAGACCTGCTCCAGGCGAGCCGAACATATTCTTGGACACCCCGGCACTAAAATCCATAGGCCCTTCGCTAAGGAAATGAAAAATAAATTCATGCTGTGGTAGATTTTGAAGTGTAAATGATACGCAGTGCGACCGTAAAAACGTATTCAATACAATGGGCGCCAGGAAGGCAGACATTCAATTATACGCGGATGAGACTCTTCTCTATGGCAAAACGCAGAGAGTTGACTGAGGCGATAATAAGCACTACTAACGTTTGTTAATTAAAGGTTATCAAAGTTAGAGGCGAACACATTTCGTGTTGCGTTGCTCCAAGGAAGTCACTTCGGGCAGCTGTTGTGACATTGTTTCTCGCCCGAGCCAGCATAGACCCTGTTACATGAGGTGCACTTGCCAACAGCCTGCTCGCAGATTGCAGTACGAAAAGGTCACGTACTGTACATACCCACTATTCACTCTTAAGCTCCAATTGCAAATGTTATGAGTGTGACTGACTGTTTCTGTATCGTCATCAGATGCAGGCCTGGATCCTTTATTGCTGCCGTAGTAGCATATCGTCGTTGCGGCTGCTGAAACCGCAATGTGAAAAATGTCAGCTTAGGAATTTGTTTGTTAAAGAGCTGTCGTCTAAGTTTCAATATTGTGCGATGATCCTCAAAGAATTCCCTTTCTGGATCACATATGTGCTGCGGGTCAGTATTTCTCCAACAAGATTTTGGCAGGCGCAGAGACGATATACTGTAGTTGTAGTACACAAACCGCAGTGAGCTGTACTGTAAATCTTGGCTTTGTTATTTTCCTTATCACCTCCCGAATCACCTCCTTCAGTTTTCCCGTAGAGGAGACACATCCTATCCATTAATTCAAAATGAGATTAAAAGAGTCATTATTGAAGTTAATTATCTAAGGTTGTGTCCGATAATTTTGAAATCCATTGTCCCACACCTAAAAACGTGCTTCTGAGGATATGTGAACTATTGCTAAGTAACTAAAAACAACCAAAATACCTGATTTACATTTTATACAGGAAATAACATTAAGCAGAAAGTACACTAATTGAATGAAATGAACTAATATGCCACTAGAATTCTTACGGATTGAAAAGGATCATATGTTATAAGTTTAATTTTTGATCCGTACTGACACCAATTAGGTATGATTTGGTTTTAAGTGGTCTACGTTGTGATAGTACATATATCACACCCCCGAATTATATGTAGAAGTTAGAAATATTGTCAGTATTCGATTTATTATTATTATTATTATTATTATTATTATTATTATCAGTAATTCATTTGTATATTTTGTCATTAATCTTTGTAAGCTGGAAGGTATCCTATAGGTAGTATGAGTAATTTGTTTTGCACGAGTGGGAAAACATTGCTTTAATAACTCTGGTAATTTGGATGAGTCATGTGGCTACCCCAGTGTTTGTTGTGATGTACTTGTGTCGGGAGATTCCATGAGTCATGAATATATCCCAGCCTGATGAGATGAGCTTGTTGTTGTATTAGGGAAGTTCGTTGACTCATGTAATAAACCCCAGAGTTTGTTTATCTCTTGGGAGAAGTTCAGAAGTTCAGGGCTTGGTCTTGACTAGGGTTCACTCATGATTGGTTAGCAAGCACCAATCCAGACGTATCATCTGAGAGGAGGGGAATGTTGATGTCTATAAAGGTTGATCATACGGCGGCAACCAGGGACATTGTAATGTAACTACTACAACTACAAGCAGTAACACTGTATGAAGGAACGACAACTGACACAATGTACAGGAAGGAAGTGGTGCTGGTATACGGTATTCGAGTGACACAGCTGCAATGGACTGGACTTCAAACGTTCGTGGAGCGTGGCTGATCAACAAATTGTGGAGGGCGTACGCATTAAGTGTTGTTGTACTTGTGTAGGTCTAGCATTATATGTCGGTGACAGCTATCTCAGACTTTCCATAATTTATGTTGAGGATCGACAGACGTGTGTATATATCTTTATAACAAGTGTTAAAATATGTGAACACAGAATTACAAGGTACAGTATCTGTGTGATGTGATAACTGCCGATTATGAGAATCGGTAAGTCGAATTGATATAGAGACAGTGAAGGGTATTTATCTTCATACATGTACATTGTTCATCGGACTATCTACAAATGGTAGCTTAGTTCTCGCTTTCGTTTTCCCACTGTTTTCATTGTTGTTGTTGTTGTAAATATGGAGTCTTCCAGCAATATTTTATGTGTGTCTTATATGTATATGTATAATTTTGTGTGTTGATGAGGTGCTCATGCACGGATGTTGTTAAGAATATAGTTAGCTATTTTAGAATCAGTGGAGTTATTGATGAACCTAGGTGCAGTTCCTACCTATTTAGTCGTTTTCAGGAGGTTAGGTAAGGCCTGCAGCAGATGTACCAGTACGCAGCAGTTTACCATGTTCTATCAAAATTCGAGGGATCCATTCTGGTGAACTCTGGCGTCCATACTACGGACAGTTCGGTTAACTATTTTATCAAAGTAATTCATTTAAAGTATTCTATGAAGTTTTGAGTAATTTTATTAATTTACATATTTTTATTCATGATATTTTATTAATGATTTTATTATTATTACTTATTTGGTAGTCATCAAAAGGTTACAACGTATTCAATACAAACACATGAATACAACTATATCTTAGTATCAGTTATATCATTTTTATTTTGGTAGGCCTACTAGTTACGAACTTTTTGGTCATCAGCCGTCAGCCGGTATTATACGCACCAATATTATCAAAGACTGTTATAGTTCGCAATTATGACTGTCGATCTGATCGTCACTGTCAAGAAAATTCTCCAACAAGATTTTGGCAGGCGCAGAGACGATATACTGTAGTTGTAGTACAAAACCCGCAGTGAACTGGACTGTAAATCTTAGGTTTGTTACTTTCCTTATCACCTCCCGAATCACCTCCTTCAGTTTTCCCAAAATAAAAATGAAGATATAACTGATACTAAGATACAGTTGTGTCCACACGTGTTGTGCCGAAAACCTGCAGTCTAGTATCTTGGAACTTAAAAATAGGTGGAATGAGTATAGTAAGAAAATGAGTCTTTCCAAGATAAAAAAAAGTTAGTAGGTAAGAAACTGAAGATAACGGAATGTCAGATTGGCGATACAAAGCTGGAACGGGAAGATAATTTCAAGTGTTTATCATGTGTGTTCTCCCAGGATGGTACTATAGTAAGCGAGAGTGAATCGAGGTGCAGTAAAGTTAATCCAGTGAGCTCACAGTTGCAATCAACAGTGTTCCGTAAGAAGGAAATCAGCTCCCGGACGAAACTATCTTTACATTGGTCTGTTTTCAGGCCAAATTTGCCTATAGTCCAATCATTTTTTCAGCGACGGCACTTGATTTTTGTAGACGACTGCATATTTCTCCAAATACTGACCAATACATTTTTCGTCATTCATGTGCACGCCTTAACCAGTCAAAACCCTAATGGAGGCTTTCAAACTTTCCCGTGGATTATACTTTATAAAGAACACACACACACGATACACGGATGCAAGCAGATATCACATTATTTGACGCTGGCGGAACTGCCCTAAAGAATTACAGTATTTCTTTTGCTGTATATTTTATGTCACACCGACACTGACAGTTCTATTAACAACAATGGGATAGCAGAGAGCTAGGACTGGGAAGAAAGATGCCCTGACCTTGATGAAGGTAGGCCTACAGCTCCACCATTTATCTGGTTTGAAAATGGGAAACAACACAAAGCCATCTTCAGGGTTTCAGACTGTGGGGTTCGAATCTACCACCTCCCGAACTTCCGAATACAAGCTCAAAGAGAAAACTGTAAAGTTACTGCCTCCTTGATTGTATTATCGATTACAGCAGAAAAACAGTCGTATGACTGTATGACGGCCCATTGCCGTCCACTTGAAAGAAATTGTGCATGACTTCGGTCTCAGAAGTAATAACTTTGTCTCCAATCAACAAAACTGCAGACAAACCAATGAATTTTCAAATTATTTAAGGAAGATACTTTTTCTGCTCAAAATGAGGACATGTTCAGAAAACTGAGGACGTATGGCAACCCTACATACTTACATATAAATAAATAAATAAATAAAAATAAATTAAATAAATTAAATATAAATAAATAAATCACCACTGATCTGCATTTAGGACTGTCGCCCAAGTAGCAGTTGTTTATCAAGTTTTAAAAGGATTTCGAAGAAGTTGGAAATTTATCGCAGTTTATTGGTAAATTATTCCAATCCCTCCTATAAACGAGGATTTTCCCCAGTTTGTCCACTTAAATTTCAACTTCAACTTGTCTACTTTTCCACTTGTAAAAACTCCACTCGAGCATATTCGTCGACTAATCTCATTCCAAGCCATGTTTGAAAATGTTAAATGTGCCTCTAGTGTCTCCTGGGAAACTTCGATCGACCACATGAGTTCGACTGTATCTGAAAAGCAAACAGCCACTATTGAAAATGTTCTAAAATGAAATATTTAGCAATATTAATGAGGTTTCTTGTTGAGGGAAAATAATGTTATCAACTCGCAGACTACTTTGTGGGCCTGTATTCTTCACTATGACTCACGTAAATATTATTCAGCTCTCTGTAATATAAAATTTCTCTAATAGAAATCATACACAATTATTTTAATGTTGCCCAGCTATATCCGAAAGTACTCGCTCAGGGACATACTGCTAGAGAGATATGTCTGGCGATGACTGGATTCCATCTTTCTATTTACTCGTGTAGGTTTTGTGACCAACATCCTTCATTATTGTTGTCTTCCTTTCCTGTCTTCCGATCTTTAATAGTAAGGCGTACTTCATTCACCTTCACCTTGTAGTAATCTCTTCAAATTCAAATGATGCTTAAATATTCACTGTAGAGAACATCGCGGGAATAATACTGAATATATCGCACCTTGGGAAGAAGAGGACTACGAGTGCAAAAATGATACTTCTGACTAATTGCAATGTAGGAATATACAAAATATATGAATGTACAAATACATAAAATATATTAAAAACTGAATTTATTTGGTATTTTCAAATCTTACATTGCAATTATCTCAAAAGTATCATTTTTGCCCCTCTTCTTCACAAGGTGCGATATGCCAAAATAAACCCAAACATAATGCAAAATTATCGTGTATCTCCACTAAAGGTGAACTTGAAAAATATGAAAGCAGTCATTACCACCATCGTCTGTATGCGCGATTAATAAACATATTTGGTAACTCGAAATCCTGGAGGATTGGTACATTCAGAAAGTGAGCTGCTACTATCCTTCGGTTATTCTGCTCATATAGTTCATTATGTAAGCTAAGTGTAGTATAAAACCAGCAATAGGATGAAATAGTTATTTTAAGAAACAACCTGGAACTAAGAACCACGCTGTATTTCTACGAAGTTGATTCGATTTTCATGACGTCTTTCCTCGATTCTGTTCTTAGAAATTGTCAGCGCGCCTTGAGTCTACCAGGTGTAGCACGCGCGTTTAGACGACGAGAACTCTCGTAAGTTTTGTTATAATTAGGACTGAGAATGGGACAATCATAACAAGGTTATACAAATGTCACACGTGTCATATATATTTGTATATAAACTTGAATAAGTTTCTTTCAGACTTATGCCACTACTGCATATCATCGCTGCTGTGCCAAAACCACGAATGTGACAATCTCTTCCTATGGATTATTTCCCTTAAGAATGGTCACGCCTCCCAGCCACATATTGATATGCAGTCCACCAGAACAATTTTCGTTGAGTTCGTTTTCCTATACACGTGTGTAAAGGAAAATGAACCTTATTGTACCGTACTGTAGGAATATATGTTTGCATGGCATATTTACCCACACCTAGAGTATGATGTACTTAGGGTCAGCCTCGTGTCGTTAGATTTACTGGCACGTAAAAGAACTCTGAGGGACAATATTTCTGCACCTTGACGTCTTCGAAAACCATAAAATGTAGTTAGTGTGACGTAAAAAAGTAACATTATTATTATTATTATTATTATTATTATTATTATTATTATTATTATTATTATTATTATTATTATTATTATTATTATTATTATTATTATTAGAGCCTCCATGGCTCAGGCGGCAGCGCGCCTCCCTCTTACCGCTGGATACCGTGGTTCAAATCCCGGTCACTCCATGTGAGATTTGTGCTGGACAAAGCGGAGGCGGGACAGGTTTTTCTCCGGGTGCTCCGGTTTTCCCTGTCATCTTTCATTACAGCCTTACTCTCCACTATCATTTCATTTCCTCTGTCAGTCATTTATCATTGCCCCAGAGGAGTGCGACAGGCCTCGGCAGCCGGAACAATTCATATCATCGCCGCAAGTTGGTGGCTTCATTGATCCCATCCCTGACCCGGTCATTGACTGGAAAACGGGTTGTAGGTTTTCATTATTGTTGTTGTTTTCGTTATTATTAGAAATATTCTATTTAGCATACATTCGAAGCCTTCCGAAAATAAATTTATAGTCCCTGTTTTTATGTCTCTTAATCGTATTTTTCACCTCATACGTAACGAAGAGGAAGCCGAAAGTGTAAGCGTGTGTACGAACGATTGGAGCGAGCCGGTAACCTCGTACCGCTAATCACATGTCGTTGGCTGTGGCCGAAACAATCTTTCATTTGGAAACTCCTGTACGGTAGTGTTAATTAAGTGAGACATCAGTCTAGAAATTCATCGGATAATATTACAGTATTTCGGTACTTCCTAGTCCTTATGTTTCGATCAATGATGGGCTGAGAGTTTCACAAAAAGTTAATGATGAAGTTAATGTATGTTTAGTGAATAGACCCAGGAAAGGCACTTAACTTGTTCATTAGTACCATTAGTATCGATGTCGGATGGCCAGTTTTTATATGTATCCATAACATAAACATTAATCATCAAAGCTGTACCGTAATTAATAAGTGAGAGGTTTACCTTCAGTAATAATCATAGCATTCTGTATGGCTCCTTGGCTGAAAGGTCATTGATATGACCTTCGGTTCATAGGACTCGGGGTTCAATTTCCGGACAGGTTGGGGATTTTATCCAAGTCCGATTCTGGAACTGGCTCTTTGTTTCTGCACACGTTTTCATACATACACAACACACCAAGCTATCAACCACCACAAAAACAAGTCATAGCAATACATCCCTCCACACAGAGTTTGCATCAAGAAGGGCACCTGGCCGTAAAACTGGGGCAAGTCCACATCCGCATCCCCGATGCACCCGTGAATTTGCGGAAAGAGTTGGTGAAAGAATTTTCTGTTCTTGTCTCCGAATCTATGAAATGAAATGAAATGTCGTATGGCTTTTAGTGCCGGGATATCCCAGGACGGGTTCGGCTCGCCAGGTGCAGGTCTTTCTATTTGACTCCCGTAGGTGACCTGCGCGTCGTGATGAGGATTAAATGATGATGAAGACAGCACACACACCCCCAGCTCCCGTGCCGTTGGAATTAACCAATTAAGGTTAAAATCCCCGACCAGGCCGGGATTCGAACCCGGGACCCTCTGAACCGAAGGCCAGTACGCTGACCGTTCAGCCAACGAGTCGGTTCCGAATCTCTCATGCATGTATACAAAACGGCCAATAGGTACTACTACCCTAATAGTAGAAGAAGGCTGAAGGAAAGAACATATAGACGTGCATTTTGACTGTGCCTTTCTGTAAAATTGGTTACCACATATATCAAATAAACGACAAGAAGCGTGTGGTTCGTTATTAGCTTTCTTACGAGTTAATAAACTTCAGGAAGCTGTGTGGTTCGCCGGAAAACGAATTAGGCTACTCTCTGTACTGGGTTTACAGTGAATTCCTTGTAAAAATCGACATGTACGGTGAAACGGACGAATCTAAGCTGAAATTTTATCTGTGATATTCTTTGCTGGCTCCTCCAGATCCCAGCCACACATAGAGCGATATATTCAGTATTGCCTGTTGTTGCAGTGCGTAGGCCTATTAAGATGAATCGTAGTCCCCGAGCTAGAGAATTTGACGCGTGTGAAATCCCCAACTTCGTTGATAATCGAACCCGAGAAGCGAAGGTGCTACGCTGACCATTTATCCAAAGATCCAGACGAAACGGAGTCATTGATAAAGATACTGCCGCCAAAATATTCCGACTCCTTCCACTCTCCATCGACAATTTCCACTCTGCAGGGAAAGTAATATAAGTTATATATTGAAAATGCCACAAATACCAATTGTATTAAAAGACCACCCCCATTAGCGACCGATTTTTCCAAGAACCCGTTTAAAACCCCATAAAGGCAATGTATTTTATGCCTCTGTTTAAGGACCACATCTATTTTCGACCAATAAACAGGTATTTTCTTGGCGTGATCTCTTTTTGAAAGACCATTTCCAGGGGTGAATATACTGTATTCAGCATGTATCAAAAACTGAACTCTACATTTCTTTCTTTACACATGAACATCTTTTAAAGCATCCAATTATCGCAGGAAAATCTGGTGGCCTTCCTGTCCAGGATGATGTTGAGGAGGAGGATGTAAACGACGGTTGTGTTGCCACAGAAGTGCTTTTACATAACACGACGTCACTGCAGGAGGTTTTAGTTACACAAACATCGGTTTCGTTGAAATATTGTGTAGGAGCTGAACGTATCAACGAATATTTCTATTCACTTACAGTCTGGAAAACGAAATCGATGTTTCTAAATGTGTTAAAAAGTAGCAGAGCTCAATGTACTAGTTTTGAATGCAATGCTATTGGATTTACGTCCCACTCACTACTTTTACGTTATTCGGTGACGCCGAGGTGCCGGAATTTAGCTCCGCAGGAGTTCTTTTACGTGCTAGTAAATCTGCCGACACGAGGCTGACGTAGCCCTATTTGAGCACCTTCAAATACCACCGGACTCACTCAGGATCGTATTACTTTTTGATAGGCAGTGGTAAGTAAAGGCCAGAATTGTAAATACAAATTATATTAAATGCGAAACAATAGTTAAATACTGTATGCGTTTAAATCATATACAGTGGTGGTGATTATTGTTTTAAGAGGAAGTATGAATACAATTAGGCAACCATCCTCTATGTAACACTAATCAGAGAGAAAGAAAGGAAGGGATCCGACACTTCGAAAAATGAAGCTATCGGTCAAAGGAAGACAAGGGCCACGAAGGGCGTGAAAATGAAAGACTCCCTTCTTTTTCTTATTTGGTTCTACAGCTGGGTTCCAGCCTCGACCGTCTCAACAACATGCCTCCAGGTGCCCCGATCCTCTGCTTTCGTCCTCCATCCTCTGACTCCAGCTCCCCTTAGATCCTTCTCCACTTCATCCAGTCATCTCAGTGGGGGTCGTCCCACTCTTCTGGTGCCATAAGGTTCTGTAAATATCACCTTCCTACAAGGATCATTTTCGTCCTTTCTATGTACATGCCCAAGCCATTTCACTCTTCTTGCTTTTATTTCGCTTACAATATCACGTTCCTTGAACAGTAGCTATAGTTCATGATTGTACTTTGCGCGCCAGGATCCGTGATCATTGACTGCTCCGTAAATCTTCCGGAAGATGTTCCTCTCAAATATGGCCAATCTGCTCATGTCAGTTGTCCCAAAAGCTCAGGTTTCAGAGCCATATAATAGAACTGGTTTTATTAGGGTCTTATACATTTTAACCTTAGAGCTACGGCTTGTGTAGCGTGACGTTAGGTTTATTTTTAGTCCGTGGTAACATCTATTTGCCATTAGTATTCTATGGTGTATTTATGCACTGACTTTGTTGTCTGATGTCATCAGCGACCCTAAGTACTCAAATTCAGTCACCTTTTCAAATTTATAGCCATCGATCTTGACGGATTTTCTGACACCACCATATATTTTGTCTTTTTCTCATTTTCCGTGAGTTCCATCTGTTTTGATTCAGCATTTAACCTAGTAAATGATTCTTTGACATCCTTTTCTGTTCCTCCAATAATGTCAATGTCATCAGCATATGCTAATACTTGTACTGATTTATGAAATATTGTACCTCTCCTTTCAGTTCCAGAGTCTCGCATGACCTTTTCCACCGCAATATTGAACAGCAAACATGCCAATGCATCTCCCTGTCTGAGACTGTATGCAGAATGGTTCTGAGAGGTTTCCTTGTAGTTTAACTCTACATCGGCCTGTACTGAGAGATGCTCTTGTTAAGGCTACAAGATTTTCTGGGATACCAAGTCCTTGCATTGCACTAAGTAGTTTATCCCGTTTTACACTGTCATATGCTGATTTAAAATCGGTAAACAGGTGGTGTGTGGTGATCTTGTACTACCGGGTCTTCTGTAGGATCTGTCTTAATGCATGTATCTGAACTGTGGTCGACTTACCTTTCCTGAAACCACATTGATAGTTTCCTATTGTCTCTTCTACATACTGCAGTACCGGGTACTCTCATATACAATATATTAGAGAATATCTTATATCCTATGTTCAGCAATATGATACCCCTGTAATTTGATCAGTTCAATGGATCTCCTTTCTTATGTATCGGGCAGGTCAACCCTTCTTCCCATTCTCTAGGTAAGCGTTCATTTTTCCATATTTCAGAGATGACCCTGTGAAGCCTTTGCAAGAGAGTTGGTTTTGCCGTTTTAATGAGCTCTGTATTTATATCCTCAGGCCCGGGTGCCTTGTTGTTCTTCATTCTGTCGATGGAAAGTTCTACCTCTTCTATAGTAGGCAGATTCATTTCTCCATTGCTTATTTGTGGGAATTTGATTTCCAGCATTACTTCTTTATTACAGTGAGCATCATTCTCTACTCCCTCAAACTGTTCCTGGAAATGTTGATTCCATCTCTCTAAGGCCTCATCTATGCTGCCCGTCAAATCTCCATTAGTTTTTCTGCAGTTTAATGTTCTTGGAGTAAATCCTGTTCTCATACTTTTTATCAAGCTATAGCACTTTCTCGAATCATTCTGGGTATGCATCTCTTCTATTTCCTTGAGCCTTGCTTCATGATACTCCCTTTTATTTTTGTGTACCTGTTTTTCACTTCTTCTTAGTGCTCTGTATGTTTCAACAGTATTTCTGGTACGTTTATTGATCACTGCTTTGTAGGCTATATTCTTCCTTTCAGTTATTTCCGCACACTCTTTATCAAACCATGTGCTCCTTTTATTTCTGCTTACTTCACCAATTATTTCCACTGCGGTATCCTTTATCACTCGCTTACAATCCATCCAACTTACGTCATTGGCGTTTGCATCAGTTTCAACCATTGCAAAATGTTCCTTTATCCGCCCTGATGGAGGGTTCTAGTTTCTGGGTCTTTTAGCTTTTCCACATCATATTTCTTTAATTTGTTTTGTTTCTAATGTCTATAGTTGCTATTAATTTTAATTCGCAGTTTGACAATAACTACAAAATGATCCGAGTCCACATTAGCTCCTCTAAAGGTTCGTACATCTTGCAGGTCAGTCATGTGATGTCTATCAACAAGAATGTGGTCAATCTGATTAACTGTGTTTCCATTAGGGGAAATCCACGTTCCTTTATGAATTTTTTTGTGCGGGAACATTGTACTTCTTATTACTATGTCAGTTGAGGCTGCAAAATCAACTAGTCTCATACCATTTTCATTACTATCTCTATGAAGACTATACTTGCCAATTATAGGTGCTAGATGTTCCTCTTGACCCACTTGGGCATTAAAATCCCCCAGCATCAGCACAATATCATGTCTGAGGCACTTTCCATATTCTCTTTCTAGGAGTTCGTAGAACGAATCCTTTTCCTACCGAGCTCGATAGCTGCAGTCGCTTAAGTGCGGCCAGTACCCAGTATTCGGGAGAAAGAAGGTTCGAACCCCACCGTCGGCAGCCCTGAAGGTGGTTTTCCGTGGTTTCCCATTTTCACACCAAGCAAATGCTGGGGCTGTACCTTAATTAAGGCCACGGCCGCTTCCTTCCCACTCGTAGCCCTTCCCTGTCCCATCGTCGCCATAAGAACTATCTGTGTCGGAGCGACGTAAAGCAACTAGCAAAAAACTTTTCCATAATGCCATTCCCAAGCCATAGTATCTCTTGTAGGGCTAGTATATCTATATTGTATTCTTGTATATTACTCACGAGATTTTGGAGGGCGCCAGTTCTGTACAATCGTAGTCATTTATCCTTGCAGGGTCGTCTGTATTCAATCCGTCCGGTTTTTGTTTGTTGAGGATTCGTAACAATTTGTTTATTGCGGGGTGGAGTTGTTAACCCCACGCCCAACCCCCAACCTGGAGGACCAGAGAACCTGCTGTTAGGGTTACCACACCTTAGCCAAGAAGACCACGTTTCAAGACACCGGGCATTCGCCTTCGCCCATCTCCATACGGGGTAGGATTTGCTGGTTGCGTAGGCAGGTAAACCTGCCAGCTAGTGCATTTCCCAGTATTTTTCAAAGGCACCTGCTTGGCACAGGCACCTCCACTGGGACTCGATAACTAGCCATTCACCCTCACCATTTTCCCGGGCTTGGAACCGGTACAGAGTTGAGCTGGATTGCTCCTCCTGTGGCTGGAATGAAAGACTCCTTAACCCTCGGAAACCTATTAGCATCGGGGTCGGAAAAGAACAAGAGTTGACCAAGGGAGGTCCGATATGATAGAAAAAAGTGAGAAGCCTGGCACAAGTAAGTGGAAGCAATCTCAAGACTCAGCTAAGGGGCTTGAAAATACATATCTTGACAAAAACGGGAACAATCTTTAAAGAACTATATATTAAGCTATGATTCGAACTCCGGCCATTTCATGTAATAATGTTTGAAATGAAAAAAACTCTCATCCCTGTGGTTTGAATTCGACATAAAACTGGACGCCCCGAGACTATGATCGCCTTATTAAATGTCACGTAAAACTACAAGCTAGATTTTTACTCCGTATCAAAAGTAACTTATAAGTAAGAACTGTGTAGTTTTAAAGCAATGAGAGATCACGCACCTTATTTATTTCATCCTCGTATGTCTGCACAGTGAATCTATGAAAATGTTCCCACAGAACTGTGGAATAAGGTGTTCTAGACATTACTAGCCTAGCCTAGCCTATTGATTTTGTTTCGTGCTCCGTGTCTCGTCTAAACATAGCCGTAATTGTGTCCTGCATACTGTCTGTATTATTACTCATTTCCCAGGCGAACAAAATTGTGAGTCAATATGGCTTGCTTAGATTCTACATCAGTATAAATCAGCTATGTTATAGATTTAATGTGGAATGTATTGTACAAATAGACTGTAGTTTTATTTTCTAAGGTCAGGAATGCACGGAAGAGAAAATACCAAATGTGAACCCGAGAAGTCAGCAACGGTACGTCACATTATTGAACAACTCATGTTGGAACACTGACGACCTTAGTGTCGTAGTCGGTCAGTCATTGGCCATCTGTTTCCGATATAATAATAATAATAATAATAATAATAATAATAATAATAATAATAATAATAATAATAATAATAATAATAATAATAATAATAATAATAATACCGAGCTAGTTGGCATGTCGGGTGATAATGGGTTCAAATCCCACCGTCCACCGCCCTGAAGATCGTTTTCCGGGGTTTTCCATTTTCAAGCCAGGCAAAGCTGGGCCTGTACCTTAATTAAGACCACGGCCAGTACCTTCGCATTCCTAACACTTTCCTATCCTTCCTTCCGTCGCCTAAACCCCTCGATGGATTAATGCCACGTTAAACAAGTAGCAAAATAAAAAGCAACAAAAGAATTAAACCCTTGTCTTCGTCCCGAAGTGGTGCAGCTCTTTTAGGGCACACCCCCCAAAGCAGGTGAGCTGCATGTACCATTTTAACCACATACCAGCAATCCTGCAATTCTTAAATCTGTGACAGTATTGGGAATCGAAACCCGGGCCTCAGAGGGCGGCAGGTAATAGTGCTAATCATTACGCTACCAAGGCATAAATAATAATAACTAATAATCCACGAACCTACTACGCTGTCGTAGCAGGGGGAGGTATGATACTCCCACGCGGCGCGTCCCAAGTGGTGGATAGGGGGGCTCTAACCGGCTTGCCGGCGGGCGTGAGCGAAATAAATCAGCTCTCGCGGACCAAAAACATATAATAATAATAATAATAATAATAATAATAATAATAATAATAATAATAATGTTAATTGCTTTATGTCCCACTAACTATATTTACGGTTTTCGGAGACGCTGAGGTGCCGGAATTTAGTCCAGCAGGAGTTCTTCTACGTGCCAATAAATCTACCGACACAAGGCTGGCATATTTGAGCACCTTCAAATACCACCGGACTGAGCCAGGATCGAACCTGCCAAGTTGGGGTCAGAAGGCCAGCGCCTCAACCGTCTGAGCCACTCAGCCCGGCTAAACGGATGATAGGCAGAAGGCGTATAACAGCCAGAAAACATCTTGAGGCAACCTACAAGACTCATTACTTTAGTTGTAACATCGAGATCGACAATTGGTGGTCTCCCCATTACCTTCAACCTTTTAGCATGATGGAAATATCAGCTGACGAATAAACTAACCCAGGCCCTGGTGACTGCACTAGGTTTTCTCCGTCATCCGATTCTGAGGAGGGCCTAGAACATCATGCAGGAATGTATCGGAGCTTCCCAGATCTCTTCGTCTCAAACGCAAGCATTTTCTTGGCACCATCAATATCAATACACTTCTCAAAACTGGCAAGTTGAAGCAATTAACCGACATGTTGGACAGACTAAATATACAAATGTTACCTATACAAGAAACTACATATACGTACGTATACGAGTCAGGTAACTACAGAATATAGAAAGGTAAACCAGCAATTCCAGTCCTTAACACACTATTGCAATTCGGTACTGGTTTTGCAGTAAGAAAGAATATCATATATTCAGTTATGATTTTCACATCTCCCTCTGAAACATTTTCCGTGCTAGCAATCAAATCAGGAATCAAAGCCTACTCACTAATCAGTGCCCATGCACCTACAAATAATTAAAACCAAAAAGACCCACCAAACATGAAAGAATTCTGGGAACTACTAGAAGAAACAGTATCCCAAATTCTTAAACATCATATCAAAAGTTTTGGTAGGAGATTTCAATGCACAAATAGGCAAAGAACAGAAGTAGAAAGCCACCATAGGACTCTACCCTGCTCATGAAAGAACCATCAACAATGAAGAAGTGTTAATCTACTTCTGTGAGACCTTTGATCTGAAACTAATGCCAACTCATTTTTCTAGCACGCTCGCAGAACATCCATTTATGAGAATTTCAGATCACGGTGAAACCCACGAATCAACCTAGAGATTCTGAAGCAAAAGTCAAGCTCTTTCTCGAGCAAAATGCTACTAGTTGGTCATAACTTAAAGATGAACTCGACCGTGCGTGTTGGCCGTGCGGTGAGGGGCGCTTGCATCCGGGAGATAGTGGGTTCGAATCCCACTATCGGCAAACCTGAAGATGGTTTTCCATGGTTTCCCATTTTCACACCAGGCAAATTCTGGGATTGTACTGAACTCATAATTCTACGGTGAGAAAAATAATTTTAAATAACAAGCTACTTTTATTTTTGAGAGCAGCCATGTTGCGCTTCCAGAGCTTCGCTGTCGCGTGGGAACGATCTCACCCACGGCAAGCTCGTGAAATACCGTGACACCTCGGTGGACTTCGAGTGCCCAACAATTCTTAAAATTCACGGAATTCTGCGTAACGAGAGATTTTGGCAACACAGTAAATACAGAAATAAATAATCTAAATTATTCTTAAACCCTACGTGAAGACAGAGCCCCCAGGGTAAAATATAAATGCAGTTAAGCCTAAGTACAAATCAGCGTCAGATCAGTGGACTAGCTCCACGTGCCAAGGTCAATGGATGAAGAAAACCCGCGAAACGCCCGGGCAGAAATAATTTATTTCACCTGTTGCGAGTGTGGTAAAATTATGAGATTAACATCTAAATAAATCACAAGTCTGTCCGGAATTCTGGAACAAGTTTCATGAAAATCGGTCTATTCGACGCGAAATTAGCAGATTACGTAATCAAGCTTAGTGGTGTGGGTAGCGTCACTCCTAAGACTATAAAAGAAACCCCCCTCTGCATTTTTCTCAGTGTCGATCTGGGTTCTGAAGTAGCGGAAGCTTATGCCCGTCGCCAGCAGAAAATTGTATAAGATTGATCTACAAATAACTTAGTACATGTTCATGGCTGTGGTCCACATCGTCTAAAAGGTGATAGAAATTTTCTGAACTTTCGCCGACAAACTGTGAAAGCATAGGCGTCTGTTAAAGTACATAAAAAGCAGATTTTATTGTATCACCTCGTGTGTGTTGGAAAGTGTTACGGGAGTTGGGAAGCTAGTCAGAGTAGTTCTGATTTCGTTATCTGTTGAACACCTGTTATATTAGGGTGACAGGGAGCCGACTCTGGAGAGAAGGTAGACAGTCGCAGTCGACTGCAGAACGAAGGAGGTTTGCTGTACAAATTATAACGAAAGAAAGTGCGTGATTTGTGTTGTCATTTAATAACGTGTGAAAAGGCAGTATTTGTAAGATTGATATATTTGAGAAGATGATGTTCTTTGTACCAATGTGCGGCTAAGCACGAGGTCAGCTGGCGAAAATGTAGCCAGAATACTGGAGATGACGTCAATTGCAGGTCTGTCTATATTTTGTATTATGTTGTAGTTAGATAATTGTTTGTCCCAACCAATTTTTCAAGATGAGTGTCGGGTTATTATTTGTAATTATCAGGCGTAAAGTGTTATAATTTTGGTTAGCGTGTGAAAATTTTAGTTTTGTAAATTTCACGTCAAGAGACTGTAAAATGCGACGTTTAAATCTGGTGCTAATGTTCTATGAGATATTGTCCAAATTGAGGAAAATTAGGAAAGCGATAATGGTAAAGTAGTCGTGGCGAATGTCTTAAATTTCAAGTATCATTTTAATTCAGACGTTTTTGTCGAAAGTATTATTATTATTATTAATAATAATAATAATAATAATAATAAATAATAATAATAATAATAATAATAATAATAATAATAATAATGTCTACTGCGGGATAAAATTTTCCTATGTTAAAAGTGCATTTAACCAGTATGTTTTACAAGGATGGCAGGCATTCAGAAATTCCAGTGAAATTCGACAGAGTCATGTTTTATTCATGAGAAGTAAAATTTTGTGACATCGTGTATGTCGATGATACGGAAAATCGCGGTGTGTTCTTGTATTCTCGAGGTCCGAAAGTTGTAGTAACAGTAAATATAAAGAGGTGTATTTTATAATGGGTATTGTTTTCACCAGAGGATCGAAATGTGAAAAGGGTCTTGGAAATATAAGAAAAATGGATTGAGAGCGAAGAATTTATATATGTGGAGACGAGAGTGATAGGAATACTGAAGATGAAAGGGAGCCTGGATTTTAAGTAATACCGCTGGGATAAGGCGAGGAGAATGAGTTTTGAGACAGGCTGTATTGTGGCAGGCTGTAAGGTTTTCCGCTAACAATCCGAAAATTGAGACGACTACTGTGTGAGGCACTGTACATTTCTAGTAAGATCCCAAGTGAAAACGATTCTAGTAAAGATTAAAAATCTTGGTAGTAAAAGTCACGTGACTAGTTACGTAAAGTCCGTATGAATATTAAGATAATGTGATCTCAAGGATAAAAGAGCATTTAAAATACGCGGTCGGTGTTGTTCAACCGTGTAAATTTATTGAATTTCGTTTCACTATATAGTCATAGATATAAATATTTGAAATTAACGGTAGGCGATTTGAGGGTTTCCAATGCGGTAGTGATGATTATTTTCGGACAACATCCACTAAATGGTAGACGGGTGTTGGGAATTATTATATTCTTCCCTAAAACTTCATTGCGCATGCTGAGATCGTGTTTGAGTTGGGGGATTGTTCGTCACGTATATTTATTTTTCGAGTTCACGTTTTGTAACGAGATAGAGACTTACTGCATTTTCCGACTTGCATTCGTTTAATAGTAAGAAACGTTGTTCCGTGTGTGTTATTAGTCTGACCAGGTTATTACTGAAATGTCAGAGTTTGTTTGAAATTGTTAGTTCGCCTGATATGCCAGGGGATGCGTAATATGACCCATTTTCCGCCCGACAATAGAGTATATTGATGATGAGACGTCCTAGTTCACGCTCGACGATAGAATTAGGAAGGTATCGTGTACATATAGATTAGTGTTAGGGTGTACAGATTTTAAGTGAGCCCGACGATAGGTCTGGGATGTCAGCTGTACATACTCAAGTCTCAGATTAAATGTTTTTTGTTTTCTTTTTTGCGAAGTGACCTGGGAGAAGGTAGCATCTACAGTAAAATATGAAATATGAAGAGGGTTAGATCGGTAATAATGAGGCCAACTTGTGCGCAGCTCCAACAGCTGGAAGATGCTCCCTAAGATATGGGACCGTTATCGGCGAATGAGAGTTGCCCAACATTTGGATGTCGACCTAAGGGTGATTAAATATTTTACTGTAATTCTCCATGCGTGTTGAGTTTAAATGACTTTGATATTTTATTTTATTTTACGGACTTAATTGTTTTGTCGTTCTGACGTCCGTCTTGTTTTGATAGTGTGCATATTGACACTCAATGTATTAGTGTGAGACTTGAGCTGCGAATGTGGTTTCGATTCGTCAGCCAGTAATATATTTTATGTTTCAATCTTTATCGTTCTTTCATTTATATACGTAGTTGAGGTCGATTTAGTGCTAACTATGTAGGTAGTGCGTTGGGACAAACAATAAGTAGATGGATCTGTACTGGTAGTCATTGTTTGAGAAAGGAAAGAATTCCTTAAGTTTGTTGTATTTTTCAATGTGGACTGGTAATTTTATTAAGCGTTATTATTTTCTAACCTGAAAATCGGTTTGATAATAATACTTTTCAAGTGATTTACCACTTTTTAATTAACTTCAGTGTTTGGCATTTCTTCTAAATGCGTGATGAATAAGTGTTTCCTGCATTACGTAGTTTTGTTCCTTCAGAACGACGTAACGTAAGATCCTCGCGGATCATGTTGTTGTTGGTTCCTTCCGAACAGCTGTTTGGGTGATGCACACTTAGCATCGGGATTATTTTTATCACTTAAGGGTGTCATGATATGACAAATACATGGTGGAATTTTATTTCAATTGTGAATGATGCTGTTAACTCGTAGTGAACACCATGCTTTCCCATAATATTTCGCAACCTATCCAAAGCAACTGATAGTCAATTTGGTTCGATTAAGGGTCCATTCGGCGGGTGTTCCGTATCCGTAAGGGTATTCGACTGGTGGATAACCTTAATTGAGAGGAAATCAGGCGTTCTACTTGTTGAAAGTCAGATTTTCCACGGATCGTGTGGATTAATTCTCAGTTCTCGTTTGGAGTAATAGGTGCCCGGTTGTCAGGTCTTTCCTTTTTCAGTTTTTCAGTTTCGTTGTCCACTAATTTATTACTTTCTCCGAAGCAACGCTTCGATATTGTGAGAAACAAATCAACGCTATGCAATGTGACTGCGTTTGAAACATTCAATAATAAATGATTTATAATTTTTTTTATTTCAAGGATTTATATTAAAATAATAATGTTGTCGTGCCATTTCGAATTTAATAAAAGTTAGTAAGCACATATTTGCTCCTCATTTCAAGTAGTTAGGCTCTCGTTTGGTTAAGATCGTGACCGAATTTCTTCCCGCAACGACCCATGATTTAAGAGTTCTATATTGCTCTACTGTAGCAGCTGTGGCCGACCAACGATGGAATGGTAAGTTCAAGGGTTCAGTACCTTAATTAAGGCCACGGCCGTTTCATTTCAACTCCTAGGCCTTTCCTATCCCATCGTCGCCATAAGAACTATCTGTGTCGGTGCAACTTAAAGCCACTAGCAAAAAAAAAAAGATGAACTTGTAAAAGCAGCCAAGTGCACTAACATGCCACCGACGAAACGTAAACATAAGTGGTGGAACGATACCTGTGATAAGGCGTTAGAACTCCGCATGAAAGCATGGCAAGACTGGAATTCGCAGAAAACCACAAAAAAGTGGCATGCCTTCATTAAAATCCAGAAGGAGACATCAAAACGTCACTATGGTCAGATCAGACTGGCAGAAATCAAGCAAGAGTTCAAGAAAAATAATACCGGGAACTTTTACAGAACCTTTAAAGAATAACTGACGAGCGAGGCCTGTAGGCCACCCACTCTATGCTTTAAACGACCGGATGGGACCTTAAAAACAAATAATGAAGAAAACTGTAAACTTTTGGCAGATTATTCCAAAGACCTTCTAAATTGCGAACCTCCTACTGACCAACTCACTTTTGAAACATCAGAACCAAATCCAGATTCAGAGCCTTCAACAATAGAAGAAGTTGAACAAAAAATACACGAGTTAAAAAACAAGAAAGCTCCAGGGAAAGACGGCATAATTGCCAAAATGTGGAAACTAGGTGGCAGAAATCTCGCTCAAAAAATCCATAAAATTCTTACAGATATCTGGACCAGCGAAACAATGTTGCTGAAGACTGAAAGTGTGCGATAATTCATCTATTACATAAGAAGGGATAAATCTCACATAAATAACTATAGAGGTATTCCCCTACTAGCAGTCACCAACAAAGTTATTTCAAAACTCCTACTCAAGAGACTAGAAATGCAAACAGATCATTTGACAGGAGAATATCAGGTAGGGTTCAGGAGAGGCAGGTCGTGCGCAGAACAAATTCTTAACCTGAAGACCATCTTAAAAAATTCGTAAAAGCAGGCAAACGGTGGACTTCAAAAAGTCAACACTCAGCACTTCCGTGTGCTGGAAGAATTGAAAGTAGACACGAACACAAGACAATTATAATCATGCGAACACTAACAGGTACCATTTCCAAGGTTAAATTCTAAGGGGAATTGTCTGAACCATTTGATGAGGTGTGGAAGGTAAAGGCTTCCACCATTGTTAACCGCGGCATGTGATGGGGTAGAGTGGTCAGCTCTACGCCCGGCCGCCTTTGCCCCCAGGAATTAACCTGGTACTCATTTTTGGTGTAGGCTGAGTGAACCTCAGGGCCATATGCACCTCCGGAAGTGCAAATCTCGTTTCTTAAATTTTACGACTTCCTGACGGGGATTCGAACCCGCGTCCTTCCGGGCGAACTGAGCACGCCTTTACCGCCTCGGCCAGGCAGCCCCTAATAATAATAATAATAATAATAATAATAATAATAATAATAATAATAATAATAATAATAATAATCCAGGCCTTTTCCATTGACTTGGGGTTGGCACGTCATGTGGATAAGCCCTGGTTTACTGCCGGATGCCTTTCTTGATACCAAGCCTATATGGAGGGATGTATTTACTATTGCGTGTTTCTGTGGTATTTCGTAGTGTGGCGTGTTGTATGTAAATGAAAATATGACTGTTATGTTCTTCAGTCTGTCGCAACTAATTTTGAATAAATAAATCTGCAAGTTACCCGAAAAAGAAGATTGGTTACGGACTGCGAGAAGACCTGCTACAGAGCAGGACGCCTGGCGGTAGCGAGTGTGGGATGGGACACAGTAAAGATGTCCTGTAAGCGCGTACAGTCTACTGAGGATGATCACGAGATGATAATAATAATAATAATAATAATAATAATAATAATAATAATAATAATAATAATAATTTCGTGTGGCTACTTCTAGCCGAGTGCAGCCCTTGTAAGGCAGACCCTCCGATGAGGGTGGGCGACAACTGCCATGTGTAGGTAACTGTATGTTATTGTGGTGGAGGTTATGTGTGGTGTGTGAGTTGCAGAAATGTTGGGGACAGAAGAAACACCCAGCCCCCGGGTCATTGGAATTAACCAATTAAGGTTAAAATCCCCGACCCGGTCGGGAATCGAACCCGGGACCCTCTGAACCGAAGGCCAGTACGCTGAAAATTATTGAAATTATTGAAAATCCATAGCCTGTTTCCAGTCATTTGACCGGGTCAGGAACCTTATGAATGAAGCCCCCATCTAGCGGCGACGATAGGAATTGTGCCGGCTGACGAACCCTGTCGCACTCCTCTGGGGCAATGATTAATGAATGATAGATGAAATTAAATTATGTTGTAAAGTGTTGCTGGAATGAGATATGACAGGAAAAACCAGTACCCGGAGAAAAACGTGTTCCGCCTCCGCTTTGTCCAGCACAAATCTCACAGGGAGTGACCGGGATTTGAACCACGGTATCAAGTGGTGAGAGGCCGGCGCGCTATCGCCTGAGCCACGGAGGATACATATGATTATTATTATTATTATTATTATTATTATTATTATTATTATTATTATTATTATTATTTAGTTAGTTTTGTTGTTGTTGTTGTTGTTGTTATTTGTGTCATCCGTGCACAGACTGGTTTGATGCAGCCCTCCATACCACCCTGTCCTGTGCTAACCTTTTCGTTTGACTTCTACATCCTACATCTACTCCAGTCTGTTTGTCATCGTTATACACCTGCCGTTTTTACTGTCTGCACTTCCCTCGAAAACCAACTGAACAAGTCCTGGGTGACTTAAGATGTGTCCTATCATTTTGTGTCTTTTTGTCGTTCATTTTTGGCAAATTGTTCTCCTCTCTCCAATTCGATTCAGCATTCGATCTACCCATCTCACCTTCAGCATTCCTCTGTACCACCACATTTCAAAAGCTTCTATCCTCTTTATTTCCGAGTCAGTTATCGTCCACGTTTCACTTGCATACAATGTCAAGCTCCAGATGAAAGAGCATGCAGCCTCAACTCAAGGATCAGGGGCAGAGGGCGAGGTCAGCTCATTCTGTTCTACCAAGTGAGTATCGAGACAGCTGTTTAGTAGAATGCAGGAGCAGCGGACATTAGTAGAGTGCGGTGTCTGCTTGTGTATTAGAATTTGAAAGAATGCGATGGAATTCTAAAATATATTACTTCACTGTATTCAGTTTTCTTTTCCCTTTAATGCTGAGAACAGGTGGCTAGTATAACTGTAAGAAGAAGAGTCGGGTGGTTATTAAGTTTAACAAGAGGTAAGGACGTGGAATTTTTAATGATGAAAATATTTTTATTTATTTATTTATTTATTTATTTATTTATTTATTTACTATGATCATTCACGATTACAAATCCCACAACCCGACCATGAATCAAACCAGGACTCGGAGGGTGAAAGGTCAAAACACTGGCAAGCCACAGAAATTGAACAATATGTGTATGCATAAAAGTGCATTACTATGCATAACGGTGAGTATGGTTTTATAAATGCAGAAGTTGGTAAGTAGAATGTATTTCTGTTTGAAATTCACTGGATAAAGATGTAATTACAATTATTAGACTTCGTGATGTATGTCTGAAGAAGTAAACTTCTTAATTGTAAACTAAAGAACGTTAAAAGAACAGACTTCTAATAATTTTATACTCATCTATAATCGCACACCCTGTATTTGCTTCCCAAATTGACGTTTCTCAGAAATGAATTAGCCAGATAACTACTTGGGGGAACCGGACCTTGCAATTATTGGGCGCCAGTAATTTGGCGAGCTCTTGGAACGGTACGGTCGTTGTTGACGCCCCATAACTACGGTACAGCTTCAGTTTCATGTGTTTTATCCGTGCAATTACGATGTACGAAACATGTAACTTATATCCAAATACAACAAGGACAATCTACATACATGCATACTGTATTACTGAGTAAGTACACTACACGATTTGGATTGTGAGCTGTTAGCTTGCATTCAATAGATGGTGGGTTCAAACTCCACGCTTATAAATTAGGAAGATGGTATTTCGTGGTTTCTCCGTTTTTATGCTAGGTCGTAACTTAATTAAGCCCACGGCCGCTTCCTTCCCAGTCCTCTTGCGCTTTTACTATCGTCACCGAGATCCTATCTGAGTTACTGGGACGTTCAACAACTAGCAACGGAAAGTGAAATGATATAAATTTACGAGCATCCTCTGCTTGTCACCAATGATGACTATTGGGTCGTTAGTTGAGTCAGGCACTACTTCTGCTCTATTGTACAAGTCTCTTCGCAAATATTTTACCTAGCTCGCTTTCTTCCGACCGCAGGGAGTCTTTCACGTTTTTCACTATTCTTTTCTTTCTTCGGATACATAATTCTTTAAAAATTCAGACCTCTTCCTCTCTCACACGTTTATGGTCAGAGTTAAGAGGAGATAATCACCTCCTCCCTTTTCAACAAAACTCCTCGTCATCACCACCGCACACTATTTGTTTAGATGACGTGAGCGGGGCGCTGTGTGAAAGAAGCATGGGCAGTAGATTGGGATAGTTGTGTGGTAACAGGATGGAGACTAGTTCCGTGATCGAATCCCTGTAGGCCTACTTGCAGGGCAAATCCACATAAATAATTCGCCATTTATTTAGTTTATTTTCCGGGTTGAACCGTCTTGTTGTTTTCTGTGCATTACGTACAGTTTGCCGATGTTTCGTATACATTGCAGCATTCTTTGTCAAGGCGACTGAAATACCCCTACTCGATCCGAAGTAATCAGTCTCCCAGGCAGCTATCACACTCTGCTTGCTCTGATTGCTGTCTCCCAGGCAGCTATCACACTCTGCTTGCTCTGATTGCTGCCTCCCAGACTCCCAGGCAGCTATCACACTCTGCTTGCTCTGATTGCTGTCTCCCAGGCAGCAATCACACTCTGCTTGCTCTGATTGCTGTCTCCCAGGCAGCAATCACACTCTGCTTGCTCTGATTGCTGTCTCCCAGTCTCCCAGGCAGCAATCGCACTCTGCTTGCTCTGATTGCTGTCTCCCAGTCTCCCAGGCAGCAATCACACTCTGCTTGCTCTGATTGCTGTCTCCCAGGCAGCAATCACACTCTGCTTGCTCTGACTGCTGTCTCCCAGTCTCCCAGGCAGCAATCGCACTCTGCTTGCTCTGACTGCTGTCTCCCAGTCTCCCAGGCAGCAATCGCACTCTGCTTGCTCTGACTGCTGCCTGGGAGACTGATTACCTCGGATCGAGTATGGGTATTTCAGTCGACTTGACAAAGAATACTGCAATGTATTCGATACGTCGGCAAGCTGTACGTAATGTACAAAAAACAACAACACGGTTCAACTCGTAAAATAAACTAAATAATTCTACACGCCGTGGAAGCTTCACCTCTATAATTCGCCATTTATTCGGATGTCTGTCGTTTGTGTGGCACTGTAAGGCATTGGAAAGATCACTTCCAAGCAGGATATATTCAGCCCTCAAGGGCCAGCTAAGGATATGAAGGCTATCCTTTCCTCATGATCCAAGGCCCTAACTCCCCTGGTAAGGCGCAAAACCTTCGCGGAAATCATGGCTGAGTTCGGACTTTAAGTTATGGGACCACACTGAACATTTTGTACGTCAAAGGTGTTCGTAAGATGGTTTACTCACTTTCTTAACCATCCCGAAACTAAGATTCATCTCTACAACCGCCAAGGTATTGGACATTTGCAAAACAGACGGAAAAGACTCTGACGTCAGAAGGAAAAGTAAATTATGTATTACAGGATTAATTTCAATGGAACGGCATGTGGGTACTTTGGACCCTGATAGTTTTAACTGTAGCCTTAAAACGTATTGCCATTTGTCATAATTGCATTCATACTTTACTGTATATACATCAAGTGAATGAAAAATGAAAACCTACAACCTGTTTTCCAGTCAATGACCGGGTCAGGGATGGAATGAATGGAGCCCCCATTCCTCTGGGGCAATGATTAATGACTGACAGATGAAATGAAATGATAGTGGAGAGTGTTGCTGGAATGAAAGATGACAGGAAAATCGAAGTACCCGGAGAAAAACCTGTCTCGCCTCTGCTTTGTCCAGCACAGATCTCATATGGAGTGACCGGGATTTGAACCACGGAATCCAGCGGTGACAGGCCGACGCCGACGCGCTGCCGTCTGAGCCACAGAGGCACCACTTTATATACATCAAGTGTGGTTCATAAATTAGGTAATGCTCCTAATCAGATTCTCCTGCACAATATTTACATAATATTGGAGACAAATCGATCTTTCAATAGTCCAGAGAAGAACGGATGAGTTCCAAGGTATGAGTTAGTTCAGTGTTAAACCTCCTCTAGCAAAATATGAAAAGATGAATAGAATAACTGGTTCTTTTTCTTCTCTTTCATCAACGTGTTTAACGTCGGCCATGATCTTACAATTTCTGGGGAAGTAACTAACTAATATGTACGCTTTATTAGAGAAGGAATACAAGATTAATGAATCTGAAAAATATGTAAATGAATACAGTCGAATGATGCTGGGTGATGCGGATATCAGATTAGGAAAAGGGTTCTTATAGGAATTATAGGTGTATTGCTATTTGAGTAGTAGAATGATCAGTGATGGTAGTAGTACGGACGATACACAAATGTAGACTATCCTTAGCAGGGAAGACTTTTCTTAGGAAACTGAATTTACTTAACTCAAATATTGTATAATTATCCATATTGGAGATAAGTTTCTGATGGCGTTCGTATGGAGTGTGATGTTATATGGAAGTGAAGCTAGGACTGGTGCATGAGGAAAGGGAATAGAATCCCTTGAAATGTGTTAACAGGAAATACTGAAGGTGAGATGAGTAGATCCAAACAAAGAAAAATATTGTTGTCTCATGCAGAGACAGATAAAATATCAAGATGTTTCTGAGATAATTTTGTAGAACAAGGAATTGTATAAGAGTGAAATAAGGACGGTAATTCGCTTGAAAGGAAAGAAAAGGGACAGTTTGAAATGTGGGGTTACCGAGAAATGTAGAAAATAAGACGGGTGGATTAGATCCGAGATAAAGAGAGAATGAAGTTGTGAGAGGAAAATTATTTGACAATATTTGACCAGGAGAAATATTACAGACTGTTAGGACACATCTTGAAGCACTCAGGATTTGTTAAGTTGTTTTCTGGAAGCACGTGTAATTTGTAAGAATGATATATTAGACAAAGATAAGAATATTTCATACATATTGGAAAAGATATAGGCTACGTTGAATCTGGAAGGTAGTGGGTTCGAACCCTACTGCCTACAGTCCTAAATATGGTTTTCCGCGATTTTCCATTTTCACATCAGGCAAATGCTGGGGCTGTATCTTAGTTAAGGCCGCAGCTGCTTCCCTCTCACCCCTATGCCTTTCCTATCCCATCGTCGCCGTAAGACCTATTTGTGTCGGTGCGACGTAAAGCAAATTGTAAAATAAATAAATAAATAAATAAATAAATAAATAAATAAATAAATAAATAAATATAGGACCCAATAGTTACGTAGAGATGAAGAGTACAGTATAGGACACATGGACAGTTGTATAATCAGTCTATGAACAGATGACCCAAACAAGAACAACTACCCCTAGGTAAATAAACTCTACACTTGATTCATAAATATTCTCGGAATTCCCGCCGAGCAGTTAGAGAATTCCTGTACGACTGATTGGCTATCGACCCGACAGGACACTGTCCCGTGGTCGTGAACCTCGCCCCGGGACCACAACAGACTCTGCGCACACAAACAGAACACACTCCAATTATTGGAGAAGAGAAGAGGGTTCGAGCAGCACGCGGAGAAAGAATGTTAACGATACCGCATGCATACATTGAGGTGCGGGGTTTATTTCAACAAGCCAGCGAGCTTTCAGCTCTCTCAAGGTTCAAAAAAGTAAGTTTGTGTTCTAGAAAATAATCTGTAGCGAATAAGTGATTACTCTTACGGTAAACAAGTTGCTGTAACCCATCGTTGATGGGTTAGATTTAGTAATTATAGCAGTAGGAGACGAGTGATGGCAGTTAAGGGGCACCTCAACTAACAACAATAATCAATCGATGTAACATTATAGTAAGACTAGCTGATGTACCCGTACTTCGCTGCGGGATTCTCAGAAAGACTGTCTTTGTGGTTTTCTAACTGAAGTCAACATAGGTCATTACAAAAACTTCAGTAGGAATGTAGCGATTAAAGGCAATGTTGTCATATAAAATACTCGATCAAATAAAAAACCGCACATTTTCTCACTTTTAACGAACAGTACTACGGTGCCAATTTGACAGTCCAAAGTCCCAGTGCTGGAATAGCCAGGCCGTAGATAGCCGTGAACACTCCTCTGCCATTATTTATGTAAGTGTGCACACTGCTTATTCCAATCAGTGCCACAGAGTAGGGATTGAATAGCTCGAATGCTATGATGAACCAGTGTGTTACGTACCAGTAGTATCAGAAACTTTATTAGCCGGAGGAATGGCATGCTAAAGAGTTGGCCGTGCGGTTAGGGACGCGCAGCTATGAGCTTGTATCTGTGAGAAAGTGGGTTCGAACCCCACTATCAGCAGTCCTAAACATGTTTTTCAGTGGTTTCCCATTTTCACACAAGGAAAATACGTTAATTAAGGCCACGGCCGCTTCCTTCCCACTCCTAGCCTTTTCCTATCGCATCGTCACCATAAGACGTGCGACGTAAAGCAAATAAAAAAAACTCGGTACGCAACGGTAATCCCATATATCGGAGGTGAGTGGCAACAGAAGACACTAACCACATCACAACAAACAATGGTTAATGTAATGCTATTGTTGATCAATTTAATGAGCTTTCTATACTGTAGGCCTTCACATTTAGTTTTCTTTCGACTCTGTGATATTAGGGCGTCTGATAATATTATTTATAACGTAGACTGTAGTTTCTTATTCCCCGACTTCGGGTACCGATTTTCATTAAATTCTGTTCGCCCATTTTCTCGCCACTCGTCGCTGATATGGACTTAAGCAACAAAAATCCAAATTCATGAGTATTATCTGTTATCATAGCCGGTACGGTAAAATATATGACATAAATGATCGAAAATGTAATACTATATGACTTTAGTTATGTAGCATTTATAATAATGAATAATGGACTCTGTTATGGAGGGTAAGAGAAGTAGAGGGAGACCAAGACGACGATGGTTAGACTCGGTTTCTAACGATTTAAAGATCAGAGGTATAGAACTAAATGAGGCCAGAACACTAGTTGCAAATCGAGGATTGTGGCGACGTTTAGTAAATTCTCAGAGGCTTGCAGACTGAACGCTGAAAGGCATAACAGTCTATAATGATAATGTATGTATGTATGTATTGAACCCATGACCTTTGTGCCCTAAGAACATTATGCATAATGTAACAATTAAACTAAAAGTTGGATTCTTGATAGCATGGATTTGACACGTGACGAGGGGGTGATTACCTTCGGTCCCACGCTCTGGGGTACGTGACGTCAACCACACGTGTCGACGGCGGAAGAATCTCAAGTCATTTTTATGAACTATTTCAAAGCGCGTGTACATGGCGTGAACCAAGCCAAGTCAAAAAAAATATAGTGCCTATCAAAGGAGGTCAATCATCTCACAAATCGAACCCGTAAAATTTTTAAATGTCCATGAACACTACCGCCAGAAATGTAGCAAGCATGTAGTCACTTTCAAAACTCTTGAAATTACAGTTTAGGTAAGTCAGAAAATTTAGAGAAATTTTCTTGGCGGCAAAGGGAGAGATCCGAAGAGAGGGGGTAACTGCTATAAATATGAAGGGACGCCATGACGAGGCTTCCTTCTCCGGCATTTGTGATACAAAGCGGACGAAAAATTGTTGAGCTGCTCTGCGAAATCAAACCAACGAAAGTAGACTGAGTTCAACTGCAGATTTTAGCCATTGCGGCTAAGTCTTGACTCCATGAGGAGATAGTTTTCTTGAGTGAAATCATTGTACCAGATAGGACGGTCAAAGTACTGAATAAATTCTAATGTGATTAAGTAATTCGTGTGCGGAAATAATTATAGTCCATCGTGTGCGTTCAAGCAAACAAGTGAAGGGTATTTTTTTTTATGCTTTATTCCAGGAAACTTGAAGAAATAATAATAAATTGTGAAGCCATGAATGTAAAAATGGCTAAATAAAATGCCAGGGTCACAGGTGAGCCCTAAGACGAATACTGGCATGAAGACATGAGGTAGGTGATTTTCCATCTTACTACCTCTTATATCCTGTCTCGTGATTTCTTAAAGTGTATTTGAATGGGGATATACGACGCAGTGGTCACCCTACTAAGTTTTGTAAATGTGAGAGTACGACTAAAAGGGTCATTTGTTTCATTTTCCACTTGGATAAATTTTTGAAGTCTTGCGAGGGCCGTATAATGTTGTAAAAAGTTATTGAATAGGGTTCCGAAGTGATATCACGTCCAATGTAGATCGTCATCCGTGTGAGTGTACTGCCTATATTTTGTGATGTCAAATTAAGATGTTCATTCGACGTAAAATTCTTCTGTCTGCAATTTGACGTTAATAATAATAATCCATGGTCACTCATTTTCAATTGAGCGGAAGCGCGCTGTCGGATGAGAACCTAGGGTGATGAATTTGGTCACGGAGAGAAACGTTTTTTTTAATGCCAATTTTAAACTGTGTCTGACTGACAATAGAAGATCTAGTAGAATGTTTCAGTCATTTCTCGTAAAAATCAAGTTATTAAATACGATATCATTTATGCGAAGTTATTCATGATTAATGCATTGTGCGATATTAGACGTCGGGATTTCTAGTGAGGATTTTATTCCAGTTCTTGGTCGATGATAATTGTGGAGCTGGGAAACAGAGGTTAGTTTTGTGAATCAGGTTGGACCTGTCATTGAAGCCGGGACATGGAAGCCCGAGGAATGTTTTATATGAGTTGAGATGAGATGTGCGAATCAGGTTAGAGTCCTGTCATTTGAAGCCGGGACATGATAGCCCGAGGAATATTTTATAATGTTGGGAATGGAAAGAAATTCATAGAAATCCATAGCGGTATCAATTGGCGACGCGTATAATTAGTGTGGGCATCTTGAAGCATAATCTGTGCATTTTGTTGGTTAGAATATCGTATTTGTTTAATTATGTCAGCAGAGTTTAAAGGGAGCATTTTGAGAAGTCAGTCAACTGTGAATAAACCAGGTGGTTCCTGTAACTGCCAAGCGAGCTTGTGGGATGAGAGAGCTCAGCTATGATAGCGGGAAAGGAGTGGACTTGAGATTGTACTGTAATTCTCGGCCAGGGGAAACGTTAAAATGCTGGATTTAGTTGAAATTCATAGCCGGTAATGATCTAAGTATTGTGAAATACTGTAATTGGGGACGTAATGAACATTTGAAATCACGAACTTTGAGTATAAGGAACAGAGTAACCCAATTTCAGGGTTGTCCAAAATATAGAGCGATGGTCGTGATGATCGGTTTGTCTGTGAGGGGTGTGCAAAATTCATAATGGTAATGACGAGATATGACATCGTAATTATATGGCGAGTTGTTTGGTTTGTGCGTAGATTATTAGGATATCCAAGTGTTAATAACGGTTAGGACTAGATTAGATTTTTAAGCATGATATCACGAGATAGGATATATACAGCTGGACATGAATTATGTAAAATTCTTTTCCAGCCAGATAAACATCGCAATATTGAACTCACATCACAGCTGCGTAGAAATTTGTGAAGAAACCAGAGTCCGCGGAGATAAAATTTGTTGATCTTTAACATTTCGTTAAATCATTTAAATTTATTTAATTATTAAATTCAGTGAAACCGCATTTTGAAATAACTTTAATCAAGCGAATAACTTGGAGATGCATTCTGGAAATTTTAGTTTGTTTTCTGGGGAATATTAACATGTAAAGTAACGATTAAGGGGACATATCCGAAGGAAATGGATTTTACTGCCACAAAGTTTGTGAGCATTGCTATTGTTGTAATTATTGAACGTTGATTGATTGAGCAGTGAATGTGCTGGGGATAGTAAAGTGGAACTTTGGTCATCAACCGATGTAACTTAATTGTGTTTAGCCTTCAGCCTAGAAACTTGGATGGTCAGGGGGTCATCAACCTCAGTGACTTAGATTAGGGCCATATGCCATTGTAGCATCATTTCCTTGCGGTCATCATCCACAATGACTTTAAAGTAACTTAGAAGAGTAGATGTCGGTCCATGACATAGACGCAGGTCACATCGATTCAATTAAGGGTCCATGCCGTAGAACCACTGTGTGGCACACACCGATTGGACGGCCTTAATTATACTCAGAGTCCAGACTTCGTGTTACAAGGGCTGGACCATAACGAATCACTATGATGGTACATGTGGTCTCACACGGAAGCCGAATTTAAGGATTTCCAGACTTTCCTTTCTTAAATGATTAATAATTGAGACAATGGTTTCTAGTAAGAATGCCCATCAGGCAGTTACGTTAAAGTCTCACACCAGTGTTCTGACGTTTATGTAAAAATGATTGTGGTGTCCAGTGGACACAATTGACTTCTAGGATACCATTGATATATCCGATGACTTCAGAAATTTCCTGAATAAATAGGAATCTTTTAAATAGACCTTTCATTCCAGTAGATAGATTAGAATTAATGAACCCTACCTTTACCTCAGCAAGTGACGAAGAACCCGAAACGACCCAAGAGACAGATCTCATGAACTTTGCTGATAGGTAAGGAAGGTAGGTATCCCTCAATATGGACCTAAAGGGTTCAGTATGTGTATGTATAATAATAATAATAATAATAATAATAATAATAATAATAATAATAATAATAATAATAATAATAATGCTACTTGCTTTAGCCTACGTCCCACTAACAACTTTTTACGGTTTTCGGAGACGCCGAGGTGCCGGAATTTTGTCGCACAGGAGTTCTTTTACGTGCCAGTAAATCTACCGTATGTAGCATTTATCGACAGAACCACTAATAACATAAATCGTTAAGAATTACATTCTAGAGCTTCCCCTAAACTACCATTTCACTCTGCGTGAGTAAAATTTTTATAGCCTAGATTATAGCGTCTTATTCCCGGACTTTGCATACCAATTGTCATTAACATAGGGCCATTAATAACATAAATATTTGAAAATTAAATTTCAGGCCTTCCCCTAAACTACCATTTCTCTCAGCGTGAATAAAATTATATATGGTCTTAATTGTGGTAACTTATTCCCCGACTTTGCATACCGATTTTCATTAAATTATCTTTAGCCGTTTTCTAGTGATGCGTGTACATACATACATACATACATACATACATACATACATACATACATACATACATACATACATACAAGCAGCAGACAAACAGACAGAAATTACGGAAAATTAAATGCATTTCCTTGTTACTGTGGACACGACCGATGCAGAAATATCATTCTTTTTGAATTCTGAGTAATGTACAGACAAAACTCTTATTTTATATATATAGACTGCCTGGCGGCCATGTTAGATAAGGCGCCAAGTCTTTAAGGTCTGACACCGTGGTTAGCATGTTCGAGTTCCGGTGATGGTGGAAAAAATGTCACCATTAGAATGTTAGCCGGCAGGGGAGGAGAGGCTGTGGTGTACAATTTGTAATCACTAAAGGTAGATCGCGTGTCAAAAGCCTGGTGTCAGTTCCAAATCTCTCCGCAGAGTTCATATGGAGTGAGGGGATATGACGCCGTTGATAGAGATTCGTCCATCGGATGGCGACGTTAAGCATTGAGTAGTACCCCAGGTGTAGGCTATGTACCGACACTAGGTTTAACCGTCTCCCTACATCATCATCATCATCATCATCATCATCATCATCATCATTATCACCACCACCACCACCACCACCACCACCACCACACCCAGACGCGCAGGTCATCCACGGGTGTCAAACAGAAAGACCTGCACCAGGCCTCTCCGGAGACTACACGCAATCATATTATTGTTAGGGGCGTGGATATAGCGCATCATCACATTCAGAACTATCCTTTATGACTCCTTTCTCCCCAACTCTTCGGTGATCGTTCCTTAACGTTTTTCTTCTCGTTTCTATAGTTGTCTTCATTATCTTCCTGATCGAAAAAAGGTTAATGGCCACGCAGTTTTTCAGTGTATAAAAACGACACCAACCACCGTCACGATCATCATCGCCATTACCATTTAGTTATGATCAAGGTTACCTTTTTGTTTCACATGGCAATTTTGAGCGTGCACGGTTGTAAATGTAAGTTAACATTTTAAATCTCCCTCTTTTCTTCTCAACATATTTAGTTTTTACCGGGTAACGATCTTAGTGACACAGTCTTTCAGTAGTTGTCCTGTTCCTCCTACCAGCTGAGGTCATTGCTGTGTGAGGGTGTTTAATTGCAACAATGCCGTGTTCTTAGCTTTCAACACGTTGAAGAATTTCTGTGGAATAAACTTAGGACAATCCCAACGTCACTCGAAGCAAAAGAAGCCAGAACCAAACCAATCACTACAGCCCTTGAAGGGCCTTGGCCTACCAAGCGACCGCTGCTCAGCCCGAAGGCCTGCAGATTACGAGGTGTCGTGTGGTCAGCACGACGAATCCTCTCGGCCGTTATTCTTGGCTTTCTAGACCGGGGCCGCTATCTCACCGTCAGATAGCTCCTCAATTCTAATCACGTAGGCTAAGTGGACCTCGAACCAGCCCTCAGGCACAGGTAAAGATCCCTGACCTGGCCGGGAATCGAACCCCGGGCCTCCGGGTAAGAGGCAGGCACGCTACCCCTACACCACGAGGTCGGCAAAAGAAGCCAGAAGTACCGAATATTCCAGCTCACAATTCAAGGGCATATTTCCGGGAAGGGAGGTCCTGGACGCCGATGGATTTTCTGGTTGAGACTGGAAGGACTGGTACCAAACGCCTTCTAGAGAACTGCTGCAAAACGCGTCTAAACAAGTCCTTATGTTGATAGCCAAGAAGTTGAACGGATAAAGCATAAGAATAATAATATTAATAATAAGAAGAAGGCCTGTCTTCATTAGGAAACAGTTTATTAATGGTCGACACAACTTTCGGTAACCTATATGGGATGGATCCACCTTACTTGTTTCTATTGAAATGTCGACATCTCACGTAAAAGAACCAATGCTTCCTTCTCTTCTGTACACCATCGTGACTAAATCTAATTGATTTAATTTTAATGTTGACGACAATCGTTTATAGAACAATACATTAAAATTTATTATCAATTTTTACATACATGAAAGCATTATGATTGAAACCAATTTTTTGAAAATGATTATGTACACGCTTGCAAAAACTTCTAGAGCGTTATTTGTTGATTCAACCTCTCTAAGAACAGGTAACTGTTATAACTGATGCTTTCTGTAAATGTGCAGTAAGTATGGGCTTCAGAGCAGAAACATGTTTCTACTTCGTCATCACCGGCCAAGTGATGTTATGTGTCTACATTCCTGTCGAATAATTGCAAATGTGTTAACCTCTACTATTCGATTCCAGTTAAAAGGAAGTAACATAGATACTAATCCTAGAATTTCTCTCAAATGTTAGCTTTAATAATATGTGATTATTCGAGAGTGTGTTCGTTAGTTAAAACTTTGACCATCATTTTTTTCTTTTTAACATCATTTCTTATTCCAGATGCATTATAATAAGTTATTGCAAGCATCTGGAATGTTCTCCCTGTGCCGTTTCATTGATTTTAATTATTTAATGAAGTCACACATAGAGACAGGTGTATGCATTAGACATTGGGTTGGCAGTGGGAGGGCGGAACTTTCATCCAGGTGGGTGAACTTAACTCCAGTCTCATAGAAGTGTTAAAAATTTTTAGTGTCGTGGGCTATGTATAGAATAGAATAGAATAGAATAGAATAGAACAGAATAGAATAGAATAGAATAGAATAGAATAGAATAGAATAGAATAGAATACTCCTCTGCTTGTTCCGGATCACCTAAGACTGGGGAGACAGCATTTATTTCTATCCATTTATCTGATAAATGTTTTAAATTTTCCTTGTTACAACTATTTGTCTATTACTACATTAAATACATTACATGTAATAGAGTTTACATCCATTCTACAAAGAAACAAAACAATTTTGGCGGAATGATACAGTTAGGTGGAAGTGTAGTAAGCTGATGACTTGTCCGGCTCCGCGGTGTAGGGCAACACGTCCGCCGTCACCCGGTGGCCCTAGGTTCAATTCCGGGCTGGGCCAGGGGTTTTTGATTGTAAATGATTAATATCCATGGCCTGGGGACTGGGTGTTTGTGTCGTCCTTAACGTTCCTTTCCTCACATTCAACACTTTACACTCTACACCCAGGTTCATATCACATGGTGCAGCAAATAGCATTCTTTTTTTAAAAAAAGCTCATGACTTGGTCTTAATGACAGAAAGCCTGCAATATAATATCTTCGAACATTAAAATAGGTGCAATAAGTATGATATGAAAAAATAGCCGGTTCGAGATCAAAATGACATCAGTAGGGAAGAAACCTAAGAAAACTGAATGTCAGGTTGGGAATACAAAACTGGAACACGTAGATAATTTCAAGTATTTAGGAAACGTATTCTCCTAGGATGGTAATATATTAAGTGTGATTGAATCAATGAGCAGGAAAGCTAATGCAGTGAGTTCGCAGTTGCGATCAACAGTAGCCTATTCTGTAAGAAAGAAGTCAGTTCCCGGACCAAACCATCTTTACGCCGGTCTGTTCTCAGACCTTGTTTTACGGGAGTGGCAGCTGAGTGGACTCGGGACAGGCCTATTTCATTCACAAAAGTAAGAAGTAACAGACATGAGAATGATCGTTGGTGCAAACCGATGGGAACAATAGCAGGAGGGTACTCGGAATGAGGAAATAAAGATTAAGGAATGAGCTCGATTAACCCGGTTAGCTCAGTTGATAAAGCAGTAGCTCGATTGATGGGGCTTTACGTATAAACCAGATTCGGTGGTGGGGTCATGTGGGGAGGGGTCATATAGGAGAATAACTGACTCTGTTATGAGGGTCAGGGATGTAGAGAGAGACCAAAATGACGACGGCGAAACTCATTTAAACAAGTATGGAACTAAATGAGGCAACTGAACGAGTTACAAATATAATTTTGTGGAGGTGCTTAGTTAATTCATACAGGCTTACAGACTGAACGCTGATATATATGTTTTACAGTTTCAGCTGTAGTTAACAGGAAGTAGACGAGTTTCCCACTCACCTGCAGATAGGCCACAGTTTCAGCTGTAGCAGTGAGGAAGAGTGATGGAAGTAGTCCGGTCTACCATTCACCTGTAGCTGGCCGGTTTTGGAAAGTGTTCTACTGTGTTACGTACCAAACGGTTTCAGCTATAGTTATGGGGAAGAGTGAAGGAAGTAGTCCGGTCTCCCATTCACCTGCAGATAGCCCACAGTTTCAGCTATAGTTATGAAGAAGAGTGAAGGAAGTAGTCCGGTCTCCCATTCACCTGTAGCTAGCCGGTATTGAGAAGTGTACTACTGCGTTATGCACTAAAGAGTTTCAGCTGTAGGCCTAGTTATGAGGAAGAGTGATGGAAGTAGTCCGGTCACCCATTCACCTGTAGGAAGCCGTTATTTGGAAGTGTACTACTGCTTTATGTACTAAACAGTGAGGAAGAGTGATGTGTGTAGTCCGTTCTCCAACTCACTTTTAGGTAGCTGGTATTAGGAGTGAACTACTGCGGAAACAGTTTCAGCTGTAGCTGAGGAACGGTGATGGAAGTAGTCCGGTCTTCCACTCACCTGGAGGGAACTACTGCGGAAACAGTTTCAGCTGTAGCTGAGGAACGGTGATGGAAGTAGTCCGGTCTCCCACTCACCTGGAGTGAACTACTGCGTAAACAATTTCAGCTGTGGTTGAGGAACGGTGATGGAAGTAGTCTGATCTCCCACTCACCTGTAGCTAGGCGGTATTAATGCGAACCGTGTAGCTCCCCTTCTCACCTCAGCAACAAGTGTCTCGTATTTTTACCCCTGCACGGCCGACTCTCTTCGTCTCGCGAATTAATCATGGTCCTGGCTCTGCCACTGGATGCTGTATAAGTAAGCCTCGCTTGTCACCTCGTCCAGATCATTACAGAACAAGACGACTCCAATTACAACCCTCCTGTTTTTCACATCCGAGTGAGAGTAAAGAAATATATGTGAGTAGCTCATTTGTGGGTTTGAATGTTTCACTTGATTTCAGATTTTTTTCTATTTAGTTCAGTTCTTTCAAGGATGGACAAAAATCTTTCCATTGTTAAAGATCTCAGGACCTTTGTAGAGACGTTGTGTCATGTTGTAGACTTCCGTAATAAAATATTTATTTCTTCCTAGCCCGCATGGTGGCCTTAATCGTTACAGCGTTATGTCTTTATGGTCCGATACCATGGGTAGCTGGTTCAAGTCCTGTTGGTGGAAAGAAATTTCACCATCAGAAAATAGACCGGCTGAGTAGGAAGGTGGTGGTATGGAATTGTTGATCATGATTGCGTGCCAAAAGTCTGGGTTTAATTCCTAACCTCTCCGCAGTGTCCGTATGGAGTGAGGGCATATGATGCTGTTGATGGCGATTCGTCCGTCGGATGGCGACGTTAACCCTTAGCACTTGAATTTGTTTAGCTGGTCACATACATCTACTCATATTTATTTTTCTGTAAATGTATCGCTATACTGCTACCTGTTCTTAGGGCTAAAACAATTTATTTTACTAAATTTAAGCTGGAATAAGTGACTTAAGATGCCTACGCAGACAATGAATATGCAGAATTTAAAAAAAGCCCCTGTGTGTATTCACTTGTGAAATTATGCGCGAACTTCATTTAACCAACACTGGGCCAGCTGGCCGGGTGGTTAGGGGCGCACAGCTTTGAGTTTATATCTGGGAGATAGTGGGCTCGAACCCCACTATGAGCAGACCTAAAGGTGGTTTTCCGTTGTTTACCATTTTCACACCAGCAATTTGCTGGAACTGTATCTTAATTAAGGCCACGGTCGCTTCCTTCCCACTCCTAGCTTCTTCCTATCCCATCGTCGCCATAAACCTATCTATGTCGGTGCGAAGTAAAGGAAATTGTAATAAATAAATAAATAAATTAATTAATTAATTAATTAATTAATTTAAACTTGTGAGGGTAGAGTTCTAGGTAACCCAGTCAGAGCAATCATCTTCTAATGAACTGGAGCTTTCTTCAACTTCAGATTCAGTGAATATTTCTAAAGCATCCGATACTCAAGCCTCCGTGACTCAGGTGGCAGCGCACCGGCCTCTCACCGCTGGGTTCCGTGGTTCAAATCCCGGTCACTCCATGTGACATTTGTGCTGGACAAAGCGGAGGCGGGACAGGTTTTTCTCCGGGTACTCCGGTTTTCCCTGTCATCTTTCATTCCAGCGACACTCTCCACTATCATTTCATTCCATCTGTCATTCATTAATCATTGCCCCGGAGGAGTGCGACAGGCTTCGGCAGTCGGCACGATTCCCGTCCTCGCCGCTAGATGGGGGCTTCATTCATTCCATTCCTGACCCGGTCGCATGACTGGAAACAGGCTGTGGATTTTCATCCTGATAATCACTTCCCGAATCAAGCTCCGAAAGAATCATCTTCATTCGAGTTCAAATCATTCATAATCGCGTTCATGTCAGTACTGCTCAGCTCACTTGATTTGCTTGAGGCTATTTAGTGCCTTCCAACTGTAAACACAGTGCTTGAGGACTGCCTGCCTGAATCATGCTAATACTTATAATCAGAAGGCCATGCATTCTCTAAGGTCAAGGTGTTGTCCGAAAATCGCTAGCTACTTAAATTCTTCCGTTTTCTTGGAGTAAACATTATGTCGGAACACTTCCGACACACGAGCACAACAGAAAATGGCGATGTCGGAACACTTCTGACTTACAAGCATAAAGAGCTTTGAGCAGACCCCTTGATGTTGTTCGACAGGAGTTGGCGATGTGCCGACATCGAGTTTCACCCCCTCCATGCCTTACTGTCATCATTATTGCATACACAGAGGCGCAGGTCACCCATTGACGTCAAAATAGACGGATCTGCTCAAAACGACGTCACTTCACATCGTATCTTGACATTTAATTAAACACTTCATCAATAAATTATGTTAGAGAAATGATGATAACGCTTATGGCAATGTTTAACAAAAATCGTTTTAAAGGTATAGAAGCACCCGTCTGTTTTGGTGATTTAAAATTTAATTTCTTTTTTAAGAGAATTGAAGAACTGCACAGATCGGGTTTATTTACTGGAGCCAAAACGTACAACCTTCTCTTCGAATTAAAATGAAGCCAGGCTGAGTAACTCAGATTGTAGAGTGCAGGCTATATGAGATCTGGTTGGCGGGTTTGATTCCGGCTCGGTCTGGTAATATTTGAAGGTTCTCAAATACTCAAACTCGTGTCAGTAGATTTATTGGTAAAAGATTTCCTGTAGCACAAAATCACGGCATTTCGTCATTTCTGAAGACCATAAAAGTAATTCGGTATACGAAAGTGTCATGTAGTGACCGTTTCATTGCGCAGAACAGCTAAATTTGACCCACGTGGATTATATGATGATGATGATTATTATTATTATTATTATTATTATTATTATTATTATTATTATTATTTACAATTTGCTTTACGTCGCACCGACACAGCCAGATTATTGGCAACGATGGGATAGGAAACGTACAGGAATGGGAAAGAAGCGACCATGTCCTCATTTAAGGTATGCCTGGTGTGAAAATGGGAAACCACAGAAAACCATCTTCAGAGCTGCCGACAGTGTGGTTCGAACACACTACCTTCCGAATGCAAGCTCTAAACTGCGTTATTATTATTATTATTATTATTATTATTATTATTATTATTATTATTATTATTATTATTATTATTATTATTATTATTATTATTATTATTATTATTATTATTATTATTATTATTATTATTATTTACTTTACCTCGCACCGGCACAGTTACGTCTTACGGCGATTATGGGATAGGAAAGGCCTAGGAGTGGGAAGGAAACGGCCGTGGCCTTAATTAATATACATCCCCACTACGAACAGCAAAGGTGAAAGTTTACAGCCTTGTCTAACCCCTGTAAGTACCCCGAACCAACAACTCATTCTACCATCAATTCTCACTGAAGCCCAATTGTCAACATAAATGCCTTTGATTGATTTTAATAATCGACCTTTAATTCCATAGTCCCCCAGTATAGTGAACATCTTTTCTCTCGGTACCCTGTCATATGCTTTCTCTAGATCTACGAAACATAAACACAACTGCCTATTCCTCTCGTAGCATTTTTCAATTACCTGGCGCATACTGAAAATCTGATCCTGACAGCCTCTCTATGGTCTGAAACCACACTGGTTATCATCCAACTTCCTCTCAACGACTCATCGCACCCTCCCTTCCAAGATGCCAGTGAATACTTTGCCTGGTATACTAATCAATGGGATACCTCGATAGTTGTTGCAATCCTTCCTGTTCCCTTGCTTATAGATAGGTGCATTTACTGCTTTTGTCCAATCTGAAGGTAACTTACCAATACTCTACGCTAATTTTACTACTCTATGAAGCCATTTCGTCCCTGCCTTCCCACTGTACTTCACCATTTCAGGTCTAATTTCATCTATTCCTGCTGCCTTATGACAAGTTATGACAATGGAGTTTATTTACCACCCTTTACACTTCCTCAAGCATAATTTCACCAACATCATTTTCCTCCTCCCCATGAGCTTGGCTGTTTGCAACACCACCGGGATGATTTCCTTTTACGTTGAGAAGATGTTCAAAATATTCCCTCCACCTCTCCAGTGATTGCCTGGTATCTATTATGAATTCACCTGAATTACTCAAAACACTGTTCATTTCCTTTTTCCCTCCCTTCCTAAGATTCTTTATTACTGTCCAGAAAGGTCTCCCTGCTGCTTGACCAAGCCTTTCCAGGTTATCACCAAAATCTTCCCATGACTTATTTTTGGATTCAACAACTATTTGTTTCGATCTGTTTCTTTCATCTACGTACAAATCCCTGTCTGCCTCGACCTTTGTTTGGAGCCATTTCTGATAAGCCTTCTTATTACGTTTACAGGCTGCTCTAACTTCATCATTCCAGCAAGATGTTCGCCTTTTCCCATCTTTACACACAGTTGTTCCTAAGCATTCCCTTGCTGTTTCTACTACAGCATCCCTGTATGCCACCCATCCACTTTCTATATCCTCAACCTGCTTACTGTCTACTGTTCGAAACTTCTCACTAATCATATCCATGTACTTCTGTCTAATTTCCTCGTCCTAGAGATTTTCAACCCTTATTCGTTTGCAGACAGATTTCACTTTCTCTACCCTAGGCCTAGAGATACTTAGTTCACTACAGATCAGATAGTGGTCTGTATCATCGAAAAATCCCCGAAAAACCCGTACGTTCCTACCAGACTTCCTGAATTCAAAGTCTTTTAAGATATAGTCTATTATGTATCAGGTACCCCTAGCCTCCTATGTGTAGCGGTGAATAGCCTCATGCTTGAAGAATGAATTCGTAACAGCTAAAATCATACTAACACAGAAGTCCAGCAAACGCTTCCATTCCCATTAGCTTCCATATCTTTCCCACTTTTACCAAGCACCCTTTCGTATCCTTCACTTCTATTCCGAACTCTCGCATTGAAATCGCCGATTAGCACTATTCTATCCTTGCTGTTGACCCTGACCACGATCTCACTCAATGTTTCATAAAACTTGTCAATTTCATCCTCATCTGCACCCTCACATGGTGAATACACGGAGACAATTCTAGTCCTAATTACTCCAACTGACAAATCTACCCACATCATTCGCTCATTTACGTGCCTAACAGAAACTATGTTGCGTGCAATTGTATTCGTGATAAACAGCCCTACCCCAGACTGCCCTTCCCTTTCTAACACCCGTCAAGTACACTTTATAATCTCCTATCTCTTCCTCGTTATCTCCCCTTACCCGAATATCACTTACTCCTAGCACATCCAGATGCATCCTCTTTGCTGACTCAGCCAGTTCTACTTTCTTTCTTCCATAAGCCCCATTAATATTGATAGCTCCCCACCGAATTCCATTTTGTTCGCCAAGTTGTTTCCAAGGAGTCCCTCGCCTGTCAAATGGGAGTGGGACTCCATTACTCCCATAGGTCCGAGGCTTGCTTAAAATGTTCTAAGCTCGGTAAATTCATGAAGCAGGATGCTGCCCTACTTGCACATAGTCCAAGTGAGGATCTCTCCTCTAACGGGTTATGGACCACTGGTGGATTGTATAGTCCTAGCCGCCTGAGCACAAGGAGGGCCATGACTCAGAATATGTCAGAGATGCCCACTTCCATTCCATAGCAACTGGTATCCCGACTCTCAGGACCACTTACTAGGCCACTCAGCCGTTGCCCATAATTCACGAACTAGGACGTGACTACAGTAACCCACAAACATGAACCATTTATTATTATTATTATTATTATTATTATTATTATTATTATTATTATTATTATTATTATTAATAATAATAAACAAAGGATTGTCCGCCTCTGTGGTGTAGTGGTTAGCGTGATTAGCTGCCACCCCCGGAGGCCCGGGTTCGATTCCCGGCTCTGCCACGAAATTTGAAAAGTGGTACGAGGGCTGGAACGGGGTCCACTCAGCCTCGGGAGGTCAACTGAGTAGAGGTGGGTTCGATTCCCACTTCAGCCATCCTCGAAGTGGTTTTCCGTGGTTTCCCACTTCTCCTCCAGGCGAATGCCGGGATGGTACCTAACTTCAGGCCACGGCCGCTTCCTTCCCTCTTCCTTGCCTATCCCTTCCAATCTTCCCATCCCTCCACAAGGCCCCTGTTCAGCATAGCAGGTGAGGCTGCCTGGGCGAGGTACTGGTCATACTCCCCAGTTGTATCCCCCTGACCAAGAGTCTGAAGCTCCAGGACACTGCCCTTGAGGCGGTAGAGGTGGGATCCCTCGCTAAGTCCGAGGGAAAAACCGAACCTGGAGGGTAAACAGATGATGATGATGATGATGATGAAACAAAGGATTAATACTTCGGGATCCTACCGATTTTCTGCGAAAGAAATTAAAGTCGCTCGCCTTCCGTTCTTTTATACATCATTCATTCAACTACGGTATGTACTCACGGTGTTGGCTGCACTCCATCATTTTTATTTCCCTTTTATAGGGCAACTTTATTGTCTTCAACACTTTAGGACTGCTGAAAGCAAGTTGCTGTAGATGTGCGGTGTTCACGTTCCGTGTATTCGATCTCTATATTGACAGTCTGATATATTTAACTTGAATCGCCGTAGTCGTGAAGGATGCACAACAGCAGTCATTTGTTGAGGAAACAATACGGTACGTGCTCAGATACCAAGAAGCACTCCGAGCGATGCTGGCAATTGAGCACGATTTTTGTGCATCGCCCGGAGCGACTTTGCCACTAGCCGGCTTAATGAGAATGTACTTTGATCTGGGCAGACAGAGGAGTCTTCATACCGGCCTTATGTCGCTACAATACAAAACGAAGTAAATCAGTCTCCGCACTGATCACTGAGCTCCCTGTCCGGTTCTATGACTGAATGGTTAGCGTGCTGGCGTTTGGTCACAGGTGTTCCGGGTTCGATTCCCCGTCGGGTCAGGAATTTTAACCATAATTGATTATCTCTACTGGCACAGGGGCTGGGTGTATGTGTCGTCTTAATCATCATTTCATCCTCATCACGACGCGCAGGTCACCTACGGGCATCAATTCAAAAGACCTGCATCTGGCGAGCCGAACTTGTCCTCGGACACTCCCGGCACGAAAAGCCATACGCCATTTCATTTTTTTACTGAGTTTAGTAATATATGCATTTTGCGGGGTAAATTTGTTAGCCCTGCTTAGTCTCCTTTGCTGACCCCAAGAATTGATTCATTCCTGTTGTAGAGTTCGCCTGGTGGCCTTGATCGTTCAGGCACCAAATGTACACGTCCTACCAAAAGTGTAAGGACAGTGTAAGTATCCTCCTACGTTGTAGGGTAACTATCCCGCTACAAAAACGATCTCGGTAGCTGTCCACCCAAGGTCAAGGAATGTTTGCTCTTTTTACCACTTACACCGCGAAATATAAAACGGGGGATATTTTTAAATGGAAAAATATTCTGCTGCTCTATTACAATTATAAATATTCTACAGGTATCTGTCTTTCTCCATAACAAAGATTATTAATGTGGTCCCCATATTGCATTCTCCTCAGTAATTAAAAAATAGCGATTTTTTTTGTCCAACTATTATAAATTTTAAAACTTCAGAAACTTCAAAATACAAAGTGATATTTTAATAATCTCAGCAAATGTTCCTCTGAATACTTACTAGTTCCCTGTAAAGAATTGTATGCCTGAGACCAAAATTTAAGGACAGGAATCATGTTCATGAAATATGCGGGTGTCCTTACACTTTTGGTTAGTCCGGCCCAGCGGTGTAGAGGACAACGTGTGACATTGAACTCAAGCCTTTTCTGTAGTGCGATCTTAAAGTAATTGGGAAAGGCCAGTACGATTATGATAGTTATTTTCATCCTATAAACTCAATAAAATACGACTTTAAGGTTGGAAATGCTAATAAATTCCTGAGCGACTCATTTTCAGATTTGTTGGCCAATATCAGTCTATCAATAACATTTTCAACATCTTTAAACCATTAGCATCTTCAATCAATCAATCAATCAATCAATCAATCAATCAATCAATCAATCAATCAATCAATCAATCAATCAATCAATCAATCAATCAATCAATCAATAAATAAATCAATCAATAAATCAATAAATCAATCAATCAATCAATCAATCAATCAATCAATCAATCAATCAATCAATCAATCAATCAATCATTCAATCAATCAATCAATCAATCAATACTGATCTGCATTTAGGGCACTCGCCCAGGTGGCAGATTACCTATCTGTTGTTTTCCTAGACTTTTCTTCAATGATTTCAATGACATTAGAAATTTATTGAACATCTCCCTTGATAAGTTATTCCAATCTCTAATATCCCTTCCTATAAAAGAATATTTGCCCCAATTTGTCCTTTTGAATTCCAACTTAACCTTCATATTGTGATCTTTCATACTTTTAAAGACGGCGCTCAAATTTATTCGTCTACTAATGTCATTCCACGCCATTTCTCCGCTGACAGCTCGGAACATACCACTTAGTCGAGCAGCTCGTCTTCTTTCTCCCACTTCTTCCCAGCCCAAACACTGCAACATTTTTGTAACGCTACTCTTTTGTCGGAAATCACCCAGAACAAATCGACCTGCTTTTCTTTTTCTTTTTTTCCAGTTCTTGAATCAAGTAATCCTGGGTCCCATACATTGGAACTATACTCTAGTTGGGGTCTTACCAGAGATTTATATGCCCTCTCCTTTACATCCTTACTACAACCCCTAAACACTCTCATAACCATGTGCAGAGATCTGTACCCTTTATTTACAATCCCATTTATGTGACTACCCCAATGAAGATATTTCCTTATATTAACACCAGATACTAACAATGATCCCCAAAAGGAACTTTCACCCCATCAACGCAGTAATTAAAACTGAAAGGACTTTGGCTATTTGTGAAACAACCTGACTTTTAACTCCGTTTATCATCATACCATTGCCTACTGTCCATCTCACTACATTATCGAGGTCATTTTGCAGTTGCTCACAATCTTGTAACTTATTTATTACCCTATACAGAATAACATCATACACAAAAAGCCTTACCTATTATTCCACTGCTTTACTCATGTCATTTATATATATAAGAAAACATAAATGTGCAATAATAATAATGCCTTGAGGAATTCCCCTCTTAATTATTACAGGGTCAGATAAAGCTTCGCCTACTCTAATTCTCTGCGACCTATTTTCTAGAAATATAGCAACCCATTCAGTCACTCTTTTGTCTAGTCCAATTGCACTCATTTTTGCCAGTAGTCTCCCATGATCCACCCTATCAAATGCTTTAGACAGGTCAATCGCCATACAGTCCAATTGACCTCCTGAATCCAAGATATCAGCTGTATCTTGCTCGAATCCTACAAGTTGAGCTTCAGTGGAAGAACCTTTGCTAAAACCGAACTGCCTTCTATCGAACCATGCAAACATGTCAAATATAATCAGAAAGAATGCTTTCCCCAAGCTTACATACAACGCATGTCAAACTTACAGGCCTGTAATTTTCAGCTTTATGTCTATCACCCTTTCCTTTGTACACAGGAGCTACCATGGCAACTCTCCATTCATTTGGTATAGCTCCTTCAACCAAACAATAATCAAATAAGTACTACAGATATACAGTAGTACTATATCCCAACCCATTGTCTTTAGTATATCCCCAGAAATCTTATCAATTCCAGCCGCTTTTCTAGTTTTCAACTTTTGTATCTTATTGTAAATATCATTGTTATCATATGTAAATTTTAATACTTCTTTAGCATTAGTCACCTCCTCTATCTGGACATTATCCTTGTAACCAACTATCTTTACATACTGCTGGCTGAATACTTCTGCCTTTTGAAGATCCTCACATACACACTCTCCTTGTTCATTAATTATTCTTGGAATGTCCTTCTTGGAAGCTACTTCGTCTACTCTTTAGGTCGAATTTATCAACGACTTGGATTATACTGAAATTCTGCTGTCAACTATAATCTTGCGGTGAATCCGCATTCGTAAACATTCCATTTTCCTCCACTGTCTTCGGATATAGCTTTCCCTGGAATATCTTATACTTCTTATAAGTAGCTAGAAGACCGGACGAGTTGGCCGTGCGGTTAGAGGCGCGCATCTGTGAGCTTGCATCCGGGAGATAGTGGGTTCGAATCCCATTGTCGGCAGCCCTGAAGATGGTTTTCCGTGGTTTCCCATTTTCACACCAGACAAATGCTGGGGCTGCACCTTTATTAAGGCCACGGCCGTTTCCTTACAACGCCTAGGCCTTTCCTATCCCATCATCACCATAAGACCTATCTGTGTCGGCGCGACGTAAAGTCAATAGCAGCGTAGGATGTGCATTCTATTGTCCTGATCAACATGAAGCTCAAGGTTTTCGTTTGCCAGAACATATTTCTATCTATGCAGCAGAAGCTATTGCCATTATAGAAGCGCTCAAATATGCCAGACGATTCTATCGTAAGAGTATCACTATCCTTACAGATTCATTGAGCGTCCTTTCCACACTATCTACACCGCTTATCCTCCAGAAACCCAATATCTACCATATCAGTATTATTCAAAAAGCATATGAACTCCAAAGACGCGGTTCAAGGGTAAACTTCGTATGGGTACCAGCCCACATCGGGATACCACATAATGAATATGTAGATGACTTAGCGAAGAAAGCATGTGTCAGTGGACAGGTCCTGAATATTCCCAGCAACTTCATGGATTATACAGTGATTATGTTCCAACGAGCCTATAGTCAGTGGTCACAGAAGTGGGAAGAAACAAAGAGCCACAAAGGTAAATTTTACTCAACGATTGAACAGAATCCCCCGCGACGTCCTTGGTTTGCACAATGGAACACTCAACGACGATTCATCTCGACTATCACCCGAATGCGCTTCAACCACGGAAGTTTTAGAAGTCACCTTTATCGCATCAACGTAGTGGACACACCATACTGTTCCTGTGATGGTCAGTCGATTCAGGACCTAAACCATCTCTTTTTTGCATGTGCTCATTACCACCAACAACAAAATGTGTTTCTTACAGCTCTGCTTCACGCTAAGCAACAGTTACCAACCTGTGTAAATACACTACTGGCGACCAAAAACAGAAAAGTGTATACTATTATTGGGAATTATTTAACAACAACTTGTCTACAAATTTGATTGACTTTTTGTGAAATTATGTGATTTCAATGTAATGATGTGCAATGTCTATGTCTTTTATATGTATATGTATATATTTCACACTGTGACAATTACTTGTAATGAATTGTAAAGTTCAAATCAGCGTACTGTAATATCCAGGTGGCTGTTTGGTCTGTAACTGATCTAAAGCCAAATAAATTTAAAAAAAAGGTCAATAGCAAAAAAAAAAGAAAGCTAGAATATCTTATCTTCATACAGTCTTATGACTACTACAAATACTACAAGGTATTGAAGGGCACCCCACCTGATCGAATCGTTTTGCACAACGTACATTTTCATCTTCGTGAATGAGCTAAATGCACAACAAAAAATCCTTTGGCAGTTAGTACTTCGTTTCTATACCTCTTACCTGTTTCACCATAGGATAGGAACTCGAACCAGAGAAGTCAGGCTCCTCATTCGAAGTATGAGAAATACTTGCTCTTTGCCTAGGAAACTACGATTATAAACTACTTTAGCGTTACTGTCCAATTTATTTATTTATTTATTTATTTATTTATTTATTTATTTATTTATTTATTTATTTAATTATTTATTTATTTATTTATTTATTATTTGCTAATAGGCCAATACGGTACGGTTGTACATTCTGGCGTTGATCCAGTCGATTTTCGTTAGCTGGCTGTGTCGAGCACGGCTTTCATCCGACCACTTTGCACCAGTTGTCCATTTCTCGTCTCGGAGTCCGGCTTCATGGCTAAATGGTTAGCGTGCTGGCCTTTGGTCATAGGGGCCCGGATTCGATTCCCGGCAGGGTCGGGAATTTTAACCATCATTGGTTAATTTCTCTGGCACGGGGGCTGGGTGTATGTGTCGTCTTCATCATCATTTCATCCTCTTCACGACATGCAGGTCGCCTACGGGAGTCACATCTAAAGACCTGCACCTGGCGAGCCGAGCATGTCTTCGGACACTCCCGGCACGAAATGCCATACGCCATTTCATTTTTTTCTCATCTCGTAAAATGCGAAAAGTCACGATACTTATTCTGGAAAGGTCTTCTTTGTTTGCGTTTTCTGGTCATAGTACCATTTCTTCCAGGCCTTTCTTGACTTTCAGGTACCAGAGAATTATTTTTAAGTAATTTTGTCCATCGCGAGTTATCCATCCGTCCGTCTTAGGTGACCATTGAAGCCAGCTCTTCGTTTGTGCATTGTGCCCATGATCTTCTCTATCTTAGAGTAGTTTCCTTGTCTGGATTGTCTTATATAGATCCCGTTTTTGTAGTTTGGGCCAAATATGTTGAAATGCACGCTCGCTAGGTTAGAGCAAAAGGAGAGAAAGATTCTCCACAACAAATTTACTCATTCTTATTATTATTCTCTTATAATTATAATTTACATTTCTTGTTCCTATAATTATTTGTTGACCTTTATAACGCTTCATAAAAATTTCAGAATTCTTACAGGTAGTATTAGTTTTATTGGTCTGCCTCTGTGGTGTAGTGGTTAGTGTGATTGGCTGCCACCCCCGGAGGCCGGGGTTCAATTCCCGGCTCTGCTATGAAATTTGAGAAGTAGTACGAGGGCTGGAACGGGGTCCACTCAGCCTCGGGAGATCAACTGAGTAGAGGTGAGTTCGATTCCCACCTCAACCATCCTGGAAGTGGTTTTCCATGGTTTACCACTTCTCCTCCAAGCAAATGCCGGGATGGTACGTAACTTAAGGCCACGGCCGCTTCCTTCCCTCTTCCTTGTCTGTCCCTTCCAAGCTTCGCATCCCTCAACAACGGCCCCTGTTCAGCATAGCAGGTGAGGCCGCCTGGGCGAGGCACTGGCCATTCTCCCCAGTTCCATCCCCGGCCCAAAGTCTGAAGCTCCAGGACACTGCCCTTGAGGCGGTAGAGGGAATAACCGACCCTGGAGGGTAAACAGATTAAGAACGAAAGAAGATTAGTTTTATTTATTTTTGTGTTGCACAATATTTCATAATCATTTCAAGTAAAACATAATAAATGAATAAATTTAGTATTTTTTTACCTCATTATAACCAGATGACACAAATATCTGTTAATACACAATATATCACATGGCCCTCGTCAGTTTTCTTTTACGCTTTTTCAGTACCGAGTGAGTTGGTTGGGCGGTACGAGCCGCATACCGGTGAGTTCGCATTCAGGATATCTCTCCTTCTTCTTCTTCTTCTTCTTCTTCTTCTTCTTCTTCTGCTTCCACATTTTCCACATTCTGGAGGGGTCGTTGGTGAGCCTTGTTTTACGGCTGGGTGACCTTCCTGACGCCAAACCTACGTATTCATTATTATGTATTGCTGTGTTAGTTGATAGTGTATTGCGTGTGTATAAGAAGAGCAGTGTACTGGGACAAACACGCAGTCCACGAGACATAAATATTAAGCAGACGCGATTATAATCCTCGCCCAACCGGGAATCGAACTCGGGACCTTTTGAGCTGACGGCCCCGACGCTGACCATTCAGCCAAGAAGCCGGACAAGCCGATGTTTCAGAACCACACCATCGGCATCCCTGAAGATTGTTTTCAGTGTTTTCCCATTTTCAGACCAGACTGTGGCTCAATTGAGCCCAGGATTGCATCCTTCCAAGTTCAAGCGCTTCCCTATCCTACCGTCGCTAAAATGTGAGTTGTTGGGGCCTGTATTACGACTGTCAGATAAAACGCCAGATACGTAGGCTGTAATTTTGCAAACTAGAAGTTAAATATTTTCTTGCACACTACCAGCTGATTTTAACGACGATATTTTTAGAGATGTAGTAACATTTTTATTGCGTTGGTAATAAGGTTACTGTACATAAGTTACAGTGAAATATACGTGTTGCCTAGTGTTTTTGTTCGTTTAGCGTTATTCCTTTTGAAAGTGTATTATAAGCGTCCAATATCAGACTCTTATTAAGCTATAATGTGGAAGTTCAGGTCAAAAACAGAATTAGGATTGAAACCCGCAGATACGAAGAAATGTTAAAATTAATTAACTACTGTATGTAACGAAACTCAGAAATTGTTGTAGAAAATAAAACGACTAAAAATGTAACCAGGACGCAAAATTTAAGATTTTGGTTATGTATCTTATCAAATAATTCCTACCATGTAGGATGTGTTTACAGTAGCGTCCCCGATAGGAGCAAAGTCCCAGACAAGAGCATTAACTGCCTCTCCAACTTTGCCATAGCTAAACTCGAGAATATTCTCCCAGACTGCACATAAGCATTATCAACCGAACTTCCACATAAATGTGCAAACTGCCACATAAATTTAAACCGCACTCTTATCTGGCTGGCATAGTACAGGCCCTTGGTGTGACATTAAACCAATAACAGTGAAATAAGTCCGCCTCTGTGGTGTACTGGTTAGTGTGATTAGCTGCCACCCCCGAAGGCCCGGGTTCGATTCCCGGCTTTGCCACGAAATTTGGAAAGTGCTATGAGGGCTGGAAATGGGTCCACTCAGCCTCGGGAGGTCAACTGAGTAGAGGTGAGTTTGATTCCCACCTCAGCCATCCTGGAAGTGGTTTCCCGTGGTTCCCACTTCTCCTCCAGGCAAATGCCGAGATGGTACCTAACTTAAGGCCACGGTCGCTTCCTTCCCTCTTCCTTGTCTATCCCTTCCCATCCCCCCGCAAGGCCCCTGATCAGCATAGCAGGTGAGGCCGCCTGGGCGAGGTACTGGTCATCCTCCCCAGTTGTCTCCCCCGACCAAGAGGCTGAAGTTCGAGGATACTGCCCTTGAGGCGGTAGAGGTGGAATCCCTCGCTGAGTCAGACGTAAAAACCGACCCTGGAGGATAAGAAAGAAAGAAACTGAAATTCTGGTGTCAACAACTCTCTTCTGGGGAATTCGCCTTGTTTCTCATTCATTCGAAATACATTCTTTCCCCGGAATCTCAATCATGTTACAGTCCTTCCTGTTGTAACCATTTGATGGTAATAATAAATATAATCAATAAAATATCATAAAATATATCATAAAATATATCATAAATGAAAGTATTCAAAAACTTCATAAAATACTTGAAATAAATTAATATTACTCAAGATCTTTTTAAATGTCACACAGGTGATATAAAGTGAAATAACTTGAATGTTCTAACGTGCTAACGGTGTTGGTTTAACGTCATATAATGCTACTGCGTATATTAGAATAATGTTTTCCGTCGGTGAATATTAGGGTTAGGCGTTCTTTCCTGCGTTGTTTTCCGTGTTAGTGGAACAGCTGTGAAGCGAATGTGATCTTGAATGCTACAGGTAAGTTTGAAGTACCGATGTGTGAGATATTTGATGTGGTGATCTTATAATATGAATAATTCCGCGGAGTGTTGTGATATGTTTTGTGGATCGATTCAGTGATGGTTGTATGAATAATAGTGAAGCTCTTCAAATATATTTTAGCTCATTTATGTAGGAAATGATGAGTATTTTCGTTATGTGGTGGACATTGTGTGGCGTAAAATATGTAGGGTCATCTAAAGGTATAGTTGACGGTATAATTAGAGAATGATTTATTGAGTGGTGAATTGCGGTAGTAATTTAATTCTTTGAGATGGCCAATGGTTAGGATAGTGTTATTGAGAGGTGTTTCCGCCGCGTATGTTTGAGTTTATTAGATGAGCGAGTTTCGTAGCGTTGATTGAATGCTTTTCGAAGAGATTGGTTAGGCATACGAGCTGACTTGAGTTTAATTTGGTATCACATGGATAGCGGAATGTATTTTACGAACACACGAGTAGGATCTTCGACAAGCTACTCGAACGATAATTAGATTGTGGGAGTATTGTCACCTGTACTGTAGATCAACTTGTAGCATTGCTAGATGTTGTAAGTTGGCGCTGTAGAAGTATTTTCCAGCAGGATGGAGTGGAGCCGATGCAACGCAGATCGTCTGGCATTTGATCGTTCACTTATTTATAACAGTAGTTAGTACTTTATTTCAGGTACAGCCATATGATGCCGTTGGTTGGATGTAGACATGCATTTATTTATTTATGGAGCAATGATACTATTATTATGTATTTGAAGGATTTTCTGTGTTTATCATGCGCCGTTAGAAAATTCAAGTTATTATTCAGTTAGTTAGAAGGTTATAATGAAGTAATAGGAAAAGTAGAGCAGGGAGGACAGGTTAGTCTAAAAAATGCGTCAGCGAATGAACAAACAAGATGAATGAATAGAAACTGAAATTGCTGATTTTCCATTATATTAATTTACATTTATTTAAGTGAATCAGTGTTGTGTAATGATGAGATTTTAATTTAATGACTGACAATTATTTTTCAAGATGGACTTGATTCTTTTAATGCGGTGCGATAAGAGATGCACAAGGATAATTCATTTTATGTTGCATATTCAGTTGTTCAATTGTAGTCAGTTAATTTCATTTTATTAAAATTATTACACTTCCAATTTCTCATTGCAACTTTCATTTATGCCTAATTTAAATGAACTCGTTATTTCGAGACTAATGTTAGATCATTACCAGGTTAATTATTGATAGGATGTGACCGCTTTCTTTCCGAAGGGCCATGCCCTGAGTGGAGGATCATGTAAACCACTGAATTCTAGTCGAGCGAATTATAAAATGTATTATCATCTTCGAAGTAGGCGTCCCACGAACGGTCACAATATAATACACACACAAAAGATTGCTGGGAGACTCCATATTTACAACAACAAGAATGAAAACAGTGGGAAAACGAAAGCGAGAACTAAACTACCATTTGTAGATAGTCCGGTGAACAATGTATGTATATGTAGATAAATACCCTTCACTGTCTCTGTATCAATACTACTTGCCGATTCTCATAATCAGCACTTCTAACATCACACAGATACTGTACCTCGTAATACTGTGTTCACAGACTTAAACACTTGTTGTAAAGATATATACAATTAACACACGCTTGTCGACCCTGAACATAAATTATTGAAAGTCTGAGATATAATGCCAGGCTGCCACAAGTGCTACAATACTTAATGCGCAAGCACTCCACAATCTTTCGATCAGCCACTTTCCACGAACATAACAAGATTACGCTCCACGAACGTTTGAAGTCCAGTCCATTGCAGCCGTGTCACTCCAGTACCGTGTATCAGCACCACTTACTTCCCGTACAGTGTGTCAGTTGTGGGTCTCTTCCGTAGTGATTCTCTGGTTCCCGCCGTTTGATCAACCTTTATAGACATCAGCATTCCCCTTCCTCTCAGATAATACGTCAGGATTGGTCTTTGCCAACCAATCATCAGTGATCCTTTTAACAAGACCATGCCCTGAACTTCCCCTTGGTGCCAGGACATAAACAAACGCTGGGGTATATCACATGAGTCATCGAACATTCCTAGTACCACAACAAGCTCATCTCATCAGACTGGGATATATACATAACTCATAGAACTTCCCGGCAACAAGTATATCTCAACAAACACTGGGATGCCCGCATGTGTCATCCGAATTACCAGAGTCCAAGATAGCAATGTTTTTCCACTCGTGCAAAAACAAATTACTCATACTACATATATGGTTACCTTCCAGCTTACAAAGATTAATAACAAAATATACAAATGAAATACTGATAATAATAATAATAATAATAATAATAATAATAATAATAATAATAATAATAAATCGAATACTGAAAATATTTCTCACTTCTACATACAGTGCGAGGGTGTGATATATGTACTATCACTCTGTTTAAAGGTCTAGAAGACTTCATGTTCATACACTTTTATGACCAATGAAAATAACTCGCAGCATTGTAGCGTAGCCCACCATGATCAATAATCATTGATTGGGACTCAGCTGTGTTCGATTAACATCGTCGACTCTCCTGGAGTCAGTGATTTCCTGATTTCAGCCCCAGAAGAACGTTTGGCTGGCGCATGGGCTACAACCGCTTCTCCCTCAATAACGTGTTTAAAACACAGATATATCAAGTTCTATAGACAATGAAAAGAACACAAGATATCTTAACTCAAATCGTAGTGGATAAATTCTTTGGCTGAGTGGTCAGCATCATTGTCCTTTGGTCATCGGGGCCCTGGATTCGATTCCAGGTGGGGTCATCATTCCTGCAACTAACACCACACATACTATCGTCCTCCTCACTAATACGTAGTTTCCCTTACAAGTCAGATGCTGCCCACCCTCATCGAATGCTCTACTTTACCAGGCTAGCAATGACCACACGATATTATTATTATGTCCTAATCCTATAATAATAATAATAATAATAATAATAATAATAATAATAATAATAATAATAATAATAATATTTTTACGTTCCACTCACTAATTTTACGATTTCGGAAACGCTGAGGTGCAGGAATTTTGTCCCGCAGTTCTATCGAAACAAGGCTGACGTATTTCAGCACCTTCAAATACTACCGGACCGAGGTGAGATGGAACCTGCTAGCATGAGCTTAGAAGGCAGGTGCTTTATCGTTTGGGCTACTCATTTCACTTACCGACCAGTGCTTCGGTTGGAAAAATATATTTGGGGGAGCTCACTTTCATTTCCAAAGTGCCCATTTTAGTTGATATTACAGGTTCCTTTTAGTTGTTACCAGCTTGCGGCATTCTGTCACATTTGCTGATCGCCTTCTTGCCCTCAAACACGAATTTGCATAAGGAACTGTGTTCAATTCCTTTAACACATGGGTGACGGGCCCCGAGAAATCTCGTAGTACGCTCGCCAGCGGTAGGTGACGGGCCCCGAGAAATCTCGGTTTTATTCACGACATTGTTTTCGGTCTTCCTGTGACATCTCTTGACCATATCTTGAACTATTTCGAACGTGCACATTGAGTAGAATAAATCGTAGATGTATATCTGCCACTTTTCTTTTTATTCACACCCTCTTTCATTCTTTGATTTAGTTTCGAAACGTCGACTTTTTTTCTGCCGGTTCAGTCAATGACAAGATGGAGCGCCCGCGGAATACGGTGTTAGCTGACGATATTTTAGAAGAATTATATGCCGATGATCGTTCAAATGGAAACAGTGCAATGAATTAGTGGAAACTGAATGTGAGAGTGATATTGGAAGTGATATTCAAGACTCTACAGGCCGTAATTTACCTAGTGTATTTATTTATTCAAGTGATTCTGACGACGACAACGATGTAAACATTAATGATATGTTAGGAATTGACGCTGAAGATGGTTTTGTAAAGGCAGATCCACTACTACTAGGGGCATTGGAGAGTACCCATACCAAATTTAAAGATAAAATATTGACTGGTTTAATATTTATTTACATTTTTATAATCAAGTGCACCCTAGTATGCTTAGTAGAAAAATGTCCGGTCCACAGGGTATGTGACAAGCTCAAGCATCCGGTCAGCAATGTGTTAAAATATGTAAAGTAAGGTAAGGGTGTACTCTGCCCGAAGGCAGGCCCAAACATCCGCAGAGGTGTGCCTGAGCCAGAGTTTACGTACGGTAGGATGGCCAGTTAGTTTCCGCTTCTCCATTCCCTTACCACCTACCAACAGCGCGTGGCAACCCATCCAAATCTTGACCACGTCCAATGTTGCTTAACTTCGGAAATCTCACGGGATCCGTTATTTCAACACTGCTACGGCCGTTGGCAAAATAGTGAAAATGTTTAATGTATGAAGTAATTTAAATTAAAAAATGCATGTGGCAATATTTTCCGGAGCGCAGCTTCGGCGAGCTGCGGCCCTATTACAACACACTGATTTAACCTCTAAAATTGAACGAGAGTGGTAATATCAAACATTTATAGCTATCTAGCATGTTTTAGTATTATGTACTCTCCGTCAAGGAAGCATAACAATTTCTTTTCTTTTCTTTCTTTCTGTGGTTCATGGTGTGGGTTACTGTAGTCACGTCCTAGTTCGTGAACCATGGGCAACGGCCGAGTGGCCTAGGAGTGGTCCTGAGAGTCGGGACACCAGTTGCTATGGAATGGGAGTGGGCATCTCGGACATATTCTGAGTCATGACCCTCCTTGTGCTCAGGCGGCTAGGACTATACAATTCACCGGTGGTCCATAACCCGTTAGAGGAGAGGTCCTCACTTGGACTATCTGCAAGTAGGGTAGCATCCTGCTTCATGAATTTACCGAACTCAGAACATTTTAAGCAAGCCTCGCACCTATGGGAGTAACGGAGTCCCACTCCCATTTGACAGGCGAGGGACTCCTTGGAAACAACTTGGCGAACAAAATGGAATTCGATGGGGAGCTATCAGTATTAATGGGGCTTATGGAAGAAAGAAAGTAGAACTGGCTGAGTCAGCAAAGAGGATGCATCTGGATATGCTAGGAGTAAGTGATATTCGGGTAAGAGGAGATAACGAGGACGAGGTAGGAGATTATAAAGTGTACGTGACGGATGTTGGAAGGGCATAGTCTGGGGTAGGGCTCTTTATCAGGAATACCATTGCACGCAACATAGTTTCTGTTAGGCACGTAAATGAGCGAATGATGTGGGTAGATTTGCCTGTTGGAGGAATTAGAACTAGAATTGTCTCCGTGTATTCACTATGTGAGGGTGCAGATGAGGATGAACTGTGACAAATTTTATGAAGCATTGAGTGACATCGTAGTCAGGGTCAAGAGCGAGGATAGAATATGCTAATCGGCGATTTCAATGCGAGAGTTGGGAATAGAACTGAAGGATACGAAAGGGTGATTGGTAAATGTGGGGAAGATACGGAAGCTAATGGGAATGGGAAGCGTTTGCTGGACTTCTGTGCTAGTATGGGTTTAGCAGTTACGAATACATTCTTCAAGCATAAGGCTATTCACCGCTACACATGGGAGGCTAGGGGTACCAGATCCATAATAGACTATATCTTAACCGACTTCGAATTCAGGAAATCTGTAAGGAATGTACGAGTTTTCCTGGGATTTTTCGACGATACAGACCACTATCTGATCTGTAGTGAACTAAGTATCTCTAGGCCTAGGGTAGTGAAAGTGAAATCTGTCTGCAAACGAATGAAAACCTACAACCTGTTTTCCAGTCATTGACCGGGTCAGGGATGTAATGAATGAAACAGATATAGGCTATTAGTACGATGGGGTCGCTACTCCTAAAGTGATTTAGTAATGACTGATAGATGCTATGAAATGAGAATGGAGAGTTTTGGTGGAGTGAAAGATGACAGGGAAAACCGGAGTACCCGGAGAAAAACCTGCCCCGCCTCCGCTTTGTCCAGCACAAATCTCACATGGAGTGACCGAGATTCGAACCACGGTATCCAGCGGTGAGAGGCCGACGCGCTGCCGTCTGAGCCACGGAGGCCTGCAAACGAATAAGGGTAGAAAATCTCCAGGACGAGGAAATTAGACTGAAGTACATGGATATGATTAGTGAGAAGTTTCGAACAGTACACAGCAAGCAGGTTGAAGATGTAGAAAGTGAATGGGTGGCATACAGGGATGATGTAGTAGAAACAGCAAGGGAATGCCTAGGAACAACTGTGTGTAAAGATGGGAAAAGGCGAACATCTTGGTGAAATGATGATGTGAGAGCAGCTTGTAAACGTAAAAAGAAGGCTTATCAGAAATGGCTCCAAACAAGGGCCGAGGCAGACAGGGATTTGTACGTAGATGAAAGAAACAGTTCGACACAAATAGTTGTTGAATCCAAAAAAAAGTCGTGGGAATAATTTGCTAATAACCTGGAAATGCTAGGTCAAGCAGCAGGGAAACCTTCCTGGACAGTAATAAAGAATCTTAGGAAGGGAGGGAAAAATGAAATGAAGAGTGTTTTGAGTAATTCAGGTGAACTCATCATAGACGTCAGGCAATCACTGGAGAGGGGGAGGGAATATTTTGAACATCATCTCAACGTAAAAGGAAATCATCCCGGTGGTGTTGCAAACAGCCAAGCTCATGGGGAGGAGGAAAATGATGTTGTTGAAATTATGCTTGAGGAAGTGTAAAGGATGGTAAATAAACTCCATTGTCATAACGTGTCATAAGGCAGCAGGAATAGATGAAATTAGCCCTGAAATGGTGAAGTATAGTGGGAAGGCAGGGACGAAATGGCTTCATAGAGTAGTAAGATTAGCATGCAGTGTTGGTAAGGTACCTTCAGATTGGACAAAAGCAGTAATTGCACCTATCCTTAAGCAAGGGAACAGGAGGGAGTGCAACAACTATCGAGGTATCTCATGGATTAGTATACCAGGCAAAGTATTCACTGGCATCTTGGAAGGGAGGGTGCGATCAGTCGTTGAGACGAAGTTGGATGAAAACCAGTGTGGTTTCAGACCACAGAGAGGCTGTCAGGATCAGATTTTCAGTATTCGCCAGGTAATTTATTGAAAAATGCTACGAGACGAATAGGCAGTTGTGTTTATGTTTCGTAGATCTAGAGAAAGCATATGACAGGGTACCGAGGGAAAAGATGTTTGCTATACTAGAGGACTGTGGAATTAAAGGTAGATTATTAAAATCAATCAAAGGCATTTATATAATATTTCACCTTCGCTGTTCATCGTTTACATGGATCATCTGCTGAAAGGTATAAAATGGCAGCGAGGGATTGAGTTAGGTGGAGATGTAGTAAGCAGTCTGGCTTATTCTAACGACTTGGTCTTAATGGCAGATTGTGCCGAAAGCCTGCAGTCTAATATCTTGGAACTTCAAAATAAGTGCAATGAGTATGGTATAAAAATTAGCTTCTCGAAGACTAAACTGATGTCATTAGGTAAGAAATTAAACAGAATTGAATGTCAGATTTGTGATACAAAGCTAGAACAGGCCGATAATTTCAAGTATTTAGGATGTGTGTTCTCCCAGGATGGTAATATAGTAAATTAGATTGAATCGAGGTGTCGTAAAGCTGATGCAGTGAGCTCGCAGTTGCGATCAACAGTATTCTGTAAGAAGGAAGTCAGCTCCCAGACGATACTATCTGTTTTCAGACCAACTTTGCTTAACGGGAGCGAAAGCTGGGTGGACTCATGATATCTTATTGATAAGTTAGAAGTAACAGACATGAAAGTAGCAAGAATGATTGCTGGTACAAACAGGTGGGAACAATGGCAGGAGGGTACTCGGAATGAAGATATAAAGGCTAATTTATGAATGAACTCGATTGATGAAGCTGTACGCATAAACCGGCTTCGGTGGTGGGGCCATGTGAGACGAATGGCGGAGGATAGGTTACCTGTTATGGAGGGTAAGAGAAGTAGAGGTAGACCAAGACGACGATGGTTAGACTCGGTTTCTAACGATTTAAAAATAAGAGGTATAGAATTAAATGAGGCCACAACACTAGTTGCAAATCGAGAATTGTGGCGACGTTTATTAACTTCACAGAGGCTTGCAGACTGAACGCTGAAAGGCATAAGAGTCTATTCTTTCTTTTTTTCTTAATCTGCTTACCCTCCAAGGTTGGCTTTTCTCTCGGACTCAGCGAGGGATCCCACCTCTACCGCCTCAAGGGCAGTGTCCTGGAGCTTCTGACTTTGGGTCGGGGGACACAACTGTGGAGGATTACGAGTACCTCGCCCAGGTGGCCTCACCTGCTATGCTGAACAGGGGCCGTTGTTGAGGAATGCGAAGCTTGGAAGGGACAGACAAGGAAGAGGGAAGGAAGCGGCCTTGGCCTTAAGTTAACTACCATCCCGCTATTTGCCTGGAGGAGAAGTGGGAAGCCACGGAGAACCACGGAAAACCACTTCCAGGATAGCTGAGGTGGGAATCGAACCCACCTCTACTCAGTTGACCTTCCGAGGCTGAGTGGACCCAGCTCCAGCCCTCGTACCACTTTTCAAATTTCGTGGCAGAGCCGGGAATCGAACCCGAGCCTCCGGGAGTGGTAGCTAATCACACTAACCACTACACTACAGAGGCGGTAGCAATTTCTGGTACCCGGATATTTAGTTACATTTAGCTATAACCACCATATTATGTCTCCATGCGGCATTTAATGGATCTTTATTTGAAATGTCTATGAACGTCCATTTTGATAGATGTATCAAAAGTATTTGAAGTAGGCCTAACACTTCAGTCGTTACAAATCTTATGAATGAACGTGCGGTATTATTATTATTATTATTATTATTATTATTATTATTATTATTATTATTATTATTATTATTATTATTATTTGAAAATATGAATGGGCTTTTCATTCAAACAACACTCGCATGATGCAGTGTAGCCACTTCGCATTCACTGTACACGTCCTAACAGAGGATGGTTAATCTTTCGAAAGATTTATGATATCCCTCTGTAATATTAGTCACCAGCACCAGCAGCTGCGTTAGGAGTTTAATTACGCACGTGCTATGGACAAGAAACGTCTGTATTTGGAGTTTCAGGATTTGCTTCTTGGCGTTGGCAGTAGATTCCCCAGTGTGTGATTCTTTTCACGAGCACAAGACAAATGATGGCTAATTGAAAGGCTTGGGGATTTCATCCAAATTATTGGAACAAATTAATAGAGTAGCTACAGTTCCACACACTGCAACATAATAGCCCACTGAATGATATAGCCTAGCCAGCCGCATGGTGTAAGGCTAAAATGACCCGGTGGCCTCTGGTTCAAATTCCGACCAGTCCACGGTTTTCGCCCCATTTCATCAGATCAACTGACAAGCTGTCTACTGAGAGAAGCAGTGGACCTGGTCACAAAGGCCAAGCAGTACGGCTGATATTGAGCCCATCACGTAGTACTTCAATATATGCAGGTCATCTGGATGGCAAGCCAAAGGCCCTTTGGAGCTGTATCTGTCGTTGGCTCTTTCTTTTAACACAATATCGAAAGAACGCGATCATGTTATTTAAAAGAATATTACCTAGTCTGTAATGAGTTAATTCAGACCTCCAGTTTTACGTGAATATTAATTTTGAGAACATACTGTAAGCTACGAGACGTACAGTTTTACATGGAATGTGGATTTTATGTCTTAATCCCAGATGAACTGGTCGGTATATGAAGCGCGGCCAATTTTTTAATGATGAGACCACTCACCTATCATTCCAGTTTTGTCAACAAAATGTGAGACTGTCGTGTCATGTCCCTTGTAGCAGGAGGTTCCCCGAATATTACATTCCTGATATATTACTTAGCAGAAGTGCATTTCTCTCGGTCCAGAAACATAACGAAGCTCTCCATATCCTAATTGGATATCAACAGTCTACTTGCACGCCTGTACACGCGCAGCTGTGAGCTTGCATCAGTGAAATAGTGGGTTCGAACCCCACTGTCGGCAGTCCTAAAGATGGTTTTCCGTGGTTTCCCATTTCCACACCAGGCGAATGCTGGGGCTGCACCTTAATTAAGGCCACGGCCCCTTCCTTCCAACTCCTAGGCCTTTCCTATCCCATTGTCGCCATAAGACCTGTCTGTGTTGGTGCGATCAAAACAAATTGCAAAAAAAAAGGGAAAGAAAAAAGACTTACTCTTTACTCACCGAAGTCAATGGAATGAACAAATCAGATTAATGTGAACTCTAGGCCTTTACAAATAAGGTACGTTAACATTTAAAAACCAAAACAAACATGCAGTAGGCCTATGGGGCAAATATTCGTTTTTAGGAAGGGGAGTTAGGGTTTGGAATAACTCTCCAAGGGAGATGTTCAATAATTTTCCAATTTCTTTGCAATCATTTAAGAAAAGGCTAGCGAAACAACAGATAGGGAATCTGCCACCTGGGCGACTGCCCTAAATGAAGATCAGTAGGGGTTGATAGATTGATTGATTGATTGATTGATTGATTGATTGATTGATCGATTGATTGATTGATTGATTGATTGATTGATTGATTGATTGATTGATTGATTGATTGATTGATTGATTGATTGATTGATTGATTGATTGATTGATTGATTGATTGATTGATTGATTGATTGATTGATTGATTGATAGCACACTGAACGCTTATAATTACGTGAAAGAAATTCCCTAGCAGTCTTTGATTACGTTGCTTTGCTTTTTCGCCGCCATGTTGCGCAAATATCGCCGTAGCATCATAATATCGGCCGTTGATATGTCATCTTACTGTTTTACTTTCAGAAGTGTTATCGCATACAAACCATCATAATGAATGATTTTGCTCTTCGTACATTGGTTATATCGTCATCGTGTTTACCTTGGAATACCAGACTGATAACGGCTTCAACAGTTAATTCATACTGTGCATCATATCACTACGCATTTTCTTTTTCTACGCTTCTAACCAACAACCTATACAATGATTATAGTACTGACAAATCAAGCCGTGAAACAGCAACTGAGTAGCAGTCAATGGCAAATGATTCGAGCCGTGAAACAATAGAGTTGCTGGGTTGCGCGTTCAGTCTTATGCCTATTTAAAGAAGGCGGTTAGATTTGAGACGTGAAACAATAATTGAGCTGTTTGCCGCTGATGGAAAATCCATCATTGCTTTTTATCGGGCTCGAATAACACGGAATCTCGGTTAGTAAAGACTAGAATTATCGAGAATCTGTCGTATATTAGCCTATTTGTAAATCATAATTTCGTGTGGCTATTTCTAGCCGACTGCAGCCCTGGTAAGGCAGACCCTCCGACGAGGGTGGGAGGCACCTGCCATGTGTAGGTATAGTTGAGGACAAAACATGACGACCTCAGTTCCTAGAAGCGAGCTGAAAGCCAGCTGTAAATCCCACCCTGCACCCTGCTGAGTTAATGAGCTCTAAGTGATCCTTGTTTGTTGTGGAGAGGCTGCCAAACAGCTTTCTTCCTCACTCTCTGTAGCATTTACCCTTTCTTCGTGTAGAGTGCAGTAGCCGATTTGGCATCTATGGCTGCAGCAGAGGTTGTAAATCCTATTAGTCACTAATAGACACCGAGCTGCCGCTGGAAAGTAGTGGTGTGAGGCGAGGTCGTTATGATTTGTCCCCAACTATAACTGCATGTTATTGTGTTGGAGGATAGTGTTATGTGTTATTTGTAAATACTTTCATCGGAAAACTTTTGATTTTCTGCGTAAGTTTTCAGGGGAAGGAAACCCCTGCCTGGATGCGCATCAATAAGAGGAGTCCAGTACAGTAAACCCTCTTTAATTCGGACTAATTAGGGGGGAAGGGTCAAGGTGACTGGATTGTCGAAAATCCGGATTAACTGGAATAATCTAAACGAACAGTAGAAAGTGCTTTAAAAATCTTTTTTATAACTACAAAGCAAGCTTATTACGGTGCATTTAAAGCACATAGGCCTAAACACAGTAGAAATATACAGTAAAATGTAAAGCACTACACAGTGCAGTAGTACATACGTGATATCCATGTTATGATGATGTGCCCGACTGACCTGACTCTGCATCACTTGAAACTCCTGCTGCGGAAGTTGGTTTGAAGTAGTTAAGTTTATTGGTGAACATTACAGGCTTTCCGCCCAAGTACATGTTCCCGTTACAAAGGAAAAATAAGAAATATACTACATCTACTATGTGGACACTCACATGGGTGTAAAACCGGGCCACATGTAAGCGCCACCCCTATAACTACCTTAACTGTACATATCCTAACTTAATTTTGTGACCCCTCACACCGGTGGAAATCAATCCACATGTGAGACGCCTTGGTTTGAAGTACATATCTATATTCTATAAGGACAGTTTGTAATGTATTTATTTCACTAATTCGTGAAGGTGTCTCAAGTTTTCATTGTCACTTTCTTCAGCAAATTGGATTTAGTGATTTAAGTGTTTTCCAATATCGCTCAGCTTTATATTTGGCAATTGATGACTCCTCCTTCTTTATTCACATAGTTCACAGCTGCTGTCGCACTGTCCACAATCTCTTCTTCTGTTAAAATATGATAATCAGGGTCATCTTCACCAGGTTCCAGCCATGCCTCTACATTTTACTTCGAAGTATGGCTCTTTGAAAATCTTGCGTCTTACACTCATTTTCGTCTGGTTTCACTTTGTCATCCAATAAAAGTGTCTTTCATGCATTCGCCAACGTTGAAGTTTTTATATCTTTTACATCATCAGCGAAATTGTAGACCTTGGACTGCATATTATAGTTCATTAAATCGTTCAGAGTTTATTGTCCTCTTTCGTCTTCTCCATCGGTAGTTTCTTCAACTTTCAGAACTTAATTTAGAAACCTCTTTTCATAAAGTCGTTGGACCGTGTATATGATGCCGTGGTTCATCTGTTGTATCAAGGATACCGTATTAGGTAGCAGGTACATGCATTTTATCCTCTCATTTTTTGCTAGAAAGATTCTCTGCACTACATGAGCTGGAGCATTGGTCTCACTTCATCTGCGGGTATGAGTTGGTATCAAAGGTGTACGACGTTCATGCATATTAATGCAGTACGATAACATAAGTTGTAAATATTTCTGAGTACATTATGCGTATTACAACGAAACAATGATTAGCGTTACTGAATTATGTTTTGTAATGTCACTGGACACTGTTAATTTCCTTCCTCAATGAACCTTAGCTAATCTTCATTGGCACAATCACCAAATCTCGCTTTTAATTCCCTTCATTCTGTTGGAGTACAAAACCGCATGGTTGTCTCTGACAGAAGAAACAGCGTTCTTTACGATTTCGTTCGGTGTCATTAACTTTTCTGATTTTTAAAAAATAATTTGTTTTACTTCGCACCGACACAGATAGGTCTTATGGCGACGATGGAATAGGAAAGGAGTGGGAAGGAATCGATGATGATGATGATGATGATGATGTTTGTTGTTTAAAGGGGCCTAACATCGAGGTCATCGGCCCCTAATGGTACGAAATGAAATAACAAAAAATTTCAAATTCATCCACTGACCAAAATAAAATAATAAAAACTTGTCACGAAGAATGAATGGATGGACATGAACTCTACAAAAAAAAAAAAAAAAAAAAAAAACCAGTGTATCAGACTCAAAAAAGAAGGTAGTTAATTAGAGTATTACTGACCAAGGGGCCATTTATAAAGCACAATGATGCTTGATGTACGAATGGGTGCTAAATTCACGTCTAAGGCCCCACAGAATGGTACATGTCGCGAGTAAAGTAGAACCATGGTATTTGTCATTTTGGGGTACTGATCAAAAGTAGCGAAGACTCACGGTGGTCCACACAAGATGGTACTACTCACAAGTATTGCAATTCGTACAGGGAACGCAGACCTATGGTGTTTCTCACACAATGGCGCCACTCATAGCCAACGCAAACCGGTAAGGTTCCTCACCTAGGTGTACTAGTCACGGGCGCCGGTATTCCCGTGGTGTTCCTCACATAGTGGATACCAATCACAGGCAACGCTGACCCACGGTGCCGCTCATATAGCGGTACAACTCACAGGCTACGCCCAGAGCCGCGGTGTTGCTCACATGGGTACAACGCACGGGTACTGGAATCCACCAGGCCAGGCATTTTACTGCAACTAATCACAAACCTATTTCGTACCAATTCAGTGATACTACTCGCAAGTACATGCAACCCATGGTGTTCCCCGCATGATGGTACGAATCAAGAGTAGTTTCATGGTTCTAATTCAATCATCCCTTGATCGCCCCCTGTAGTCGCCTCTTACGACAGGCAGGGGATACCGCGGGTGTATTCTACATGTGCGTCACCCACCCGCAGGGGGTGGGAAGCAATCGGCCGTGGCCTTAATTAAAGTACATTTGCCTGGTGTGAAAATGAGAAATCAAGGAAAACCATCTTCAGGGCTGTCGACAGTGGGATTCGAACCCACTATCTCCCGCATGCAAGTTCACAGCTGCGCGCCCCTAACCACGCGGCCAACTCGCCCGGTGAGAACATTTTACTTGGTTCAGTTTCGCACAAGATTATACAATTGACAAGTACAGAAAAATGCGTACTGAGGAACTAACCCGCAGGCAACTGGTAGGCCAGTTATCAACGATCCCATCGATGAGCATTGCATGTATACATCACATAGACGTAGAATCGTTGTTCGATTACTTTAACCTCGCTAGACGTATCCATAAATTTCTGCAGACGGATCCAATCAACCATCAGGGCGATCACCAATGCGAAGTAGGAACTGAGTTTATTCCCGCCGCTAGACACAACATCAGGGGCAAGTGGCCGGGCTGAGGGGCTCGGACGGTTGAGGCGCTGGCCTTCTTACCCCAACTTGGCAGGTTCTATCCTGACTCAGTCCGGTGGTATTTGAAGGTGCTCATATACGTCAGCCTCGTGTCGGTAGATTTACTGGCATGTAAAAATAACTCCTGCGTGACAAAATTCCGGCACCTCGGCTTCTCCGAAAACTGTAAAAGTAGTTAGTGGGACATAAAGCGAATAACATTATTTATTAGAGTCCGGATTTCCATGAAAATGCATGTTACAATGCTGGTTACAATTCTCGAACTTCGCAAATGTTCGTTTTATGGCTTAAAGATTCCAAATAATCGTTATTTTTCCTTTCATGTTTGCATGTTTTGGCTTTTTTAGGAGAAAGTTCATGCACAGTGCATATTTTGAAGATTTTGGACTTGATAGCGAATATTTGGACGTTTAATATTGCATAATATGACTTTTCTTCGCATATATAATGTTAGCTTGCATGATAGTGCCTTTTATGAATGTTGGTGTGCAGAATTTAGTACCATTTTTCCACTGTATACAGTATGTCTATTACTGAGAGACGCAAAGAATGTATTCCTGGCATCGTATGTTACAACCAAAGTTAGTACACGCGGTAGATATCCTATAAACCAATCAACCAAGCAATTTCTTATCTCATGCTTGAGTAAACATTGACGTAGGCCGAAGTCCCCACGTCGATCTCTGTAATTTTTAGGAATAACGTGTCCTAGTAATACTTTTGCTATGAATTGAACCTTAAATTGTGCATTACTCATTGACGGCTCATTTCTTTGTCTATGTTAGACAGCTTACAAACCTTTGTTTTGTACTGAACCCTCTTCCGTCGTAATCCTGGAATTTCCTACCCGGAACTCTCACTCGTCACACGTCTTTGTTATCGCAGCAGGCAATCGTTAGCAGTTATTGAGGACATTCAAAAGTATCTACAACCATCCCATGCAGACGTAGCTGCGGCAGCTAGAGATAGGTCTAACAAAGTGATCCGTTCAAATCCTGACTTACGTAAGACGCATTGTGGCGAAAATGCAAAAGACATACAATTTGGCCTCACTTTGCCCCAAATGTCTTCATTTAAGTATGCACCTCGCAGTTCTTGTGATCATTTTCTGTGTTTACCGGGCGAGTTAGCCGTGCGGTTAGGGGCGCGGTGCTGTGAGCTAGCATCCGGGAGATAGTGGGTTCGAATCCCACTGTCGGCAGCCCTGAAGATGGTTTTCCCATTTTCACACCAGGAAAATGCTGGGGCTGTACCTTAATTAAGGCCATGGCCGCTTCTTTCCCATTCCTAGGCCTTTCCTGTCCCATCGTCGCCATAAGACCTATCTGTGTCGGTGCGAGGTAAAGCAAATAGCAAAAAAAAAAATCTGTGTTTAAGAATATGCTGACAGATAAACATATGAGCTTAAATCGAGACGTTTGGAGAAATTACGGTAGTTGCTGTACAGCGTTTCAAAACAAACTGAATTTTGATAGTGCATATTTTCCAGTTTATTGTGCATGTTTTGAAATATGATAGCGAATGATTGCATGCATATTTTGAGATTTGATAGTGCATGGAAATCCGGGCTCTCTAATTATTATCAAGAGCAAGTATGTTGGTGAGAACTGCCTATGTACTGCTGACACTATTATTGGTGGCACAAGGGTCCAGTCAACCATGAAGGCGATCACTGATGTGAAGTATGAAGCGAGTTTATTCTCGTCACTATACACAAGGTCAAGAGCAAGGCTTTGTGAGAACTGCCTGTGGGCTGATGACACTTTTATTGGTGACAGGTCATGCATTCTACGAATTAACGTGACTAAGCACGATGTAAACATATTTGCTTTCGTTTCAACTATGAGTCATGGTCTACATATTTCTCTCGTAATGGCTTGTTATTTATTTTGCACCACTATGACCGCCCTATTCGCCAGTAGAACAACACGTGCGTAATACCGCTAAGGGAGTTAAGGTTCATATACAGTATTTTTCTTGTGTTAGTACTGCATGTTCAAGCGAAGGGAGGATAAATGTTCTCAAGGAAGACACCACCCCGTAACACATGTGTATACCATTCCAATCAAAGAATTCTCACCCTGCGAGTTGGCCGTGCGATTAGGAGCGTACAGCTGTGAGCTCGCATTCAGGAGATACCGTAGTTGGTTCGAATAGCACTGTGGGTAGCTCTGAAGATAGTTTTCCGTGGTTTCCCATTTTCACACCAGGCACCACGGCCGCTTCCTTTCCATTCCTAGGCCCTTCCTCTCCCATCGTCGCCATAAGACCTATCTGTGTCGGTGTAACGTAAAGCAAACAGCAAGAAAAAAAAGAAGCCTTATGGTAAAAATCACATGGGAGAATGTGTATTTTATTCTATGTACGTGATTTTTTTTTTCGTGATCCTAAAATTTGAGTGGTGGCCAGTCTAACAGACTAAGTTACTGATTGGCACAAATATGCTAACACTGATTAAAATTATTTTCTATTGCGCAATCCACCGGGAAATTCTGAGCGAGAGTGCTTTCAGAAGACAATGACATAATATAAAGCCAAGCTCGTAGTTTGCCTGACTGTTGATAGCGTGATCATAGCCTCATGACATATAATTTTAAGTAGAATCCGAACCCCAGGGACGTGAATGCTCGTTTCAAAATTTCCACATACAATGGCTATGATTTAAACCGCGCTCTCAGGAATGGTTCTCATACTCAGCCACTAATATTGTTAATAATAATTGTATTTGCTTTATGTCCCACTGACTACTTTTTGTGGTTTTTGGAGACACAGAGGTGTCGGAATTAAGTCCCTCAGAAGTTCTTTTACGTGCCACTATATCTACCGACACGATGCTGACGTATTTGAGCACCTTCAAATACCACCGGACTGAGCCAGGATCGAACCTGCCAAGTTGGGGTCAGAAAGCCAGCGCCTCAACCGTCTGAGCCACTCAGCCCAGCGCTAATATTGTTAACGCCACGAATGAGACTTTAGACAGATCAGTGAAAGTAACAAAGTTGTTGTAGGCCATATTAGAAGAAATACAGTACCTCACCAGAAATGGATCTGGGCAAGAAGGGTCGATAATACCATAACAAACAGACTCTCCTTCAAAATCATCATTAAAAATCTAGCACGATACAGTGGGGCCATTTCAACTTCATCGCACTCTTCGTAACTGAAGAAGGTTAATCCATAGAAAGATCTCTCTGTAGATCTAAGATTAGTCACCAGGCTAAAAGTTTCGCTGGAGCTGCAGTACGCTTGTACCATGGACAGAAAAACTGCTCTGTTGGGAGATTCCAGTTTCAAGTAAGACGGTTATTCTCACAATCAGTGTATTTCATTTCACAAGTTTTCCATACTAGTTCCAGACAAAATATAAGGTGATTCATAATCGAACTTCAGTAGGCTTGGCTCAAATACAGTAGTTACGCTTTCACACACTGCAGTACAGTTAGATTACGTTTCACTTCGAAAAACCCACTTGGATTGATCGGGATTCAAACCGCGGCCTCCTTGGTGAGAAGCCAGTAACACGCCCTGTTGTCTGTGGGGCAGTTTGTTAGTATTTACATGTATTCTAGGTACACATTTATTTTCCTAAAATAGCAGAAGTTTGGGGGGAACGAGATGCTACGGGAAGTCAAAGTGCTTCAGGGTCAGTAAATATTAGTATAACTTACCACCATTTGGATTAAGTGTACGATTATCACATTCATACTCTGGGCTATTTGCTATAACACTGTCGCCCGCAGGGAAAATTGTAACATCAGTAATTGATGCCGTTGTCATTAGAATTTATTGACTTAACGTCATATTTCTCAACTCTATTGATGGAAATGAATTCAAATGATGGAAGTTATTTTTTTTTGTTTTTTTCCTTCTGTTTTTCTTTTGTTTTTGTTTTACAGTCTGCTTTGCGTCGCATCGACATAGTTAGGCTTTATGGCAATGATGTGATGGGAAAGGGCTAGGACTTGGAAGAAGGCGTAGCATGGTCTTAATTAAGGTACAGCCACAGCATTTTCCTAATATGAAAATGGGAATCCACTGAAAACCATATTCAGGGCTGCCGACAGCGGAGTTCGAACCCACTATCTCCCGAATGTAAGCTGATAGTTACATGACCCAAACTGCACAGCCACTCGCTCGGTAGAATGAAAGTTAGACGGGTTTTAAACGAGAACTAGCATGAAAAATAAAGCTGTACCACGGCGAAGAACATAATATGAGTTTAGTCCGGCTAATTGGCAATATTGTCCCTTGGTCCAAGGTATTCTGGGTTGGATTCCAAGCCTGGTCAGAGATTTTAACCTCCGGGACTGGGTGTTCGTGTATTATTATTAATAATAATAATAATAATAATAATAATAATAATAATAATAATAATAATAATAATGTTATTTTCTTTACGTCCCACTAACCACTTTTACGGTTTTCAGAGGCGCTGAGGGGCCGGAATTTGGTCCCGCGGGAGTTCGTTTATGCGCCAGTAAATCTACCAACATGAGGTTGACGTATTTGAGCACCTTCAAATACCGTCGGATTGAGCCAGGATCGAACCTGCCGAGATGGGGTCAAAAGGCCACCGCCTCAACCGTTCGAGTCACTCACCCCAGCTGTCCGTTTATCCTTTGTAGGACCCCATTCTCATGGATGTAAAGCTCGCTTGTGGGCGTCAACCCGAAAAACACTCACCAACATGTTCGGAGGCCAAATGTCATAAAAATTATTGTTATTATTTAGAGGGCATGGTTACATAGTCGTAGTTCTATTAAAACTATAACTACCGAGCTCGATACCTGCAGTCGCTTAAGTGCGGCCAGTATCCAATATTCTGGAGATAGTAGGTTCGAACCCCACTGTCGGCAGCCCTGAAAATGGTTATCCGTGGTTTCCCATTTTCACACCAGGCAAATGCTGGGACTGTACCTTAATTAAGGCCACGGCCGCTTCCTTCCCACTCCTAGCCCTTTCCTGTCCCATCGTCGCCATAAGACCTATCTGTGTCGGTGCGACGTAAAGCAAAAAAAAAAAAAAAAAAGAACTAAAATCACAACAACTGCCATCATCGAACAACACAGCTTCTCTTACGTGCTACAAATGCGGGTTGAGAACAAAAGTTGTCCTAAACGACCATAAAGGAGGTAATAGACCTTTAACTCAGATCTAACACATCCTTCCTCTACTGCCAATAATTACGTTGTTGCACGACGCATCTTCACAAATTGTGATTAAAATAAAGTCTTCAAAATAAGGAAGTGTGTACTTTCTATTTACATAGCGTGTCTCTGTATGCAAATATCTATAATGTATTAGAAGAGCCATTTTACTTTGTAATTGGAGGAAAACACGCAATGGCATATCAGAACTCATCAACTACTCCTACACCGGGTGGTCCACTCCATCCATCCGCAGGTGTAAGCCGGCACATGGTCAATTAGCACTATTGACTGGTCATAATTAATCACTCACATGACGTCACACAACAAAAGATGGGATTGGCCCAACTGTGGGCGGCGTGACAATGCTGCCCAACCAGAGTCCGCGTTCTTCTAGGTCAGACAATGGCGAGAGGAGTCTACACAATTATGCACTTACTGCGGAGTATTAACATAGCGTGTGGGGAAGACACAAGTCAACGACATTTTACCACCATCCTCTCTCAAGCTAAAGGAGGGGAAATAATACCAGTTTAGGTAATAGAGTTATTGTCATTTGTACCCCAAAGCACCTGCAGTCCTAAAGTACTTTGCTTTAATAAGCAAAGATTTTTTTTTTTTTGCAAGTTGCTTTATGTCACACCGACACAGATAGGTCTTATGGCGACGATGGGAGAGAAAAGGGCTAGAAGTGGGAAGGAAGCGGCCGTGGCCTTATTTAAGGTACAGCCCAGTTGCCTGGTGTTAAAATGTGAAACCACGGAAAACCATCTTCAGTGGGGCTCGAACCCACTATCTCCGAATACTGGATACCGGCCGCACTTAAGCGACTGCAGCTATCGAGCTCGGTGCAAAGACTAATTACTAGGGCCCGGATTTTTAGGTGGCATGACCCTTCACTTTAGGTTTTTTTTTTTTTCATTCTTAAAATAGGTTATTTCAGGTTTTGCCTCCAGGCAGCAATATTTTGTCGCTTTTCGTAGTTCTGTAAAATTTATTTATGTACTTATTTAAAAAAGTTTACATTGTCATATTCATAAAAATACACAGAGAATACACTGCACTGTTTCCTTTGTAAGTTATTTTTTGGCATTGCAGTAAATAACAACGTACATACACAAATTGTCGGGCGTAAATGATTTCCTGTTGTCACGTAATACATTCTTATATGACGAAAAAGTTCTTTCAACGGAACATGACGTCATTGGAGCGTAGTACATAGATGCTAATGCATTAGGTTGTAGGGGTAATTTTCCCGAATACTTCTCTCCCTGTAATACTGAATTGGTGACTTGCATATCTCCAAAACCAGGATTGCGTTGAAGAATCTTCTGCAGCTTCGAAGAACATGCCACTCCCAATGGCCCAGGTATTTCTCTTCTGGAAACGTTGCCAATGATATCCAGGGAATCTTTGAGTGGCAAGGTTGCACCTTCCAACTGGAGAGTAGCTTCTGGTATAAAACAAAAATGTGTCTTAATATATGCTAGGGAAGCGAGGAAGGTCGAGCACTCGAGTGATTTCTTGGCCTTTGTGATCCATGAAGCTTCTGTTTCATCCATGTCATTGGCGACATTTTTAATTCCTTCTAGGTGCTCACCATAGTAAATAGCAGCAGACAGCCAAGTTCCCCAGCGGGTAAGTATCTGCTCAGGTGGAAGAGGTGTTGGTAGTTTCTCTTTGAACAACTGTATACGTGTATCTCCGTCCTACTGCTTGTAATTGTGGTGGAAATAATTTTACAACGCAGGGAAAATAACATTCTTTATTTTAAGAAGGTAAAACAGCTATTTGGGTTATTTTACGTGTCAACCCCTCATTTAGGATTTTTTAGGTGCAATAAAATTCACATATTCTGCTCCAGGAAGTGTGAAACGAACAAATGTATCGAAATTTGTGAATTAAATAGCGAGGAAAAATAATAGGTTAAAACCTAAAAATCCGGGCCCCACTAATTACCAACTACTCACTCGCTAAGACGGCTCCAGCACATCGTACAGGTGGAATAATTTATAGCGAATCCTTTTAATTATTTATTAGTATTCAGTCGTTGAGCCTGATGCGCAACCCACCGATATCCGTGAAATGTCGTCGTTCAATAAAGCAAGAAGCAAAGTCATCTCCGTAGAGGTCATGAAGGTCCTTGGCGGCCTGAAAGGTAAAGGCTTCCACTTTCCGTAACCTTGGCACGAAGTGACGTACACTGGTTAGCCCCATGTCGCCGACTTTGTCCCTGAGAATGAACATGGTACTTACTTTTGGTGGAAGCTAGGTGAACCTCAGGGCCAAGTGCTTTTCCAGAAGAGGAAATCTCTTTCCTAATGTTTTCGAATTCCTAACGGAGAATCGAACTTACGTCCTTCCGAGTAAACCGATCACGCCTTTACCACCTCGGCTGGAATAGACATGTTCTATTTCAGATAACATTGATTTGCAGATTGCATTTAGCTCATTTCCCCCTAAAAATCACAACCATCCACGCTCCAGGGACTTACTACACTCATTATTAGCGTGGGGTAGTGTGCACGCTCTTTCACCAGAGGCTCCGTTTTCGATTCCCAGTCTGTTCAAATATTTTAATTCTGACTGAGAACAGGGTAAACTCAGTCCTGTAAGACCAACTGAGGAGCTACCTGATATAAGAAACAGCGGACCTGGTCGTGGAAGTCAAACTGAGGATGATATCACGCTGACCACTCGACACTCCAATATCTGCGAATCATCTGGCTTAATAGCAGTTGTCTTGACTAGCCAAGGACCTGGTATGTACCATTCTTTTCTATTTTTATTCTTCATTACATTGGAGCACTTTAGTCAATTTTATAAAAAGGACTCTTCAGTTTTCTATCAGCCCAATACTTCTCCATTCTCTCAGATCTTAACTTTGTTTATTCGTCTGAAATCAATCGCCCGCCTGTTGATCATGGTTTGTAGTCTGTTTAGTTTGTCTGTGAGTTTCTTGATTTTGTCTCTTTTGTTTTTTAATTCTTCTGTTGTTCTGTTTCCTCATATCTTCCTTAATTTCTGTAATCCATCTAATGTTGCTCTTATTGTTCTATAACTTCAATAATTCTCCTGACGAACATGTTTTCTGGTGTCCTGATGAGTAGGTGTCCAAAGAATGAGATTGGTTTCTTCCTGATTGTGCTCATTACTGGTTTCATTTCCTTGTAGACAGTGTCATTAGAAGTTAGTCTCTAGCGTCCGTTATTTTGGTAGTTTTTTGTTTATGCACGTTCTGACTATTCTTCTTTCAATCTTCAGTAATCTGTCTCTTTCTGCAGTGTTAGTTGCTTTGATAACGGTTTCGCTTGCGTTTATTATTATTATTATTATTATTATTATTATTATTATTATTATTATTATTATTATTATTATTATTATTATTATTATTATTATTATTTCATCGACTGAGCGGAGTGGCCACGGTTGATAACGCGCTACGGCTATGGGACCAAGCTCTGCATTCAATAGACGAGTGGAACCGGAACCCACCGTCTGCAGGCCTGAGAATGGTTTTTTGTGGTTTCCTATTTTCACTTCCAGGCAAATGCTGGAACAGTTCTTATTCATAGACCCCATGCCGATTCCTTCCTCCTCCTTGCCTAATTTCGATCAACATCACTCATTTAATCTTCACTGGATTCTCAACGGAGGTTGCATCAGGAAGGGCAACTTGCCATAGAAACATGCCGTATCATTTTAGCTCACGTCATTCCCGACCCCGAATCAGGAAACGGGACGAAGGGTAGACATTTATTCCTTCATTTATGGATATGGCCATCTGCGGGCCACGTTTACACAATCTGCCTCTCCTTCTGTCACGCTCACTAACGGCCTTTTCCTTGCACTCTTGCCAAAGATCCTTACGTCTTAGGCTTCTTTTCCGCTCTTCCTCCGAAATGCTGCGTGGCTTGGGCAGTGGTTTTTCGGTTGCATACCTCATTTGCGCAACATTTTTCCTAAATGTTGTGTTTACCGGGCTAAGTAGCTCGAACGGTAGAGTGCTGGCCTTCTGAGCCCAACTCGGCAGGTCCGATCCTAGCTCGGTCCGGTGGTATCTGAAAGTGCTCAAATACGTCAGCTTCATGTCGGTAGATTTGTTGGCACGTAATAGAACTCCTATGGGACCAAATTCCGGCATGTTGGCTTTTCCGCAAATCGTAAAAAGTAGTTAGTGTAACGTAATGTCAATAACATTATAATTATGCTACAATACCCTCACTTTTACTATAGTAAATTGAAAACTGGTAGCGTGTGTAACGTTTCGTGTGCTCTGTTTTGCACTACAAGAACTTCCTTCAGCATATACCAGGTATTTATGTGATCTCTGGAGACACCTGGCTCATTTTGGGTTCTGGAAGGGAGTTTAAGGCGGGATGCCCTTTCCGAACCCACTTATTTTTCAGGTGAAAATTCCAACACGGATTTGACTGTGAATCGAAACTTGTCCGTCGGGATGGAAAGCTGGTTACTAAGTCACAACGATAACCACGTCTTCTTTCTTTCCCACTACAGTGTATCGGACATATGACAGTATTCTTACTACAAATGCAATAAGGATGTAGATATAGAATGTTTATGTATGCGTTGTTCCTTTTAAAGTTAAGAACTTCATTTTGGTCCGTATTGAATCTAGATTTACACTATAAATTGAGGATAATTATGTCCACCTTTTCAATACGAATACAATGTGACGTCATTAACACATCACGAATTTATTACCTTTCAAAAAATTGGGACCGGTTTCGGCATTATTTGTATGCCATCATCAGCCATTGGAAACTTTGTGACAAAGCTTAAGTATAATATTAACATAACATACAACATAAATATATATAAAAATTGACCATATTCTTACATAACTATCAAAAAAATTTGGTGTAGTCCTTAAAACTTAAGATTAAAATTGGTAGCATATTACTTCTATACAATTTTTGACTAAAGTTAAAGCTTTATTAGGTTCTTTAAATATTACAAAATGCTGATTTAGCATCCAGTTAGTACCTCTCTGGCTTTATTCTCGACAACGTAGTGCTTGGGTCGGTCTTGGATCGAGATATTTCTAGAACCTCAAAGACCTTGAATGTAATGCTCCAAGAAATTCCGGTTCACCAGACCACTCCTGTTAAGTCGACCTATATTTTAAGAACACTAGTAAAGACGGAACGTTATGTATATGAATATTGCACAACAACATTATATAATGAAATAAGAATTTCATTCTATTCAAACCCCAAAACAGAGTGAACCTGTAATCAAATCTAATAAGGAACTGCTTTGCCCACTAAAAAAATCTTTACTCAAGGGACCTCTATAATGGACAAATGATGTTTTAAAGTCTAAAATAATATCAGCCGAACTTATCATTTTACTCGATTTGCTGTTAAATAAGCAAACTGCATTAACGCAAGATATTGAGTTACCAAAGACTTATACTGTAACATATCTCTACACCTAGTACAAATAGGTTACTGTTTCCAATTTGTTAATAGGTGAACTCATTTTAATACATGACATTTTTAGGTATTTTTGACCAAAATGCACAATTACCTTTAAACGCCTAGTCGTTATAAAATTTTCAAAGATTGAATTTTTTTTTGATGCTAAATCAGCATTTTGTAATATTTAAAGAACCTGACAAAGCTTTAACTTTAGTCAAAAATTGTATAGAAGTAATAAGTCATAATATGTTGCATATAATATGCTACCAATTTTAATCTTAAGTTTTAAGGACTATACCAACATTTTTTAATAGTTATGTAAGAATATGGTCAATTTTTATATATATTTATGTTGTATGCTATGTTAATATTGTACTTAAGCCTTGTCACAAAGTTTCCTATGGCTGATGATGGCATACAAATAATGCCGAAACCGGTCCCAATTTTTTGAAAGGTAATAAATTCGTGATGTGTTAATGACGTCACATTGTATTTGTATTGAAAAGGTGGACATAATTATCCTCAATTTATCGTGCTTTGTTCTTATCATACAACGCATGGATCTCCAATCTACGCCCGCGAGCAGGATGGGGCCCGAGTAAAATTTTGACGGGTCCCCGATAAGAATTAATTATTACAGCTATTGTACCGTACAGGGCGACTATTACTACTAAAAGATTTTATTCCGTCTCTGCTGGGATAGCGGACCTCCTGGACGGTAACGCCGACTCTCAGGCCAGGGAGATTAGATGCTATGATGGAGATGCGCGGAGAAGGTGAGGGGGTTGGCAGCCGTGATCTATAGTGGGAACTGTCATGACATTCGCCTTAATGAAGGAGAATGGAGAACCACAGAAAACCATTCTCACTATAGCCAACGGTGGGGACCAGCCCGTCTCCATATCCTGAATACAAGGACGTAGGGCCACGATAGAGCCGTGGTCACTTGTAGACCGAAACCTACTCTGCATCCTCCGACCTACAGGGCGAGTTCCTCAGGGGTTGTCGTCCTTCCAGCATGCCGCATGTCGGTACACGAGAGCACAGTCGCCGTCACACGGGTCTTATGGTGACGATGGGATAGGAATAGGCTAAGAGTGGGAAGAAAGCAACCATGGCCTTAATTAAGGTAGAGCCCCATCATTTGGCTCAGCCCGGCAGAATTTTATAGTAAAACGGAGGATATGTTTTCAAGCAAAAGATCATAGGGAAGAGGAGAATTAACCAGCTTTTACAGAAGATCAAGTAACGAGTGAGTTCGCTGCATGGTTCGGGTCGAGTAGCTTTGAGCTTATTTTTGGGAGATAATGGATTGTAATCCCACCACCAGCAGCGTTTACGATCGTTTTCTGTGGTTTTCCATTTGACAGCATTTAGATGTTGGGATTTACCTTAATTAAGGTGACGGCCGCTACCTAGCCCTTTCCTATTTGTTCAAACCTTCGATTTGTTAGTGCGACGTTAAATCACTCGCGAAAAACAAACGTTCAAATATCACAGGAGTAATTACGGACCACATTTGTTCACTATCATGAGCGTGGTGGTTTTGCTCTTCTCATTTCACAATCTGTATTCATTGCAGGAGAATGTTGGATGAGGGAACGGTAATCTAATTGTAGGCCTACTTCCCCTTTAAATAATAATCGCCACCTCTGTTAGAATATTGGGATGGGACGTACTGTAAGTCTGAGTAACGACACCCTTCCAAGATCTAAACCTAGTGCATACGCCATGGGCTCAAACTATCAGCTCGTGAGCAGACAGAGAGGTCATATGAGTGCGGGGTAAGTACTTAGCCCCAAGATGGAGACGAACAAGAGTTGATGAAAAAGGCAAAGACTGTGAAGGAACCGGCAACGAACTGTGAATTTTTAATTCTTTCCTGTCTCCGTGATGGGACAATTCTAATTACAGTAGTTAAAAAATTACGCTAATTTCATGATAAAATGCATGGGAAAACTCGTGTCACAGTACAGTATGAAACATCACGAGGGTATATTTAATGGAGAGACATAGTATGAAATTACATCTGGCGCTAGTTAGGGAAATGCTTCAACATTTTCTGCGATATCTAAAGTAAGTTCACTTAAGTAATGGAACATTCATTCTTTCAAGATCCTCGGTATATCCTCAACTGGGTTAAGGCGTGGGGTATTCTCGCCCCTGTGTAAGACTTTCACTCCATTCAGTTGAATATGTCCAATACCGCTCATTCCTGATTGTGGCTTCAACAATGAAGTCCGTCCATAATTTTTTCTTGGAAAACATCTAATACGATCACTTCCTTAGGATGTTTTACGGTTACTTTTAGACATTCTTGCAGCAAATCCTCCCCAGCTTAAGGGGAAAAATGCTATTTGTATTTTTAGCATGAGTGAGTCCCCCTGGCGGCCATGATCGATAAGGCATCAAGTCTAAATGGTCTGACACCGTGGTTAGCCGGTTCGAGTCCCGTTGGTAGCAAAAAAAATCACCGTTAGAATGCTGGCTGGCAGGATAGGAGAGATGGTGGTATACAATTTCTAATTGTTAGATGGCGTATCAAAGGCCTGGATTCAATTCCAAAGTTCTCCGTTGTGTTCATATGGACTGAGGGCATATGACTCTACTAATGGTGATTGGTCCGTCAGATGGAGACGTCATATATCACGTCATTCTTTTCATCTCATTCATTTCAACTCCTATGTTGTTGACGCCAGGAAGGGCACCCGGTCGTAAAGTCTCGCCACCACGATTCTCTGTAGAGAAACGGAACAAGGGTTGGACACACCCAGTAGGAGTGACTGGTTCACACAGCGTGATCTATTTTTAACTCATCGTATACTTCGGAGTGATATCTCACATATTCTAGCGATTTCGCAAGCAAGAAAAGAACCTTCGCCACCCACTTGTACGGGCACCACCCACCAGAACATTGCCTATTAGATCGAGGCGGAGTTTGCTTTCGAAGTCACAATAACTTTAAGACCCCTAAGACACCAGCTGCATCATTAAATGGAAGGTCAAAACTACGGACGTGCAGTTGGACATTGAAAAGGTACTTGCCCTTGAGAAAGGCCTCATTTACCTACTATGGAGATCAATGAACTGACTGAGGGTAGTGGTGTCGAGATATAAAACCAACCAACGTGTCCAACACTTGAAAATACAGCTTATTCCTCATTGCGGCTTGAACAATGAAGTCCGCCCATCATTTTTCCTGGAAAAACATCTAATACGAACACTTTTGTAGGATATTTTAAAGTTAATTTTAGACATTCTTGCAGCAGATCCTTCCCAGATTGCGTCAAAAAATTCTATTTGTACTTTTAGTATGAGTGACTGATAGCCAACCTGTTGGTCATGATCGATAAGGCACGAAGTGTAAATGGTCTGACGCCGTGGTTAGGCGGACTATTATCTGTGGGATCCAACGAGTGCAATGACATCCATAATCCAGCACATCTCCTTGTTTGCAGCAGACAAGTTGAATCCTTCATTGTTCAAGAACTGTTTGAAGCCAACGACAAAGCCATTGCTGTAGATGAATTTTGGAAAAAATTGCTTGACCTGGAAACGGAAAATAAATTATAAGTAGGGCCCGGTTTTTGACGACATATCATCCTTTTATTGAGTGGGCAGTTGCAATGGTCCAACAAAATCTGTTCATGGCACCTCGATTACAGATGTAGGGCCTATCCTTTTTATTTTGCATAATTTGCATTTTTTTATATTATGAGAGAATTCTCTTTGATTTTGGAGAATTTTCGTATCATATTTTTCTCTCTTTAGGCTATTTTGTCCCTTTTGTCACGTTACCTTATTATTTTATGAAATTACCTCGGAAAGCCTTAACTACTAGTTATACAAAAATTGAAATAAAAAAATTGGATATAATGTTAAGTAGTCTTATTCTTGTTCTTTCGAGTCAATGTTTTTGAACCATGTTTATATTTTTAATTTTGTATAAACTAATTTCTGAAGTTGTTTCTTATAATTTTTTACACGTCGTAGATCTCAATTTCACAAATCATATTTTATTATTTCGAATTCTTTTCAAACTGCTTCTTTTTCAACCAATATCCATTATATTGCGTATTATTTGTCTTCGAGCCGCCTCCAAATAAAAGGCCTATATTATGTACTTTGTACTTTTCTGTCTAACCTGTTATTTTCTGAATGTTTTTTTTTACATTTATAATGCATTTTCATGAGTTTTAGATCATTTATTAAAGTCATTCTAAGTACATTTTTAATATTCTTTATGCCATCGACATCCGTGCCTTAGTCATAAACTTGCAGTGTAGTGTTACGTAGTATAGAACCAATTTCTTCCCCTTTTACTCAATGTCTACTTATGAAATAATAAATCAAATCAAAACAAAATGCAAATTATGCTGTCTAAATTTGATTTCGATTTGGATTAAATACAACTTAGGTTATCGTTTGATCACGGGTCTTTGTAGGTAACAGATGCATAGTATACTGTAAATCCTGGTTGGCTAATGCAATTGGATTTCCCCAGAAAAATAATCTTAATATTTTAAAAAAAGGAAAAAGAGTAATATCTCGTTATCAGTAAATCATGTTGAATTATAGTGAACATGAACGAACGCTTCTACTCGTAATAGAGCACCGCCAGTTGTACTGTAGAAAGTAAGAGTTCGCTAGATATCCTAACTCAGTGGTCATCTACTGTAGTTTGAGACTGTGATAAAAAAATGCTACGACCTCAACAGAAACAATTCGTGTAAGCAGTTACCAGCACTTTAAAAAAATATTTATGTTAAGAAAGAGGTGGAAAGAAAAGGAATTTTCTTCCGTGATTTTAACGCAAGTTAAATGTCAAAAATGCCCGGAAAAGAAATACACAGAAAAAAGTCTGTTATACAATATCTTTTTTTGGCATCCTCCGACTTATTCATTTTTAGGACCTCAAGTTGCTACCTGTATAGAAATTCCACATATTTATCATTTTTAGGAAAGATTCTATTATTTACATCATTTTTGTTTTCCTGCGTTACATTTATCGCTGTGATTAATTCAATACAATCGAATGGTAAGTGGCTTATCTTACCTAATTAACATATTATTTTAATAAGATACTCCTTTTGGCTTCAGAATAACTTCAAATGTTGTAATTTTGTATCATATTCGTGGCACATTACTCTAAACACTTTACATCTTCATCGTTATTGCATTTGTAGGAACAATATAATCATACTCTTATTTCCACTACTGTACATAGAAGTGTAGAATATAGGGGTGTGATTAGCGTTGCGACTTAGCAGCTGGCTTTTCATCCAGACGAACACAACTTAATTCCTGATCGATCCCGGGTTGGAGTACTGTATTCACCTGAAAACTCACTAGCCTATGTGCAATGTGCAAGAGAGAAAACCATACTCGTAGAAACTTCATGGCTTGAGATCGAACAACTGAACTTTGCCTTCCATATTATCCCATGGTAATCATGTGAAAACGGATTTAAATAAAATAGAACGCTATACAGCTCACTATCGAAGCGAATTTGAAATTAATACTGTTCTTGTTTACACTTTTCTTTAAAATGTAGTTATGACCTTCATCCTTAAGACACTTGCCCATCAGTAATGCACAATAATTAAAACATTAAGATATTAATTTATTCTGGCTCCGCGGTGTAGGGGGCAACGCGTCCGCCGGTCACCCGGCGGCCCCGGGTTAGATTCCCAGCCGGGTCACGGGTTTTTAATTGTAAATGATTAATATCCCTGGCGTGGGGACTGGGTGTTTGTGTCGTCCTTAACGTTCCTTTCCTGCAGAGGTCGACGCCACGAATAAATATCATTAAAAAAGACATTAATTACATCAAAAGAGAAGCACTTTTGGATAAAATATGTATACAATGACAAGAAAGAACCTAGAAAAGAGTGAAAAGGGAAGAAAGCACTCTTCTTTCTTTAAATATTTACATCGGTTTCTTCAGTATACACACGTAGATCTCCCGTTGCCAGTTTATGTGATGTAAAAGGAAGGTGTACAAGGGTTTCGAACAATTCTGTGCGATAAGATATAGTTCTACTGTACTCGAAGATGAGGTGGTTCATATCCCCTGTGTTTCTTGCTGTACACGAACATTGTGTTGATTGGAGGACTCCAGTCCTGTTGAGTTGAGCGGGGAATGAAGACATTTACTCTTTGAAAAAATAAACAAATCAAGGAACTTGACCAATAAATGTAAACAAACGTAATGCTACGGACAATAGAAAAAACAATTCTGTATCACAAAACAAGTCCTTGTCACTAAAATAAACATGAAAACAAAACTCATTCTACTGTAAACATTTCTTCGTTGTATCTGAAATAAAATAATTTAAAAACGTGTTTCACTACATGGACGGCCTGATATACAACGTTTAAAACCAAATTTCCACACACGTTACAGGTCAACAAGCTTCCATTTAATTTAATAAATGGAGCTGTATAGCGTTCCATTTTATTTAAATCTATGTTCACACGATTATCGATGGAGAGATGTAATTTTCATCCGACATTTTAGTAATCATCATTCTGTTAATATTCATGGTTCATAGCAAAGTCACCTCGGTACAGACCATGAAGGGCCTTGGAGGAGTGGAAGGTAAAGGCTTCCACCATTGTTAACCTCGGCACGTGATGGGGTAGAGTGGTTAGCTCTACGCCCGGCCGCCTTTGCCCCCAGGAATTAACCTGGTACTCATTTTTGGTGTAGGCTGAGTGAACCTCAGGGCCATATGCGCCTCCGGAGGTGAAAATCTCGTTTCTTAAATTTTACGACTTCCTGACGGGGATTCGAACCCACGTCCTTCCGGGCGAACCGAGCACGCCTTTACCGCCATTCATGGTTCATAGACATCCTATTAATGTCCAAAAAGTATTTTTCATTTGCTAATGGTTTATGGGCTGTCCCCGTGTTGTAGTGAGCCTGTCTGCTATTCAGAAGCTCCGGCTACGTCAGTGAGAGAGCAGTCCTGGACTAGAAAACCAAGAATAACAGCCGAGGGGATTCATCGCGCTGCCCACCTATCTCGCAGTCCACGGCCCGTCAGGGCTGTAGCGACATGGGGTTGTTTCGTTTAGCGTTTTATGGTCCCACTAATTCTTTCAGCTTTTCGGCGACGGAGGTTAGGAAAGGAGTAGGCCTGGGAAAGTGGCGGCCGTGGCATTTATTAATTAAGGTATATTATTACTGTTATTTCCTCTCACCGCTGGATACCGTGGTTCAAATCCCGGTCACTCCATGTGAGATTTGTGCTGGACAAAGCGGAGGCGGGACAGGTTTTTCTCCGGGTACTCCGGTTTTCCCTGTCATCTTTCATTCCAGCAACATTCTCCATTATCATTTCATAGCATTTATCACTCATTAATAAATCACCTTGGGAGTGACGACCCCATTGTAATAACAGCCTATATATCTTTCATTCATTACATCCCTGACCCGGTCAATGACTGGAAAACAGGTTGTAGGTTTTCATTTTCATTACTGTTATTATTTTATTATTGACTTCAGATCTCAGTCCAGAGTATGCCTTTTCTCCCCTCTTTCCCATTTAATTCACTGTACTACAGCACCATTCACAACGTCCTAGGAAGTTTCCTCTAATTTCAATTTCCAACAAGCAACTATAGCTACTACAAAAGCATTACCTTTATCAGACACACATAGTTACTGTACATAAAATGCGTTTATTATTATTATTATTATTATTATTATTATTATTATTATTATTATTATTATTATTATTATTATTTGTGTGCGTTTGGGCCTCATGAGGACCACAGCGCTTGTGCTTTAGCTGAGTTTCTGTTGTTCTTGCTCTCGACTGTTGCCGCTTCTGGTGTTCTTAATTGTAGGTTTGGCTGCTGCTTTTTTCGTGGTAGCTTGGCCTTTTCTGTTGGCCCAGTAATTCTTCGTTTTCTTGCTGAACTTTATTTTGCGTTCCTCGGATCATTTCCTGGTCGCATTGTGGTTAGCTTCTGTAAGGGATTTTAGGAAGGGTCTGGTTTTGACGGTTGAACAGTAGATGCTTCTGTTAATTATAGTGGCATTATTAAGTTCTGTCAGATTCTTCTCTAACTGCTGGATCCATAGCGATCTAGTGGCTTTACCCTTGCTGGCTACTTAGAAGATCTTATAGGACAGCCTGTGGGAATCTATTTTATGCAGGTGTCCGTAGAAATCCAGCCGTTTTCTTCTGATGGCATCTGTGAGGATTTTTTGGTGTTGGTAGAGTTCACTGTTTGGTTTGTACCATCGCCTTCCATCTGATAGGATCCTTGGCCCTATTATCTTCTCAGGAACTACCTTTCTTGTACTTCGGGGGTCTTAGTGGGGTATTCCCAGTTAGACACTCTGCTGCGCAGAGGACTGAAGGTCTGTTTATTTCATTGTAGTGTCTTAGTTTGACATAGGTGTTTTGAGGCGTACAGTTTGCTGCAGGCATGGTATGCATTGTCTAGTTTGATTCTCCTCTGTTCGAGAGCGATCATTTCATTAAGGGCTTCTGAAATCCACTCTCAAAGGTACTTCACAGTTTTTGCTCTCTTGATATGTTTAGTTTCACTGACTCCCGTTGTTTTAATATTATTATTATTAGTCTATTATTATTATTATTATTATTATTATTATTATTATTATTATTATTATTAGGGTCATGATTAGCTCAGTGGATTAGCTGCTGGCTTTCCACCCGTGATTCTGAGGTTCGAATTCCGGTCGATTCTGGGTTATTTTCATCTTAAAAATAATGTGGCGTCAGGAAGGGCATCCGGTCTTAAATCACCCAAAAAACAAAATGAGTCTAGGTGGCTGCAGTGAGCCCAGAAATAACTGGGATAATCTCTATTATTATTATTATTATTATTATTATTATTATCAGATTGATTACTTCTGGCCAGTCTCTTAGTGTGTTTCTTTTCTTTTTCCTTGCTTAATGCACTATACTCCTTGCAACACTAGGGGAAATTGTTCCTACTTTCAGTTTCCATTAAGATAGTGCAGACACTACAATAGCATCGAGTGAGCTGCCTGCGTGGTACGGGTCGCAAAACTCTAAGCTTGCATTCGAGAAATGGTGGGTTCCTGCAGATGGTTGTCTGTTTTCTCTCAGTTTCACTCCAATTCTTGTCCCATCGTGGCGGAAAATCTCCCCTAGTGCGATGCTAAACCACCAACCACCACCAAACCACTAGCAAAATAAAAGAATGTGTACGCAGAGCTGATGACTGCAGTGCTTCTTGTATTTTAAACAACAATAAAAACATCAACAATAACAACATAGATCGTGCTAGAGTTTTTCTCCTGATAGCTATAATCAAAATTCTAGAAAGGAAACTTTGCGGGTGGCTACGTTGTTGAGACAGAGAGTAACACGCACCTTAATTGACCTACATTGAGGTACAACGAAAAATTATTAATTTTCTTCTTTTGTTTTAACTAGTTGCATGTTTCTTATTAACTCTCCTTTCCTTTTTACCCTCTCTTAGAATCAAATGGACAGGAACTCATGCGGGAGCACTGCTATGCCATTATATAACAATAATGTCGTGTTGAGCTGGGTCCTTGCATGTTCTAGTTCCACCCCCAAGTGATGCTAAAAAGAACACGAACAAAACATGCCACAGTGTACCGTACCTCACATAATTAAGGCTTGAAACTGGAAATCAAGTTACCTGATTGGCTAGTCACAACACTATGCGTGTCGATAAGATTTTTTTTCTGCACGGATGTGGAACTAAACACAATATGGCCACCCCCTCTTCACCCTTTACCTCCCCTCTTTGACAATCTCCCACTATTCCACCACCTTTCTTCTTTCCATGGCCAGAAACACAAGAGGCGTGTTCTCTCGGGAAAGGAAGTGACGTATACTTAAATTCTTAGACACTAACAACCTAGTTCCGGTTTGAAGACGTTTCTGGTTGGCCCACCACAAAAGAAAAGAGACCTTGTTTTCTTTAAAGGCGTGTATGTAATCTGCAATTGATCACCTTCTTACTGCCTGTCAGCCATTTCTTGCTTCTCTTGAGTGACAGATTAAGTTAAAAATGGCCGACTGGACAGGTAGCTCACTTTCATTAAGTTACTTTTTTTTAACCTTCATTAGAGAAGAGGCCGCGTGGTATTCATTTCAAAACTTGTTCCCTGATGACATTTCTTGCTGTCTTCTAATCTCCACGGGTTTTTAAAGAGCTTTGATATGCTAATCATACTCTCATTTGCGTTAAGACGACAGCTGTTTGCCTTGTGAATTGAAATGTATTATAATGTAAAAACTAATTTTATTCCTGTCAGTTCTAGCTAATAGGGGAGCTGTTCTTAAAATTCAATCGAGATTTGGACTATGAGTAGGGCGAGGAAACGTGTGTGGGATCGAGGAATGGAATAAGAGGTATTTGTATATAAACATATCCATAATCTGAAGTATCCTCTACAACGAACTGTAGCCTACATTTATAATTACAGTATGTTTATAGTGGACTAGACACCATATTTTCTTCTGTAAGTTCTATGCCTTCATGCATCAACGGAAGATTTGAAATCTCACTCCGCCAGTTCACTGCAGACGTCAGATACAAAGGTTGTTACGGGGAAGAGAAAATAAAAATGAAATGGCGTATGACTTTTAGTGCCGGGAGTGTCCGAGGACAAGTTCGGCTCGCCAGATGCAGGTCTTTAGGTTCGACGTCCGTAGGCAACCCGCGCGTCGTAATGAGGATCAAACGATGACGAAGACGACACATACACCCAGTCCCCGTGTTAGCGGAATTAACCAATTATGGTTAAAATTTCCGACCTTCCAGGGAATCGAGCCGAACACGGAGAAGACAATAGTCCTGAATAAATTGATGAACTACAGGAAATGGCCATGATCATACCCCGGATTCTAAAGTTCGAGTATATTCTGTTGTTATCTCGTTACACTCAAAATATCACTGTTTAGTTTTCTGCACCAACATACGGTAGGTACTAACATTTTATAGGTCATAAAAATACCTAATTTGTAGATTAGGAACCAAAATGATCTATTTTGCTTGTCAGAATATGATTTAACCTATACAAATGTGTTTAGTGGAGCCTCCGTGGCTCAGACGGCAGCGCGTCGGCCTCTCAACGCTGGATGCCGTGGTTCAAATCCCGCTCACTCCATGTGAGATTTGTGCTGGACAAAGCGGAGGCGGGACAGGGTTTTCTCCGGGTACTCCGGTTTTCCCTGTCATCTTTCATTCCAGCAATACTCTCCATTCTCATTTCATAGCATCTGACCCTGACCCGGACAATGACTGGAAAACAGGTTGTAGGTTTTCAAATGTGTTTAGTAATGTGGAACTCGCTGATGTAATGCTGTTCATAGCAAAAATGAAAATCCACAGCCTGTTTGATCGGGTCAGGAATGGAATGAATGAAGCCCCCATCTAACGGTGAGGATATGAATTGTGCTGGCTGCCGAAGCCCGTCGCACTCCTCTGTGGCAATGATTAAATAATGATAAATGAAATGAAATGATATCGAAGAGTGTTGCTGGAATGAAAGATGACAGGGAAAACCGGAGTACCCGGGAAAAAATCTTGTCTTGCCTCCGCTATGTCCAGCACAAATCTCACATGGAGTGACCGGAATTTGAACCGCGATATCCAGCGGTGGGAGGCCAGCGCGCTGCAGCCTGAGCCACGGAGGCTTTTCATAGCAACAGTAGTAACGTATTTTAGACGCTCTACAGTGTGGTGCAATGTAGAGAGAGGACCATCGGGAAGCTGAGATCTAAACGAGATCATTTCTTCAGTGGGTATTGTTCTCTGCGGAGAGATTTTACATGAAACACTGGCTTGTAATCCTCAGAATTCGCTATATTAAGTTCACAGCTCTCACCTAGCTTTTCTTATATATATCAATGATATGTGTAAAGAAGTGGAATCAGAGATAAGACTGTTTGCAGATGATGTTATTTTGTACAGAGTAATAAATAAGTTACAAGATTATGAGCGGCTGCAGGGTGACCTCGATAGTGTTGTGAGATGGACGGTGGGCAATGGTATGATGAACAACGGGGTTAAAAGTCAGGTTGTGAGTTTCACAAATAGGAAAAGTCCTCTCAGTTTTAATTACTGCGTTGATGGGGTGAAAGTTCCTTTTGGGGATCATTGTAAGTACCTAGGTGTTAATATAAGAAAAGACCTTCATTGGGGTAATCACATAAATATGATTGTTAATAAAGGGTACAGATCTCTCCACATGGTTATGAGGGTATTTAGGGGTTGTAGTAAGGATGTAAAGGAGAGGGCATATAAGTCTCTGGTAAGACCCCAACTAGAGTATGGTTCCAGTGTATGGGACCCTCACCAGGATTACTTGATTCAAGAACTGGAAAAAATCCAAAGAGAAGCAGGTCGATTTGTTCTGGGTGATTTCCGACAAAAGAGTAGCGTTTCAAAAATGTTGCAAAGTTTGGGCTGGGAAGATTTGGGAGAAAGGAGTCGAGCTGCTCGATTAAATGGTATGTTCCGAGCTGTCAGAGGAGAGATGGCGTGGGAGGACATCAGTAGACGAATAAGTTTGAGTGGTGTCTTTAAAAGTAGGAAACATCACAATATGAAGATAAAGTTGGAATTCAAGAGGACAAATTGGGGCAAATATTCGTTTATAGGAAGGGGAGTTAGGGATTGGAATAACTTACGAAGGGAAATGTTCAATATCTTTCCAATTTCTTTGCGACCATTTAAGAAAAGGCTAAGATAGGGAATCTGCCATCTGGGCGACTGCCCTAAATGCAGATCAGTAGTGATTGATTGATTGATTGATTGATTGATTGATTGATTGATTGATTGATTGATTGATTGATTGATTGATTGATTGATTGATTGATTGATTGATTGATTGATTGATTGATTGATTGATTGATTGATTAATACCCCTGTGTTAGAGTGTCGGCCTGCGGATCCCAAGATTGCGGAACCAAACTTGTCAAATTTTTGAAGTGCGGAGAAAATCCCATTCGATACTCCATATCGTACAATGTCGGTATGTAAAATATCTTAGGTGAAACATTTTTATTATTTTAAAATTTCAATCCGGGACTTCTAGAGAGCGATGCCCTCTCTCTGGCCAGGAGATATGTTGCTGTGAGTTGAGGTACGATAAAGGGTGATAGAGGAGGTGGGGAGGCGAAGCCACTCTGCTCGGACTGACACTTTTTTCTTTCTTTTCTAGTAAGCTTTCATTCAGTACCCTGAAGAGGCACGGCGGGCCTCCTAGAGGATAATGGCTCTCTCAGGACATGAGATCAGTGTTGCCAACTTATATTTTCAAGATCCGCTAAATACTACTAAAAATCCGCTAAAATTCCGCCAAGAAATCCGATCTCAAATAATGGGCAATAATAATAATAATAATAATAATAATAATAATAATAATAATAATAATAATAATAATAATAATAATAATAATAATAATCTGAGGAAAATTCTCGGCCCCCGAAAAACAGAAGATGGATACAGACCAGTGTTGCCAACTTATATTTTCAAGATCCGCTAAATACTACCTAAAATCCGCTAAAATTCCGCCCAGAAATCCGATCTCAAATAATAATAATAATAATAAAAATAATAATAATAATAATAATAATAATAATAATAATAATAATCTGAGGAAAATTCTCGGCCCCCGAAAAACAGAAAATGGATACAGACTGAGATCACGCAAAGTGACAGAAGAACTTTCCTACATTGCAGCAGACATCCGCAAAAGTCGTCTAAAATTTTATGGGCATGTCCGCAGACTGCCGGCAAGTAGACTGACACACAACATTCTCACCTACATAGAACATCTAAATAATATTCTATGGGTACTGGAAGTGAAGAAGGATCTGGAAAAAGCCCAGATGAACTCAAATGACACCGCGGACAGAAACCTCTATAGGAAAAATAATTAATGGATGGAAAGTGCAACCAGAGAATGAAGTGAAAAAGAAGACTGGAGCAAAGTGGACAGAAGAACGAAAAAGGATCCACGGAGAAAGGATGAGAGCTGTTTGGCAACTCAGAAAACAGAATCTTTAGAGCTTTGCTTGATCCATTGGGTCTATACGCACATAATAATAGTAATAATAATAATAATAATAATAATAATAATAATAATAATAATAATAATAATAATAATAATAATAATAATAATAATAATAACGCAAAATTGTGAGAGGAATCTTGGGATCAAAGCACAGACATGGAATCCATCAAAAGAGATCCAACAAGGAAGTCTACAGCAAAATAGATAAAATTACCGACACAATCAGAAAAAGACGGACACGATTTTACGGTCATCTGAAAAGAATGGACGGAAGAAAGTTAACTAAAGAAATCTTTCACTTTTTAAATTCAAAACCCAAAACCACAATTCCCTGGTTTAGAAATACCAAAGAAGACCTGCAAATGCTACATATCTCAGCTGAAGACGCCCTTAACAGAGATCTCTTCCGCAAGAAAATATTGACGAGCGGGCTAAACCGAGACGAGCAATCGAAGAGAAGACACGGTGCCCCTTGGACAGAGGAGCGTAAGCAGGCTCACTCACAAAGAATGAGGGAAATTTGGGCTCTAAAGAAGGCCAAGTTCAATGTCAAATGCAACAAGACTTAACGTGGTCCTTGATGGCCCCAGCGAATTATATGTAATAATAATAATAATAATAATAATAATAATAATAATAATAATAATAATAATAATAATAATAATAATAATCGTAAATGTCTGTACTCACCTGATCTGTGAATTCCACTGGGATTAACCCCATGCCTGCTAGCCGACGAGCTAAAACACACACAGAACAGGCCAGTTCATTAAACGGTCTTCCTTCATGGCATAAATATAAATGCTTCTCTCTCACAGGTTCATTATCTGTCGTCATTCGTCAACTAAGAGATAAGTAGGCGTACCCGTTTCCCACGCATTACAAATGTATGATACCACGATCTCATAACACCAAATCCAAATAACATGTTTTCCTCATGTGACTGCTAGCTCTTGACAAGAAATACGGAATAGCTCAGAGACAGACTGGAGTACAAATTTTTTAAAAAAGTAAAATGGATAAAACGCTGAAATCCGCTATAATAAATCTAGAATTCCGCCAAAAAATCTGCTGTCCGCTAAATGGTATATTTCTCCGCCAACAGTCTTCTAATTCCGCCAAATTTAGCGGAAAATCCGCTAAGTTGGCAACACTGCATGAGATGTGTTCCGGTGATTTGAAGTGCGGAGAAGTTAGGGCGATAGCGGTCGTGGCCTATAAAAGGATCTGCCCTGGTATTCGCCTCAGTTCAGGAGAATGGGAAACTACGGGAAACCATTCTTAGGACAGCCGGCGGTCGGGACCAGCCCCTCCACCTCCCGAATGTAGAGCTGCAAGGCTAGTGAATCTAGCCGCTGTTAAGCCCAAGCCTACTCTACTCGGTGACATTTGGCAGAGTAAAACGGAGCTTCGAAATTGGCGTGCAACAGCCTACATGGTACCAAATTTAAAATGCCTGCGTGTGGGTGCTGGAGCCACACGATCATTATTATTATTATTATTATTATTATTATTATTATTATTATTATTATTATTATTATTATTATTATTATTATTATTCCGGGGATACCCGTGGAGCAGAAAGAGGTTAAAGAAGGTGCCGGGGTGAGTGGATCTAACTACAAAACCAAAGTTAATTTAAAACTGTAACAAAGGTTTTTTTTTCCTCTTTTAAAACAAAACCAACAAGTAACAATGTCACAGGTACCGGTAGCAAAAACAAGTCTAGTAAAGACAAGATTGGTGGTATAAACAGAACTTGGGCTTCAAGTCCTCACTTAACAATTTACTTAGCTTTACAAAAATCACCATTTTATGCAAGGGCAGAACGCCCCTCAATACATGAAGCACTTGCTCCCAATTTTTAACATCAAGCCTCCCAGAGGCACTTTTACAACACTAGAAAAGAGCTGACACGCTCTCAGTTTTTCAAGCCTATTCAGGGCAATATCAGAACCTTACAATTACTTGCCATCAAGGTGGTGATTATTGTTTTAAGAGGAAGTACAACTAGGCAACCATCCTCTATATAACACTAATCAGAGGGAAAATATGGAAGGGGTCCGACACTTCAAAAAATGAAGGTATCGGCCAAAGAAAGACAAGGGCCACTAAGGGCGTGAAAATGAAAGACTCCCTAGCCCTCGCAAATCTAATAGCGTCGGGGTCGGAAAAAACAAGAGTTGACCAAGGGAGGTCGGATAGGATAGATGAATGTGAGGAGCCTGGCACAAGTAAGTGGAAGCAATGTCAGGACTCAGCTGAGGGCCCCGTGGTCGCCAACCCACGCTCCAAAGTTCAGAGCCCCTGGGGCCCCTTTTAGTCGCCTCTTACGACAGGCAGGGAATACCGTGGGTGTTATTCTACCACCCCCACCCACAGGGGGGCTTGCCATCAAGGCACAACTTACAAAAATGAACCAGGGGTATCTCGTACCCAACCTACAGGGCCTTCGTGTAAAAGAAATAACAGTTAAACAAATGGCCCGAACACAAAATGAAAGGAGGCGAATACTTGCACTCCTCGATGTGACTTCTTAAAACCTAAAGGGCACTAGGCCGATGACACAGGGGCTATTCCCGAACTATGGAGGTGACTCGTATAAGAATAATTTAAGACATTACGGAAAGGAAGAAAACTAGTTACAAAACGTAGTCACCTCAAACCAATATGAAGGGGAGCTCGAGAGGGTAAATCACTCCCTATCCCCGAATTACAGTTACAGATTTTATGAAGTTTTTACATAAGCCGGCAGACAATTACATTTTTAGAAAATTAGGTTACATGGTAAAAGTTTCGGACCTTTCCCGCGGGTTAAACTGCTGAGCTAGCAAGAAATAAAGATGTTAAACGGCCATTACCTTGCTGAAGACGTGCGGCCTGATGAAAGAGGCGGCTCCCGCCTCCTGCTTGACACACACACTAAGTTGGATGTTGATCAAATGGCCAAGAGACGTGAAAATCCGCAGTTTATAAACCCTCGGGGAAAGTTCGAGACCTTTCATGAATAATTAAGCCACACCCTCTCACTTTTATTGGCTAGCGTAAAGTTACACACCAAATCGAAGAAGCCTTGATAGGCCGAAAATTAATTACAGAAATTAGGGATTGGCTGAATTCAAAACTGGCGGAAAGAAAAGATCAATATTGCAAACCCAAAAGTGAATGAACATAATTTAGTAAAGAACAAACTTATGAATACAAAATTTCTTCAAATAAAGTTCCTTCACTTCGCACCAGGGTGCATGATCATAGTTTTTGTAGTGACATCTGTTGCAGAAAGTCCAAACTTCTTGATGAATGGAAAACAAAAACAAGTAGAAATTCACGGAGTTCCGGAAAATTCACCATAAAAAAATTACGGTAGTGACATCTTCTGAGAAAAAGCTTAAGTAGGTCTAGTTTAAAGTTCACTGTTCCTCCTGCAGAGGAGTTCTTTTAGGCGCAAGATTTAAATGTGCGGCGTAGAGGTATACCTCTCGGTACAATTATTATTATTATTATTATTATTATTATTATTATTATTATTATTATTATTATTATTATTATTATTATTGAAAATGAAAATCCACAGCCCGTTTCTAGTCATTCGACCGGCTCAGGAATGGTATGAATGAAGCCCCCATCTAGCGGCGAGGATAGGAATTGTGCCGGCTGCCGAAGCCTGTTGCACACCTCTGGGGCTATTATTATTATTATTATTATTATTATTATTATTATTATTATTATTATTATTAATATTAATATTACCTAGCGGAGTGGCCGTGCGCGTTAATGCATTACGGCTATGGAGCCAAATTCTGCATTCGCGAGACGCGTGGGTTCGAACCGCCATCGCCTGCTATTCTGAGAATGGTTACCCAGTTTCACTTCCAGGCAGTTGCGAGACAATTCCTGGCGTAGACCACAGCCGATTCCTTCCAACCCCTTATCCAGTTTCATTCGCAATTATAATCTTCCTTCCTCATTAAATTCTCAACTGAGGTTGGCGTCAGGAGTGGCATCCGGGCGTAAAACATGCCTCATAATTTAATCTCACCTCATTCCCGACCCCGTATAAGGAAAATGGGACTAATGGGTAGACATACTGTACATGCATTATCACCTAGCGTGACCTGGAGCGCAGTTTTCCCGCATTCAAGTGGATTTTAAAAGGAGACAGAATAGGTTTTACTCCTGAAAAATTGTCAAAATATTTCATTGTTCTGTGTCGTGTTACGAGCACTAATTAAGTGAGTAGTTTGCGAGTGTAGTAATTTAATAAATGTACCGTTTTGCAAACAGATGTTGTAAATAGTTCCAAGAAAACAACTCAGCAACACTGCGTAAATAATCTTAGACTATAGTGTTAAATGAACCGATATTTTCATGCAAGTCTATAATTACTGCAGTATATTAATGCTACGCCGCTTATTGTTTACTTTTCCGTAGAGCCTACACATTCGAAAGATTTAAAAAAACTAGATTTAAAAAACTACAGATTTGTCAAATATGGGTTGAAAAAACCTAATTTTAGTCTTTTGAAATTTAAAAATCCAGGGCTTAGTTGTGATGATATTCGTGGGCGAATGTGTTTCAGGGAAATGTCTTCGTAAATAAGAGTCTTGGTATAATGTAGTGAACAGTACCGCGCAGTCTACTTAATGCACGTTTGCGAAGTCTGTTAGTGAACGTATGTGATATTAATTTTTTTTAAACTTGTAATTGATTGAACATAACAGAGAACTACCCAACTTTCATGTCAGAAATTCCTGTAGCATACGCTACATTAGTCTTTTCTGTGACTTAAAATTTCACTCTTCTTGAACATTGATATCCATTAATTAATAGGCCTGCTGTAATCAATTAATTAGACTTCAGTACATCTATCCAGAAGTCTCGGGATCGGAGACTGCCCCAGTTGCCTCGGGATCAGTTTCCGGCTATCCCACCGATTGTGAGAAAATGGAACGTGATGTATTCAGCCTCAGATAACACAGTGGAGAATATCCATCCATGAAGTAGATTTCTCACTTCAACTTCGGAAACCTATAACTTTACTTAACTCATTGGTATAATCGAAACATGATCAAATGCAGTACATTTACCATAGGTCTAGTTGACATTCAAATATACAACCTGTGACATTAACATTCGGTGAATGAAGTCAGAACGGTCGATCCGGCAACACTGGCGACACACAACGCTGCATCTGTGTAGCAGCAGGTTTTGACCAATTGCTGCCAACGTTGTTCATTTGAGCATCGTGTGTGTGCCGTGTAAGACCTGTCTGACACAGTGCGTGTTCAGTGCGTTGGTTCTGAACTGCGAACAGGAACATGAACGAACAAAAGATCAATGTACAGGTTTGTTTTAAGCTTGGCAAGACACCGAAAGAAACGATGCGATGCTGGTACGTGTTTATGATGATCAAGCACTGTCCTTGAAGTGTGTGTACGAGTGGTTCACCCGTTTTTCAGGAGGCCGGGAAAGTGTTTCTGACAACCCCCCGTAGCGGAAGACAGGCGATCGCCGTCAGTGACGAAAACATTGAGAAGGTGAGGACATTAATCATGAACGATCGGCGATTAACTGTGCGCACGATAGCGGACGAACTGCAGATTAACCGTGAATCCGTGCGACAAATCGTTACCCAGAAGTTAGGGAAGAGGAAAACGTGTTCTCGTCTTTTGCCACATCATTTGACTGACGATCAGAAGCAGGCACGTTTAGAGGCTTCACAGAATTTTGTCGAAACGGTGGATGCGACACCAAATTTCTTGAACTGTATTGTCACTGAGCATGGAATGGCGCTCTCCGGGATCCCCTCGTCGGAAAAAGGTCAGAGCCGAAAAGTCACGCATCAAACTCGCTTTGAAAGGAAAGATATTTGACGATATTCCTGACATCAAATGAAACGTCACGAGGCTTTTGAACACTATCCCAAAGGAAGCTTTCTTGCAAAGTTTCCAGGATATGTATCGCCGATCTCAGCAGTGCGAGGGGGGGACTATTTCGAAGGACAGTAAGGTCACTGTCGTGCACTGTTCATCTATGCTGATAGTACAGGACTATTCACCGAACTTTATTGTCACAGGTTATGTGTAGTCATAGATTTCAAAGTTTTGTGATCAAAATTTTATAAGAGGACCTGTCAAAGTAATGACTCCTATGGTATGCAAGTCGACCCTACTTTACAAAACAAAAGCTCTTTTTCCTTTTTATAATACCATCACTTGCATTTATCTTCCACCATCCCTTTGAAATAATAATAATAATAATTTCGTGTGGCTATTTCTAGCCGAGTGCAGCCCTTGTAAGGCAGACCCTCCGGTGAGGGTGGGCGGTATCTGCCATGTGTAGGTAACTGCGTGTTATTGTGGTGGAGGATAGTGTTGTGTGTGGTGTGTGAGTTGCAGGGATGTTGGGAACAGCAAAAACACCCAGTCCCCGGGCCATTGGAATTAACCAATGAAGGTTAAAATCCCCGACCCGGCCGGGAATCGAACCCGGGACCCTCTGAAACGAAGGCCAGGACGCAGACCATTCAGCCAACGAGTCGGACATCCCTTTGAAATGAAATGTAGCATGACTTTAAGAGAATTGTTGGTGGACACATACCAATTAAGAAACTCAGTTCCAAACCTGCATCCTCCAGATATACAGGCTTATACAGCTAAGAAACACAATATTAATTTGAAAATGGAGGACATAAGAAAATCGTTACCTTACGTGTCTGAAGCAGATATAGCATTTCGGAACAACGTAACAACGTGGCCTGTTACACATAGAAACAATCCAGTTGAAGAAGGCTGCATAACCAATGTTCATTCTGTGTGCTATTGAGGCAATAAAAGCAAAACATTTTTTTTAATACAAATTTCTTTTCCGATCTTTATTTCACTCAGTTCATTTATTGCAACAAGGAAACGAGTTTATTGTTATAAGTCACCATTCAATTATGTTACAGGGGCTATGGTGAAGGAAATAACATAAGAGTCCATTGGTAATTTTTCACGCCTTTTTATATACTTTTTGTTCACCAAGTCAACTGTAAAAGAATTGCACTTCTCCTGATAAAAGGGTTCTTTTCATTTCTAGACACGTTGCCATTCTTCTGTTAGCAGTTCTCTTTTACAGATAGCAAACTCTTCTCGAATAGTTCTGTGGATAGTCAATTAAGTCAACCTTGGGCAACTAGGGATGAGCAGAGGAGATATTTTTCGGTCATTACTACTGCTGAAGAGATAAAGACGTACTCGGTTCACTGGGAAGGACATAGGTTCAATTCCTCGTCAAGAAAGTAGGAAAATTTAAAAACGAGGATTTCCACTTGTTGGGAGGTACATGGCCCTGAGGTTCACTAAGCCTACATCGAAAGTAGGTACTCACGAGATTAATGCCTGGGGGCAAAGACGGCTGGTTTACATTACGCTAGTATCAGGCCCAGTAGCCGTATTAACCCACAAAAGTGATAACAGCTGTTTACACACAAAGGGAACAATATGAAATGACGTGGCTGTCTATCGACGAATTTGAAACCATTTGTGGGTCGTAGTCGTATTAAATCAACGAAAACCACGTGAAAGTTAAAAAAATATGTATTTCGTGCTTGCAGAGCTTTGTGTATCCTACTAAACGCAATGATCGAGGACGACATGTCCTTACCGAAAAGGCAGTGGGTAAACATAAGGTTTGGAAGGAGAGGAAAGCTAGGAACTTCCACTACCCTGTCAAAGGAATTATTTGTCTCCAGGCAGTTTCTCCCGGCTTTGTCTTTTTTACTACGAGCAATCGAATTGCGGTTAATTCAACGTCTTACTCGTTGGAACATATCCTGGATTTGAGAGTTTTCATGGGCATTCATATCTGTTCTCAGAATATTTGTCTTTAAAATTATGCAGAAGGTTTGTTGGAGTACCTAGAATAGCGTTGTGTAGCTGAATTTGTATTTTGCGTAGGTAATTGAATTTGATCAACAGTTTTATCAAAACCTGTCTCTAACCTAATGGCATAATGTGTTTTATCTGCCCAAGCATCCCAATAAAAATTATGTAACTTGACTTAATATAGACTTAGTGTATTTTACATGTTAACTTCTAACTACATGCAGCACTTACTGTAAAACCTTTAAGACAAAACTTGTTAGCTTATTCTGAAAGTACACATTTCAAAATTTAAATTAAGTTTCTATCAACGCATGCGAATAATAATACGGAAAATACACAAACGACGAACAACAACAATAACAACAATTACCAACGATGTTTAAATACCTTCAAATTTTAAAAAATCTGACTGCAACAAGTCAGCTGAGACTTCCGATGCCCATAAGGTAATGAATAGATAATGTGAATAATCACTTCTTTCTCTACCGCTTTTCCCACATCTATGGGGGTAGCGGGTGCGAACTGTGTCGTACACGTGTATTGGTCCTGTTTTACGGCCGGATGCCCTTCCTGACGCCAACCCTATATGGAGGGATGTAATCACTATTGCGTGTTTCCGTGGTGGTTGATAGTGTAATGTGTTGTCAGAATATGAAGAGGAAAGTGTTGGGACAAACACAAACACCCAATCCCCGGGTCAGAAGAGTTAGTCAGACGTGATTAAAATCTCCGACTCGGCCGGGAATCGAACCCGGGACCCTCTGAACCGAAGGCCTCAACGCTGACCATTCAGCCAATGAGTCGAACAATATGAATAAATCACAAAGAACAATACATATTACCAGGAATAACACACGGAGTCCAGCCACGTCACTACTCAGATCACAGTTAAATCCGGTTAAACATACTAAGTCACTTGATGTTTATATAAATAACATTTCTCTCTTGAGACGTATCAAGAAAACGAAAATTAAAAAATATTTTGTGTATAGGCTACAATTTTCTTATTTACTGCACGTTATCAATCTTTATATGTACATTTTATTAATATTCCAGAAAATTTCATGCTCTATTTGTAATTTTAGTATATTTATAGTCTAATGTTTTAGAGGTATTCGTCGTTTCAAATTATATTTGGTTTAACGTTTGATGAATCTCATGTTAGCATACGGGTCGTCTTTTCCCATGAAGAATGCCATGGAGAGATAATTTCCTCTGGGGAGACCTGGTGCAGGTATTTCGAGTTGACGCCTATCGGTGACCTGCGCGTCTGTGCGGATGGGGCCCTATCTAGGACGAAATTTTATGTTGAACGGTCGGGTATTGAACCCAGAACCTCTTGTAGCATTCTGGACAATGGAGAGAGAGCCTGGGATTCTTGTCAGTGGTATCCGTTATACGTTTTCTGTCCAATTCATTGTATAATTGTGGTATAATCGTGTGTATCCTGCTATACCTGTCATGAATTTAATCTCTATTGCGTGCTATTCGTGCGTCAGTGACGCCCTATAACAAAACAGGACGTATTCCTGTTCTGGCCAATTTAATAAGACTTGATGTAATTAATATGCTTTAACTTTCAGAGCACGTGAAGTTTGTCATGGTACTTTGAAGCATTTAATTTGGTTGGTACCGAATCTGCTTCTGAAATGCTGATAATGGTGGTGAATGTTTTCTAAGAAAAGTGCGCGCCTTTTGTGTTCAGAGTTGGGAAAACGAATTTCAGGGTGCTTAAATAAGAGTGACGTCGTCTGTATGATGAAAGGATCAGGTCTCTGCCTCTTATATGGATTCGATTCCCTGCTCGTGTAAGCTTCTTAACTCTGTTCTCTGTGTTGAAATGGGCTCCACTCATCCCGGCGAGTAGCCTATACGTTATTTATTTATATTTATTATTTATTTATTTATTTATTTATTTATTTTATTCATGTATTTATTTATTTATTTATTTATTTATTTATTTATTTATTTATTTATTTATTTATTTATTTATTTATTTATTTATTTATTTATTTATTTATTTATTATGCCCTGCTATGGCTGTAGACCTACTGCCTTTTTTTACTGTTAACCGCTTGATCTACACTATTTAGCCATAAAAAGCTTCATTTGAAACTCTCGATTTATATAGTCATGAGGAAACAATATGGGTGATACTGTATACGCCTGGCTAAGTCGTTCGGGTTTGTAGAACCCTAGCTTTCTGATCCAAGTCGATGGGTTCGGTCCCGGCTCAGTACAGTAATATTTGAAGTTGCTAGAAAACGCTAGCCTCGTGTCGGTAGATTTGTCTGTGAAGTATTCAGCTCGGAGGCTGGTTGGATCCTCAAATACCACCTCCAAAGGTTAAGCGTTTGTAGGGAAATCGTGAAAGACCGATGGCGGTGACATATGAGACGTACAAGGCATGATTAGGAGTGAGGAAGTTTGCTATTGCTTTCCTCACTGGGCGAGAAAGTGCTATTGTGCTCTATGAGTAACACCCTTCATAACATCCAGACATATTAGTCGTGCTCCGAATGGCATTACTCAGTACCACTCATACCGCAGTAGCTTCTATACTCTCACGATCATCAATGAGACTGAAACCTTGATAGAAGCTGCATTTTGTTCTGGTCTGTGCCAAGAGACCGATAGGAAAATACCGCACCCATCAAGAAATAACAACGGGCTGTCAATAGATTTGTTGACAAGTAAAAGAATTCCTAATGGACAAAATCTCCGGCTTCCTGGTGTCTCTGAAAACCCTAAAAATTATTATTATTATTATTATTATTATTACTATTATTATTAATGATGATGATGATGATGATGTAACGACAATGCACTTGAAAATTCCTTGAGAGTTAACTATGATTTGATACAAGTAAACCTCTACTTTGCATCCTGCCGTTAGAAGTTCGAATACTGGTGACCATTTGTATCGGGATCTTGAACACCTGGCCAAAACACAATTGAGTCAGAGTGGGTTCAGCAACCAGAAAGAAGTCTTGATAAGTTGAAGACACGTTTCCATTATTCTGTACCGTATCCCTCCCTACTTGTAAGGGTTAGCCTTCAATAAGCTTGTTTATGTTATCGTTTGCAGTAGCCAAATTAACCTCGAAATTAGAAACCATATTTTGAGAATAATTACGTAATCCTTATTAATATAAATTATGTATTTACCTGAAAAATATTTTGAGATAAAAACACCCATTAAAGTATATAATTTGCCTGAATGGTTCAGGAGTAATCGTTGTTTTAAGGGTAGCACAGGGTGGTTTAATTATCGCACGGGGAGAAGGAGTGAGGTTACAGTGAGATGGCCGGAAGGGCCTCAGAAAAACACTGCACTGAGCTGCGTATGGAGGGAAAGCAATGTTGCCGACAAGGAAATCTTTTAGAGGATATCACCATGAATTAAAAATTGCTCCCATGTAATGCTGGGGTGGGTGACGTATCAGCAATGATTTCTTTCAATTTAAGCACCAAGAGGCTACTTCATTTGGGAAACCAGCAACATTCACTGCCGGATATAATTGTGACGTTTTCTGTAGCTTTAGCTATGCTTGTTACAAAGAGAAGTTTCTAGATGTAGGCCTACTTTTAAATTTTGGTGTTTCGTTTATATAATTATATGATACATGCAAATATTATACTTTGTCCAATGCGGCATTCCATAAATAATTCTGAGAAATAAATAAATAAATTCATAAAGTGAGAATTTTCTGTACTTTGTTCCAAATTCTGCAATAGTATTTCTGTATTTCTCTTGTACATAATGCGGGGGAAAATGCAGTTTTTAAATTTCTGTCATGTCTGTACGCATCGCAAGAAAACGGCTGAATAGAATTTAGTGAAAATCTGCATGTACGGTCAGGCGAGAAGGCACTAAAATTTTGGCTATAAATAACTTTATTCATGATGGGTAAAACAGTAGTTTATGCTACATTCCAAGAGTTGTAGAAAATAAAATTTCCGATCTTACGTGCAGTACAAATCGATTTTACGAAATGTTTATATTTTTAGGCTTTTAAAACTTATTTTCTGCATCCTGCCGTTGTTTTTCGTAATCTTACCGAAAAATCCCTTGAAGCAAAGATAGAAAAGAAACTGCAAATTCTGATCTTTCATACTTCATACATTTTGTTGTACTGAAAAAAGTTACGACTCCCAAATTGCCTCTATCTGTATTTTGTGCGTTGCTTTCTCTCGAGTCAGGTCGTCTTCATTCTTTTCTTGCACAGACCCAAAACTAACGGACCCTGATACTAGACGGGACAAACGCTGAATAAGAAGTAAAACCCAAAACATTGTTCCTACCGAGGCTCTCCAATAGAAAGATAACATTCTACTAACAGAACGAACATCTTTAAGCTACTCAATAGCACCCACAACGTACTTCACACCTAAACTACTCTCAATTTTAGGTTAATAGTTTACCTTCCAAGGAGCTTGCTTCACTCCAGCTGCGAATGAAATCAAATTTTTACATTTACCTAAACCACCTGGACTACATGGCCGACCTGTCGAAGAAACCAATAAAATACTCTTACATCTCGATTCATGAACGTGTGCAACAATTTCAATAATAATAATGTTATTTGCTTTACGTCCCACTAACTACTTTTACAGTCTTCGGAGACGCCGAGGTGCCGGAATTTGGTCCCGCAGGAGTTCTTTTACGTGCTAGTAAATCTACCGACATGAGGCTGTCGTGTTTGAGCACCTTCAAATACCACCGGCCTGAGCCAGAATCGAACCTGCCAAGTTGGGGTTAGAAGGCCAGCGCCTTAACCGTCTGAGCCATTCAGCCCGGCTGCAACAATTTTAAGTAGCATTTATGCTGTAGTTGGAAATAGTTTAAGATATATTTTTCTGAAAAAAATCAGTTCTCATTAGTGGTATATGTGTGCAAATTTTAACTTTTCTAGCTGAAGGTTTTGACATTTTCACAAAACGTGGAAGAACTGAGGTTAACGTTCCGGGGGACGATTACATTTCTAACAGATTTTTTAATTTAAAAAAGTTAAATACCGTTTATGTGCAAAAGCAAGCAAGATAATCAGTCTCCATTCAGAATACATTATTGTAGAAACATTAGACGGTAAAATGAGTTCTATTATGTTATACTTAGAACACGTTCTGAATAATGGGCAGGGAACTGAGTAGTTTATAAACGAGACGGTCGTATTCAATTACAACATCATTAATCAGTCGCTAACAGAGCTTATTGTAGTTACGACTGTCAAATCAAGCGCATTCGCTTTTGATTTGATTGCTCATAGCTATCATTCACTCCAAACGGGCTTGTAATAGATAGTTGAACACATTTTCACCACAACTGACGGATGTATTGGCTGAAGTAATGCAGAGGATTTCTACAATTCATGTTTACATGCCTGCATATTATCGTAAACATTGTAGATAATTGACTGCTGGATAAGTCCCATTCAAGACAAGAAACCTTGGATACCCTTTCACTTTAAGAATTACAGTGCAGGGTAAAAATGGTTTGATACCACGAAAAGAGGAAATAAAAGATTTCCTTGCTTCGGAAAACCTAATAAACGAGTAGTAGAACAAGAGGAAAGCGAGTTATGGTATCTTGTGTAATAATAATGACTGGTTCCTTGACTGAATAGTCAGCGTTTCGACCTTCGGTTCAGATAGTCCCGGGTTCGATTTCTGAATTTTAGCTATTCCAGGTCAGTTCCCCAAGCTCGGGGTCTGCGATTTCAGGTTTGTATACACACCTCTTCATAAACACTAAACACATCACACTACCAACTACACAAGAAAAGCACCCAATAGTGCACACCTCCCTCTACTTAGCGTTGCCGTTAAACAGGGTCAAGTATATCTATAGTTCGCATCATCCACCCCACCAGAGATTGATAAATGCAGTAGATTATTATTATTATTATTATTATTATTATTATTATTATTATTATTATTATTATTATTATTATTATTTAACTGTTATATTAATATAAGTATATTTGAAGGTGGAAGGTCTCCATGATAGATATTAGTAATTTGTTGTGTACAGGCAGTTGCGAAACACACAGCTATTTTCAGGTATGGAAAAAACATCCAGGGAAATTTTAGTGAGTCATACGGAGAGTTCCAGTACGATACATGTTACTAGCGACGAAACCATAGACAGAAGTTCAGGCGTAACTGGACAGACAGGCCGACACAAGTTTGAAAAGATCGAGGTGGAGTGGGGAGGTGTCTGCTTATACTTCAGAAGGACGAGGTACAAGCGAGCAATATACGGAGAACAATTACTGTGAACATTAACGAGTGTACGTTTCATTGTTGTTTACTTGTTAATACTTATACAACTCTTGTGCTAAGGTTCTGATCTAGTACATGTACTTGGTTTTTCATATCTCATGGAAACTTTCGGTAATCTATGGCCCGATTTCAAGGCATAGACCAACGGCGTGTGTTTGTGCAGGCGAAAGTATTTCTAAAACCAAATGTTAGAGTTAGTGCTTAAAGAGGTACAGTATCAAAGTGATATACCATGGGTTGGTGGTGAGAGCCGGCAATTTGTGTTGATGCACAGAAACAGTGAAACTATAACTACTGGTCATCGGGATAACTACAAATTGTAGTACAGCTCTCGCTGTCGTTTCTAGCTGATTTTCACGGATTATTATTGAAGGTATAAAGGGAGTCTTCCAACATTTGTAAATATTTATTGAGTGTGTTGCTATTTTGTATTTGTTTGTTGATGAAGTGGTACTTGACAGATTATGGTTAGGTCAGAATATGGATAGTTTATTGCAATCAGTGGAGAAGTTCTTGGAGGACCTAGGTGCAGTTCCTACCTGTTTGATCGTTTCAGTGAGTCAGGTAGGGGCCGAAGCAAGTGTACCAACACACAGCTTTCTGTACACGCCCTAGGAGAGGGAACTATCATACTCTATTAAAACTGTTGGTTAAGCTGTTTTTAGATGGGTTGGAGATTTCGCTCACCGGAAAGCACGCCCCCCCCCCCTCTCTCTCTCTCTCTCTTTGCTGAATGAGAGCTCGTGACTGAGTTTAACCCGGCCTAATTGTTTCGGGGATTCCCTGGTTGAAACTGCTGTATCTCCGTTTCTCCCTATTCGGACGGCTTGAGCATGCTATTCAGCGCTCCACGCTTCGAATTCCCGCGAAACTGTCCACAGCATTTGGAATATACGTTTTCCTTTATCCTTTGGATCTTTGGTTCATGCCCCTACCGGGTACACTATAAAGGTACTATATAACCTGTTCGGTGTAACCTGCTGCCTGACGTAAACAAATAGACGTATTCTGATTCGTTGCCAGCTCTGCAGCGTTGTTCAACTGATATCTACAATTTTATTAATTTTAGGGCACCTTTCAACGTAACTAAATGCATTCCAGAATATTATATTTGTATTGTGACCGTTATTAGTAATATTTTTGGTGAGAGATTGTTTCGTATGGAAAATATTGCACACAGTCTGACTGAGCTTACAGTCATGTTTAATTACGAATAAGCTCGTGTAAGATGGCGGGCGTTGTGAAATGCGGTCTGGCAAGCCTATTAAAATTGATGAAAACAATTGGTTTTAAACGTGTTCCACAAATTTTGTGAAAAGTATTCGGTTTTGGCTGTGAATGTACCAGTGTTAAGTAGTAGTTGTTCAACGAGTACAGCGCAGCTTGTAGTTAAGGGACTCATATGCCTTAGTTTTAACGAAGGACTTGCTCATGTAACAGCCGAGAAGAGGCGGACACGTATCGATCATGTGGTGAAGGAAGACGGACAACCAAAGGAGTTAGACGGGATTACGGACTGTGTGGTTGACTAATTAATAATTAGTGTAAATGCTTTACCGTTGTCAAGTGAAGGCGAGGACACTGACATGGATATGGAGGGAATCGAGCCACTGACGGAAAATGACTAACGAGACTACGTAATTACAACGTACTCTGAGTGTATTGTTAATTTATGAGACACTTCTGTCTTTTCTTGTGTTACTTATTATGATTTTTATTGACAAATTACGTTCAATCCCGTGGCTCACTGCGGTTTCTTTTTGTCTGTGCCTGTTAGGTCATCAGCCCAGAGGCTGGTTGGATCCTCATATAGCACAACCAAAGGTTATGCGGTTATAAGGAAACCACAAAACCCAATGGCAGCACCAAAATGAGGCGTACTAGGCAAGACGAGGAGTGAGATAGTTTGCCATTGCTCTCCTCACTGGGTAAGAAAGGAGATAGTTTGCCATTGCTCTCCTCACTGGGTAAGAAAGTGCTATTGTAGCACGACTGACCCTATGAGCAACACCTTTCATAACACTCAGATACACTAGTCGTGCTCTGAATGTCATTACTCAGCACTGCCCATACCCCAGCAGCTTCCATATTGTCACAGCCATGGATGAGACTGGGACTTCGGTGGAAGCTACACTTTACTCTGGCCTGTGTCAAGAGATGGATACAAAAGTACTGTGTCCATCAAGAAATGGCAGCAGGCACGGTTTCTTTTTACGAATGTAATATTGTAGATTGGATTTCGACGTAATTGTCGCTTTTATAAAATTATTTCGGTTTCGCTTTTTAAGCGTACGAATAAAATCGTCGAGTGTATACCAATCTTCTCACACTGGTTGGCTGTATTTCAGATAGCAAACTTTTAGTAGTTTAGGAGGCCTATTTTGGATTTAAATTCACTGTACAACTCAGCACGTGGCGAGACATTTCTTATCAATCAGGAAGTTTTCTCAGCAGAGGGATACTCTGGCTTTGATTACATCGGCCAGCAGGTTGCACCTCACAGAGCATAACGTGGCCAAGGAACGCCACAAAACAAGTGGCTGGGATCGTTAGCGTCGCACACATTGGCAGCAGCACACACGGTTTCGATGGCACCGAGCTCGATAGCTGCAGTCGCTTAGGTGCGGCCAGTAACCAGTATTCGGGAGATAGTGGGTTCGAACCCCACTGTCGGCAACCCTGAAGATGGTTTACTGTGGTTTCCCATTTTCACACCTGTACCTTAATTAAGGCCACGGCCGCTTCCTTCCCACTCCTAGCCCTTTCCTGTCCCATCGTCGCCGTAAGACCCATCTGTGTCGATGCGACGTAAAGCAACTTGCAAAGGTTTCCATGGCAAAAATATCCTTGCGCGTGAGTCTGTAGCCTAATATTTTCACTGCAGCAGCTCCAGGAGAAAAATGCCTCTTTCACAACTATCCTTACAAATCATTTAAGCGAACAGAAAAGGCAATTTTCATCAGGCCTGGCCCCAAGAGGTTTGCCGCCCGGCACCTCACACTGTCACACATACTGACGATCTGTTTTTATCCGCAATGTAATCCTCCCTGACTGCTAATTCGTGCACTGTTTAATCACAACGCAATTTTATTTTTAACATTCAAGTGCCTGTAGTTCAAATGTACAGAAAAAAAAATATTGCGAAAATGAACGGAAAAGCAGGAAATCAATCAGTCAATCAATCAATCAATCAATCAATCAATCAATACTGATCTGCATTTAGGGCAGTCGCCCAGGTGGCAGATTCCCTATCTGTTGTTTTCTTAGCCTTTTCTTAAATGATCGCAAAGAAATTCAAAATTTATTGGTTAGTTATTCCAATCTCTATCTCCCCTACCTATAAACGAAATTTGCCCCAATTTGTCCTCTTGAATTCCAGCTTCATCTTCATATTGTGATGCTTCCTACTTTTAAAGACATCACTCAAACATATTCGTCTACTGATGTCATTTCACGCCATCTCTCCACTGAGAGCTCGGAACATACCAATTAGTCGAGCAGCTCGTCTCCTTTCTCCCAAGTCTTCCCAGCCCAAACTTTTCAACATTTTTGTAACGCTGCTCTTTTGTCGGAAATCACCCAGAACAAATCGAGCTGCTTTTCTTTGGATTATTTCCAGTTCTTGAATCAAGTAATCCTGGTGAGGGTCCCTTACGCTGGAACCATACCCTAGTTGGGGTCTTACCAGAGACGTATATGCCCTCTCCTCTACATCCTTACTAAAACCCTTCAATACCCTCATAACCATGTGCAGAGATCTGTATCCTTTATTAACCGGCATATTTATGTGATCACTCCAAAGAAGAGCTTTCCTTACATTACAATGATCCCCAAAAGGAACTTTCACCCCATCAACGCAGTGATTAAAACTGAGAGAACTTTTCCTATTTGTGAAACTCACAACCTGACTTTTAACCCCCATTTATCATCATACCATTGCCTACTGTCCATCTCACAACATTATCGAGGTCATTTTGCAGTTGCTCACAATCTTGTAACTTATTTATTACTCTGTAGAGAATAACATCATCTGAAAAATGCCTTATCTATGATTCCACTTCTTTACACATATCATTAATATATATAAGAAAACCTAAAGGTCCAATAATACTACCTTGAGGTATTCCCCTCTTAATTATTACAGGGTCAGATAAAGCTTCGTCTAGTCTAATTCTCTGAATTCTGTTTTCTAGAAATATAGCCACCCATTCAGTCACTCTTTTTTCTAGTCCAATAGTACTCATTTATTCCGTAGTCTCCCATGATCTACCCTATCAAATGCCTTAGATAGGTCAATCGCAATACGGTCCAATTGACCTCCTGAATCCAGGATATCTGCTATAGATAAATGAAGCATTAAAAAATTAATTTAGTAAACTCGTGTCCTTGTCCCGAGGTTGTGTAGATTTCTTCAGGTACACCCTCAATGGAGGTGAGTGTGGATGTACCATGTTAAGCATATACCAGTCCTCCTGCAGTACTTACGTCTCCGTTAATACCGGGAATCGAGCCCACGTCTCCAATGACGGCAACATAAGCACTAATCGTCAAGCTATCGAGGCGGACACGAGAATAAATTAAGTGTGATACCTTAAATGAAAAATATTCTTCTTGCTTTACCATCAACACCATCTTTTGTGACTCAGTTGACAAACAAAGGTTCAATCATCTCGTCTTCTATTGATACAATTGCCAACCCACTCAGTCGCCTTTGGCAAATTGCTGACGTCAGATGAGTTTTTACAAGGTAACGGTTTGAAAAACGCTATTCTCCACTTCAGACCATCACCAGTTGTGTTAGCAAAATTCTTAGCGTTACGATTTCGTTCGGCACAAAGACATACTCATATATGAGTTTCAACGTTTCAATTCGTGTACTTCTTAGGCTTCACCAACGTTGAAATCACTTTCAGTTTACCTTTTAAGTCAACACGACTGATGTCTTTAGTCTGTCCCTGACTAAGACTTGTCAAATTTAATTCATCCATTTTAAACCAAGTAGTTGTCGTTCATGTTTCAGGATTTTGCCGCTCCTAAAACTTGCCACCCTGGCGGCGTATGATTCGTGCCCCTTTTGAATCGGCTTTGAATTTGACATGGCTTAAAATATTCAGAATAAACTTCAGTAGCACATAAAGGTTGTTATTAAATCTTGTGTGATATTCCGAGCATCCAAATTCAACCCTCTGGCTGCCTAATTGAGCAATTTATTGGGATATTTTTTTCCCTACTCACCGTGGACGACTGTTAATGCACTACACCTGCTGTAATACTGTGTTCGCCAGCTGCCAAATGTCTGTTTGTTTTTCGAGACAAGGTATGCCCATGGCAAATCGTTAAAAATGTGTTACGTAGCATGCAATGACGTGCTGCAGCTTTGGAGAATGTGTGTGCGTTTCCTTAAAGTAGGTATCCCAGGCCAGGTTCTCGATGACAGTTCTAACGAGGTTCACCTCAGAGCGCGCGTGTAATCAAAGAATTATCTAGCCGAGCCGTCTCGCTGAATCATATTTCATTCTTGGCGCAGGGCGGGACACTGCTCAACAAGATAATTACAGCTTTCTGCTCGTTCCTCTCGACAAGTAATGACAGAGGACTCACTTCCACATTAGGTAAAGGTTACCATGAGAAGACCGGGCTGAGGCGGAATTCGCCTAGGTCAGGGCTGTACAACTACCAGCGCAGAGACCCTGAAATCACCGTCAATACTTCTGTTCTTTAAAACCAGATGATACTTCGCAAGGGAGAGAAACAGCAATATTGTGAGGGGAGATTCTCAAATCTGTATACACTCTGATTGAATGTTTGTTTAGAATCCATTGATATCAGTGTTGCCACGCTAGAGTTAAAAATAACTTTTCGGTCTGGCAACACGTGATAAAGTTCAAGATTAATTTGCAAACTGTACTGAAAAATGAAGAATAGTGAGCCAAAGTTCTCTCTGTAAAGTCCGTGAAGTCCCCTGGAGGAGGGGAAGGTAAAGGCTTGCCTAATTCGTAACTCCGACGTTGTTATCGAGTGGTTGTCCGCCTCCGTAGCGTAGCGGTTAGTGTTATTAGCTGCCGTCCTCGGGGGCCTGGGTTCGATTCCCGGTACTGCCAGAAATTTAAGAATGGCGGGAGGGCTGGTATGTGGTTGAAATGGTACATGCAGCTCACCTCCATCGGGGTTGTGCCTGAAAAGAGCTGCACCACCTCGGGATGAGGACACGAGTTTACTATCGAGTGGTTAGCTCAACACCGGGCGACCTGGTAGGCCTACTCATTTCTGGTATAGACCAAGTGAACCCTTCAGTCATGTGCATCTCCAGATTTGGAAGACTCCTTTCTGAATTCTTGATGGGAAATCGAACCTGTGACCTTCTGAGGACGCCTTTACTGCTTCGGCTAGGTAGCTTCCACACGTCAACAATCGAGTATTCTGATGATGAAGTTTCCCCAGATAGGAATCATAACAGCACGAGAAAAATTCTTACTGATGATTTCCTGCTAAATTCTCACCGAGTAGACTGGCTATACCTGGCTATACCTCTAATATCTAAAGTTGATTTCTGACAGTTCTTAGAGGTAGGTCCGTTTACTATCTGCCGGGGCGGCATAAAGGGAGTGGGGAGGGGGTATGGTTGCCATGGAAACGAGGGTGGGGCGACTGCAGTTGCCATGGAGATAAATCTTCTGGCCAGCTCGTCTTACTTGGAGTTGCCAAATCTCTCACTTCTGAGTTAGATCTTATCGCAAGTAGTTCAGATAACGGAACATAAGACCTAGTCAGTCACAGTCTGGTCAGGTAGTCTACAACAAATCACAGCGGTCCGAATGAACGAGGGAACAAGTGAGCTGAAAGCGAGGGGTAAGAGAAAGGAATGCTGGAATGTGGCAACATTATGAAATGGCATGTGCAAAGCTCCTCCCTCCAGCCCTAGCTGTCAGAATTTACCTTTAGTTATTAGGTGTATAGTTTTGGCTAGGCTTGCAGCTCTACATTCGGGAGGCGGAGAAGTTGGTCCCCACCGTCGGCTGTCCCGAGAATTTTCCTATAGTTTTCTATTCTGGTGCACTAAGGCGAATGCCGGGACAGTTCCCAGTATAGGCCATGGCCTCACCCATCTCACCTTCTCCGAAAGTCGCACCACTGCCACAAATCTCTATGGTCTGAGAGACGGCGTTACCGTCTAGGAGGCTTGCAATACCCCGTCGGGTATGGAACGAAAACTTTAACCCTCTCTCCGCTAAATTCTTTATCGACACTATCTGCGTAAGATGTGATAACTAAATTTTCACGTTTAATCAAAGAGCAGTTTCAGCACAAAACAAGACATTGCTTCTCAATCACGATCGTAATGTGTTCGAACTATAGTCGCGGCCACCAAATTAGGCGGGTGAGGAAAACTGCGTTGTCGTCAGATATGGGAACGGCAAAGCGACAGATGGTCGAGAGTCGCTTACCTCCGAGCACGGATTGGCAATGCTGATCGTGCAGTGCTGTCTAGTTGAAGCCCATCCGCTCCAGGCCACCTTAACCCGAGTCATGCAGCTGTTGAGCTCGCACCGTAAGTGCAGTTAAAATGGATAGTGAATGTGAATTAATTTGGGCTCAAGTCAAGAGAGAAGTGGCAGAGAGGACCAAGACATTCAAAATAAAGGACGTAGAAAAACTCACATCAGAAGCCATCGACCGTGTGACTGCTGCATATTGGGAAAAGTGCTTCAATCGCGCGGAAAATCTTCAATCAGACGATTGGGCCAAGGAAATAGTAAGGGACGAAAGAATGGAGCCATTCATCATCAGTGTAAATGACGACTCGACAGATAGTGAAATGTGTGATGACAGTGATTAAGAAATCTTAGACTGCCTTGAAGCTAGAAACCGATTCTTAATTCATTGTAAATTAACGTTAACCTATTCTTTAAAGTCGTTCTTTTTCCATATTACTCAGTACAATATACAGTATTCAAACATTTAAAGTTATAATGTAATAAAACTGATACCGATTAATAAGTAATCCGAAAGTATTTACGGCGTCCTGCAGCCTGTGCTGGCGCGCGCGCCCCGAACTGCCTCAGCCAGCGACATTTACATGATCGCCTTCCGGGCCATTTTCCAGGAAAATTACAAGTCTCACGGAAATATGTTTCAGATAAAACAACATAAGTCAGGCATTTTTTTACATTTTTCCCGCAGACAAAATTTTATTGGCTGAAGAAATAAAAACTTGGCCGCTTACTGAAATTTTCAATACATGATTCTACGGATTTAAATTTACTAGTTCAAGATTTTATTTTTAATAATAATTTGAAGTGGTTTATGTGGAAAATAGTTCTACCACTGAAATCAGCAATCTTTTCTGAAGCTTCTAATATAATTTGTTTTGAAACATTGTATGAAGTAACATCAGGAGCTTGAGAGATAACAACTTGCCTCGCGCTCCGAAATGATGTATTCAGTTAGACATTTCTTCGCCAGTTGCTACGTAACCTTGGCAACAGCGTAATTTCTCTGACCCGCCTAATTTGGTGGCCGCAACAATAGTTTGCAATTAGTGGATAGTAGACTAAACATGCCACTGTTCTCAATTCACGACAGTAAAAATGTAAGAATACTGCATACACGAAATGAACAAAATCAGTAAAGAAAACCGTAAGTGCAATAACAGTAGCGCTAAACGCCGCGCTCTTCTGAGTTACAAACTCGAGTGCAGCTATTGTCGTGTAGGCAGCCATGAAGGCAAATGCTGGTCGCTTCCTGTTTGAGCCGGAGCGACGTAAAACGAATAGGAGTTATATTGTACATGAGCGCAGTCGTCGAAAAGTGGTGACAAATTAATACAGAACCATACGTTAGGGAAATGAAGAATAAACACAGTAAGATAATCACTGACTTCCGAACACAGTGTGGGACCTTACGGCAATTAGTGCCAACGGACTCACGAGATGGGTCAGTTCAAATCCCTCGTCCGACTATTTTTTACAGTTTTTCATAATTCACTCCATTTCAATTCCAAGAAAACTTTAACAAGGCCAGATTCCTTCTCCTTAATCCTATACTAATATATACAAATGTACAAACTGTATGTCTGTCCGACTTGTTGGCTGAATGGTCAGCTTTCGAACGACCTTCCTGTCGCCAACCTCAGTTACGGAGCTAATGAAGTAGAAATTGTCTAAAAGAAGGTGGAAGGATTCGGTTGTGGTCTATGAATAGGAATTCTCCGTGTATTTGCCTGGAAGCAAAAATGGGAAACCACCAAAAATCATTCTCAGGACAGCCAACGATGGTGTTCGAACCGACTCGCCTCTCGAATTCGATAGCCACTGCACGTTAATATGCGAGACCGCTCTGCTCGGTACACACACTACAGCGATGGTGATAATAATAATCTTCTTCTTCCTAACCGTTTCCCATTTACTTGGGGTCGGCAAAACCAGTCTGTAGATTAAGCGCAGTTTTGCGGTAGGATGCCCTTACTAACGTCAGCCCTATGTGGAGGGATGTATTCACTGCTGTCTGTTTGAGTGGTGGTTTCCAGCGTGATATGTTGTGTACAGTAAATGAGGAAGTGTTTTCAAACGAACACAAAAACCAAGCCTCCAAGCTAGATGAATTAACCAGACGAGGTTAAAATCGCAGGCCTTCCAGGAAATCGAAACCGGGGCCCTCTGAACCGATAGACACTACATTGATCATTGAGGCTGAGCCAAACAAAGTTAATAATAATAATAATAATAATAATAATAATAATAATAATAATAATACAGTCCCCATACCTCCACTTATGTCCATTTCTTTAAAACAATGTTATCTCTGACTATACGGAATGTAGGAAAATTGTCTTCGAATAACGATAGCCTCAGATGAATGGGAGGGGCTGCCTGTCAGAGGCGGCAAAGGCATGATCGATTCATCGGATGGATGTAGATTCGATTCGCGCTCAGGAAGTCGAAAAATTTAAGAAACGAGATTTCCACTTCCGGAGGTTCACTCAGCATATACAAATATGAGTAAGCCTACCAGGTTAATTCTTGGGGGTAAAGGCGATCAGGATTGGAGCTAACCACTGTACCCCTCCAAGGGCCCTCCATGGCCTGTAAGGAGATGACTTCTTTTTTTTTTATTTACTTTTTCATTTTTGTGATAAAGGGGATCAAGAGAAGGATAGGAACCGACCGCTAATTCACAATTTTCATACTGCGCCCCAAAATGCCTCGAAGGGAGCCCCTATGGCGTCTTCAACCACAGATTTGTTGCAAAACTTTTTTTAAAAATCTAGAGATGAAACTCTAAGATGCGTAAAAATACAAATGCTGAATTTTTTGCACGAATACAATACTTACTTCATTCACACCGTCTTTCGAGAGTAAAAATCGATCTGAGAACAAGCAGAAACGACGGTGGAAACTCCCACTTGATAAATTATGGTTGAAACAATTTGTGATCCCTTTTTTCACGGTCTGTATTGGACGGTATGAACAGTATTAGGCCTACTCGCAGAAATCACTTCGCTTTTTTAACGGAATGATCTATCAAATTTGACCTCTTACTTGGCTTATCTAGCAGAATAAAATGAAAAATTTAGAAAGGAATGTTTGGGAAATACAGTTCGGTTTTATAATTTGATAGTGGTTTAACGTCGCACTAACACTTGCAGGTTTTGGGTAACAATGGGATGGGAAAGGTCTAGGACTGAGCAGACAGCAGCCGTGGTCGTAATTGAAATACAGTTCCGAATTTTGATTGAGGTGATAATGCGAAATTATAGAAATAGTGCAGTTCAAAACTAACATTTTCTGAACGCAAACGTATAGCTATGGCGACGATGAGTTAGGAAAGAGCTAGGAGTGGCCTTATTTAAGGCACAGCTCCAGCATTTGCCTGGCGTGAAAAAGGGAAACTACGGAAGACCTTCTTCAGGGCTACCGACAGTGGGGTTCGAACCCACTATTTCCCGAATTCGAGCTCACAGTTGTGCTCGGTCACTTTAAGTTCAAGTAAGCTTGTCCATTTACATGACTGTTGATATTGAAGTCACAGCCATAGAACTCCACTTTTACGAGGAATCCGAACAACAAGGGCGTGACTTCTCATTTCGAGAAACCCATATTCAGTGGTTGGAGTTCAAACTGCGGCCATCTCGCTGAGAATCCATTGACAATGCACTTTAGGTTTTGACTGGAAAATATAAAGTTGGAAGCATTTCCTGTAAACATATTTTCCATCAAGAAATTCCACCCAAGGATTCACGAGGATTCGAAACATGATCGTCTGAGTGGAAATCCAACAGCCAAATCTGCTATGGCACACTTAATCAAGAGTTACACTGGCGGAAAAAAATATCCTTACACCAAGAAGGGGTTGTGCTAGGTAATGAACGTTGGTAGGCGTGTTTATACATCTGAAAGATGACGTTGATTAAAATTTCCCGCAAATTGCATTAGCGTGGCGCTAGTAGCAGCCCCATGACGTTACATATCAGGTTTGTTTTAAATACGGGCTGTACTGTGCGAGAGCGATAGTTACCTATGGGATTGGACGGAGTGACTGTGAATGGGTCAAGAATGCCTTTACGACGACGAAGGGGCCAGTATCAGCAGCTCACTGCGGTTGAATGAAGCCGTGTAATAGGGCTACGTGAAGGTGGATTTTCCTTCCGCGGTATTGCAGAACGACTTGGCAGGAATGTCTCCACTGTGCATACGTGCTGGCAGCAGTGGTCACGAGAAGGTACGCTCGCAAGAAGACCGGGCTCCAGACGTCCCCGTGGTACCACCGAGAGGGAGGACCGCCGTATTCGGCGTATGGCTGAGGCGCAGTGGACTGCGTCTGCAGCAGCAATACGAGCGGCAGTTGGCACCACAGTGACGCAATGAATTGTTCGAAATCGGTTGCTTGAAGGACAGCTCCGAGTCAGACACCCTGTGCGATGCATTCCACTTATCCTAAACCACCGCCGTCTGCGACTTCAGTGGTGTCAAGCAATTCCTCATTGTAGGACGGAGTGGAGGTCCGTTGTGTTTTCCGATGAAAGTTGGTTCTGCTTTGGTGCCAGTGATGGCCGTGTGTTGTTTAGAAGGAGGCCAGGTGAGCGCTTGCATTCCACCTGTTTGCGGCGTCGACACACTAGAACTACACCGGGAATTCTGGTATGGAGAGCAATATCCTATGACAGCAGGAACACTCTCGTGGTTATCCACGCACCCTGACTGCAGATGTGTACGTCCGTCTGTTGATTCGACCTGTCGTGCTGCCATTCATGAACAGCATTCCCGGTGGTGTTTTCCAACAGGAAAATGCACGCCTCGGTGCCGCTGTTGTAACCCAATGTGCTCTACAGAGTGTCGACATGTTGTCTTGGCCCGCTCGATCTCCCGATCTGTCCCCAATCGAGCAGGTATGGGTCATCATTAGACGACAACTCCGCCGTCATCCACAATTGTCATTAACCGTCCCTGTATCGACCGAGCAATTGCAACAGGCATGGAACTCCATCCAACAAGCTGACATCCGGCACCTGTACGACACAATACACGCACGTTTGCATGCCTGCATTCAACAGTCAGGTGAATACACCGGTTTTTAATGGACCAGCATGGCACATTTGCTATGGCTTTTCTCGCGCCTATATTAACCTGTAGTCTTGTATCTTTAATTAAGTAAATATGATACCTCGACAAATATATCGCCAAAATTTCCGTATTCTACATTATTTATTTCGTGGTGTTTGGGTATTTTTCCACCAGTGTAAATAGAGCATGGTGCAACTATTTAATGAAATAGGAGGAAAGTGGAATAAGAAATCGAAAGAAGAGAAATAAGGGGATAGAGTATGCGCTGTTTTTGTACAGTTTATGAATTCGCACTTTAAAGCTTAGAACGCAATGCAAGGAAAAGCAGAAAAAATCTAGACTGTGATTAGCTTGTAATCTCTTAGATAAAATAACGTAGCCTATTTCTAGACCATTGTGTGTGACCCTGATGGATCGTTACCGCAGACCTGAAAACTCATGAACGTCAGAGACTACCTTCTCATGAAGGTGTCGCGGTCGGCTCCGGTTAATGCAAATGAGATTTGCGAAAGTGAATGCTACGTTCTAAGGTATCTGATTCCACATAAAACTAAAGGTCACGTGTTTAAGACATAAGATTAACAGTCACGTAAAACTTCAAACATACTACTTGTCCTGGTTTTGTCGATGCGGTGTCATGGGCAAACTCCTTCAGTTTGATCCAACTCTCCTTGAAGCGCCAGCATTTGATTCCCAATAATAATAATAATAATAATAATAATAATAATAATAATAATAATAATAATAATAATAATAATAGCCATCATAATTAATATTACAACAGGGGACATGCAAGGCGATGGATGATCACCACTACTATTCAATCTACTCCTGGAAAAGTGGTTCGAGAGTGGAAAAAATGAAACAAAATGGAACAATATTGATAGACTTCTCAAAAATAAAATTCACCATGATTGCCTCCCCTTTGCAGATGACTTGGCAATCCTCTCCAACAACAGACAAGAAGCGCTCCAGTCCGTAGAAAAACTTAATGAAATAGCGGCAAGAACAGGTCTGCAAATTTAGTATGAAAAGACAAAGCATATGGAAGGTACAAAATCAGGATTTAACAGCCATCCTCCAATCACTAGATATGGGTAAATCTCCCAAGTAGATAAATTCAAATACCTAAGCGAAATTATACAACTAAACGGGATAAATCAGCAAGCAAACAAAGAATTACAAAATTACAGAAAGCATACAAAATTGTCTGGAGCAGAAACAACAAAATATATATCCAAAAATGCAAAATTACTACACTACAACACAGTTGTCAAATTAGAAGCCCTTTATGCATCAGAAACTCTGATAATTGGTGGCAGATCACAAATTAAAAACATCGAAAAACAAGAGAGGAAAATTCTCAGGAAAAATTCTAGGACCTAAATAGGAATATGTTATTTGGATGAAAAGGAAATCACAGGAAATCTATCAAATAACGAAAAAAATCACAGGCACCATTAGAAAAAGAAGAGTAACATTCTATGGTCACCTGATCAGGATGGATAACAATAGTCTAACAAAGAAAATACTAAATCTCGCAGTCTCTAAAAAATCACAACTGCCTTACAGAAATAAACAAAGATTCATGAAATTAATATAAATGAAGAAATCCTGCAAACAGAAAAATTCAGAAATGTCATAAACAAACACAAATTTGCTGATCAACCTAAAACAGAAGCTACAGGATGGACGCAAGAACGCAAAAAGAAGCACAGTGAAAGGATAAAGAGATTTTGTGAAGACAAGAAGAAACGTTGTGCTAAATAAGTTAACTCGCACGCCTTAGTTGGGCAAAACGAACCAAATAATAATAATAATAATAATAATAATAATAATAATAATAATAATAATAATAATAATAATGATGATGTCCGCCTCTGTGATGTAGTGGTTAGTGTGATTAGCTGCCACGCCCGGAGGTCCGGGTTCGATTGCCGGCTCTGCCACGAAATTTGAAAAGTAGTACGAGGGCTGGAACGGGGTCCATTCATGCTTGGGAGGTCAAATGAGTTGAGGTGGGTTCGATTCCCACCTCAGCCATCCCAGAAGTGGTTTCCCGTGGTTTCCCACTTCTTCTCCAGGCAAATGCCGGGGTGGTACCTAACTTAAGGCCACGGGCGCTTCCTTCCCTCTTCCTTGTCTATCCCTTCCAATCTTCCCATCTCCCACAAGGCCCTGTTCAGCATAGCAGATGAGGCCGCCTGGGTGAGGTACTGGTCATTTTCCCCTGTTGTATCCCCCGATCCAATGCCTCACGCTCCAAGACACTGCCCTTGAGGCGGTAGAGGTGGGATCCCTCGCTGAGTAGTCCGAGGTAAAAACCAACCCTGGAGGGTAAACAGATTAATAATAATAATAATAATAATAATAATAATAATAATAATAATAATAATAATAATAATAATAATATACGAAAATGAAACTTGAAAAAAAAATCATTGGAAATTTATCAATGCACCCCAAAAATCAGAGAAACAATTAGAAACAGACGATTAAAATTCTAGGGACACCTATAGTACACAGAATGGATAACAACAGGCTGACAAAAACACTTCAAAACCTCGCCCTGCCCCCGAAAAGCCGCAACAATTGGTTAGTGGAAGTAAACGAAGGTCTAGAAGAAAAATGGTATTATCGAGTAAACCGTTCAAGATAGAGAAAACCGGGCAAGTTGGCCGTGCGGTTAGGGGCGGGCAGCTGTGAGCTTGCATGCGGGAGATAGTGCGTTCGAACCGCACTGTCAGAGAGCCCTGAAGATGGCTTTCAGTGGTTTCCCATTTTTACAGCAGGATGTGCCTTAATTAAGGCCAGGGCCGCTTCTTTCCCACTCCCAGGCCTTTCCTATCCCATCGTCGCCATAAAACCTATCTGTGCCAGTGTGACGTAAAGCAAATATAAATAATAAAAATAAAAAGAGAGAGAGAATTTAGAAGCTTAAATAAGCAAATTTAAATTTATATAGAAACCTAGAGGATACAGGATGGACAGAAGTACGTATATCCCCCAGTCAAAACCTATCAATGGCTTCTCAGCGAAGTGGCCGCAGATTGGAATCCTGGCTACTGCACGTGGGCTTCTTGAAGTGAAAAGGCATGCCTTGTGGTTCAAATCGCTCGCAAAACTGGAGTTCCCACGGCTATGACCTCGATATCAGTAGCCGCGTAAACCTGCAAGCTTACTTAAAGTGACTGACCAAGGTGACTGTGCGCCACGGCTCGTGAAGCTGTAAGTTTACGTTCAGGAAATGACAGTTTCGAACTACGCTATCAACAGCCCTTAAAATGGCTTTCTATAATTTCCCACTATTAGCTGAGGTAAAATTCGGGGTTGTAATTCAAATAAGTCACGGCTGCCAAGACCTTTCCCAGCCCTTTATCACCCAAAACGTGCATGTGTTATTACGACAGTAACCCATTATCAAAAAATAAGAACTGAGAATAAGCCAGGTTTATCCAGAAACAAACTAGGATAAGCTGAACAATGTGTTTAAATAGTCTCTTTCGCGTTCACTTCTTCTTCTTCTTCTACAACCACAGTCACTACTGATCTGCATTTAGAGCAGTCGCCCAGATGGCAGATTCCTTATCTGTTGTTTTCCTAGCCTTTTCTTAAATGATTGCAAAGAAATTGGAAATTTATTGAACACCACCCTTGGTAAGTTATTCCAATCCCTAACTCCCCTTCCTGTAAATGAATATTTGCCCCAATTTGTCCTCTTGAATTCCAACTTTTTCTTCATATTATGATCTTTCCTACTTTTAAAGATACCACTCAAACTTATTCGTCTACTAACGTCATTCCACGCCATCTCTCCACTGATAAGCTCGGAATATAAACATCATGGAACTGCTGAGTGACTGGGGACGCCCCTTCAGATTGGAAATGTCTGTACAAGAGAAATATCCATCGACTTCCTTTTGTGGTACAAAATTAGGTCATGTGTTATGCACCCAATTATTATTCCATTATTCACTCACTACTGACACAGAGTTTAAGTGCAACGCAAAAGTAAATCATGCAGAGTCAATACAATAGTATAAGAGGAACCTATGCATCATGTTCGACAGGAGTTGTCAAAATATGACGGCAGGCAACACAAGGGGAGACCACTCCACTCTACACGATCCAGCTGCTACATCTTGTAGCCTCCCGTAGAACCCAGGTGTGCCACATACACATTATGCTAACAATGCGGTGTGTCAAGAAAGATAATATTCCTGTCCTTCGAAGGAAATGTTATGTCGCAAATAATATTACAATTCAAAGGAGTCTCTTAATCCCTCAGTACGGTTCCAGGTAGTCCTTGAAATACGCCGTGGAAGGTAGAAAGATATTTTAAAAGATAAGTTAAACTTATTTTTCACTTGGTATTCTATAAATGCTCCAATTTTCTTTTAACACTCCTCTCTGCCATACGTTAGAATTATACACGTGCGTTGCGTTGTTAACTTATTTATGGAAAATTCTCTACATGCCTCGTCATGATCACAGAGGGCAACAAGTGCATGGTGGAAGTGACGAAAAGAATAGCCCTGACAGAAAGAGAACTTGTTTTGCAAAATCATTTGTTACAGAATTATTGTGAGTGACTGCAAAAGGACGTCGACAAAGTTGTGGGATGAACGGCAGGCAATTGCGTGATAGTAAACACTGATCTGCGTTCGGCACTTTATACGGATTTAGCCCACATTTTTGGCTATATGGAGGGACATATTCAATATTGTGTGTTTCTATGATAGCTTGTACCATAAATATCTGTATTAAGACAAACACAAACACCCCCTTCCCCGCCCTCCAAGCTACAGGAATTAACCAAAGTTAATGTGCCCGACCCGGCTGGAAATCGAACCCGGGGCCCTCTGAAGTGGAGGCCAGTACGCCGACCATTCAGACAGGCAGCCATACATAATAATAATAATAATAATAATAATAATAATAATAATAATAATAATAATAATAATAATAATAATAATAATAATGCCAGAATTTAGTAACGCAAGAGTTCTTTTACGTGCCAGTAAATCTACCGACACGAGGCTGACGTGATAAAGTAGTTAACACCTACTGAAATTGATTTTTTTTGTTTGATCCATTTAGTGCTATTTATGTATTTGTGTTTAGTGCTTATTGGTAGAAATCAGGAGTAGTGATAATTATTTAAATTTTACGTCAAGTAATTCGGTTGGTGTTCGGTATTTTACGTGTTCTAGGTTAACTAAGCTAGTGTAACGGTTCAAATCCCGTTACAAGATGATATCAGTATTTTTATTATTGTATGATTTTATCTGTATATTATTATTATTATTATTATTATTATTATTATTATTATTATTATTATTATTATTATTATGTCAGTATTATTATTATGTTATCTGTGATATTGTACTATTATTGTAATTATCCGTTTTATTCAATTTTGCAATTGCCTGTTGCTTGCAAGATTGCACTTAGATGTATACATATATACGTATGTGTAGTATAACACTCAATACCTGTACAGTGAGAATTGTTGTATATATCAGAGATTGGAAGTGACGTTGTTATATTGCGACACCAGTGGAGATTCTGCCAAGTCATCGCCGCGCCTTGGCTATGTCATCGTATTTATTTAGATATGCGCGCATCGACTCAATCGCCGCGGGGCTATTTCACCACTGGATGTAATATCTGTCGCGTAGGTGGGAGTATGTCATTGTTATTTTTGGAGATTACGTAGCTGTGTCAACCAACGTCTATATAAGGTGGATGCACATTGTAGCGTCAGTCATTACTTATACGGATGCAGTACAGTGAAGTAGTCTACTAGATCAAGAGGCCTTAGGTGGTCAGCCAACGAGTGTGAACGAGAGATGGCGAAGACTCAGTGAGCCATTAATTATTGGTCATTGAGAGAGTGAGACCAAATGGTTGGTCCGTCACTTAGTGGAAGACGCGGACGCAAGGCTTACCAAGGAGTCAGAGAGGGCAACCCTGGACCTGCCAAGAGGTCATACCATAGTGACTTACAAAGAAGTCAGATGATATGGAGAAGAAGCAGTCGCAAGGATGTATCACCACGTTAGGCGTGACACATCTACAGTAAACACCAGAGCAAAGGAATACGTCGTAATTACACTAAAAGTGTTGAAGGTACAGTCAAGTGAATCAGTGAGGGAAATATTTCGTATAAATTGTTAAATGTCCGGTCAAGAAGAATTCAAATTCATGCCTAGTTTCTTTCAATTGCAATGTCATAATTTCATATTCTCATCTGTTTTATCGCAACAAGACTCACTATTTTTGATATATTATTTAAAGAATATATATTGTTCTATCAAACGAATTCATAGTTTCATTTCATTGAAAGTAAAATATCTTAACCTCAAAATTAATGGGGAAACCGAACGCCAATCTCCTTTTCCCAGAACTTATATGGTATGTTGTCAAAAGTAAGCTTATTACCCCACACCCTAGAGATGGTCAAGAGTCTCATTCTATTATTGCTGTACTGAGTGACAGCTGGAGCCCTTCAAATAACGTATGTGTAAGTAAGCAGGTAACAAGTAAGTGTGAGTACAGGGTTCGACGAGTGTGTATTTTATTTTATGAATGTTAATTTTCAGATTTTTCAATATAAATTCATAATTTCCATTTTAAATGCAGATATTCAGATTTTCAAGTAAAAGCCAGATTTATATATGTTTGTAAAGTTAGTAAGTGAGTTAGGATGTTCTCACTAGCTAGGTGTACTTTGTTTCGAATTAAGTGTATAAAATAATTTAGGTACTAATATTAACTTTTTTGTGTTTAATTGTCTGTAGGTTTGTTGGTAAAATACCTTCAAAGACAGGTTATCATAAAGAGTTGTAACTTCCACAGGTTTTACATTCGTGCAGACAATAGGCACGGTATCTCGTATAGATATCGGTTCAAACTATCACGAAGGCAATAATTTATTCAATTCAATAACACGATAACCCTGTAAACTTTGATATAAGAAAGAAGTTAAAGAGAATATACGGTATTTCACTGGAGAATTTCTTTATAGTCTTTGGATTATTGACGATTGTTTGCTGCATTCCGACGAGAACAAAGAGTATAGGGTAATTGAGAAAGCAAATACAAGAATCAGCTGATTACTCTATTCCGATTATTTGTGGTTCCAACTCCCAGGCTTACTTTGCATTTTGCACCTTCGATTATTCATCGAGTAAACATTAATAATAAAATTTCTATATCCCGATAACTGCAATTCAAGTCCCCAGCGTAGTTTTGACGGAATATTTTTGAGAAATTATACTGATCAACAAGAAGTGACTTTCTGCTGATATCTTGGTATCCAACACGCGTTCTAAGACAACTGAAACATGTTGATACAAAACCGTAGATCTATTTTTCTCCTTCTACTCACAGCGGGAATATAAATTAAACCATTTATTAATCCATCATGATGAATAAGTTTTAATAGATTAATTAGTAAACACTGTTGAGAACATACCGAGTTCAATCCAACTATTTGACAGGAAGTATATTTTAACATTAACGTATAAAATCAGGGAGAGAGAATTACAACATCGAAATTCCCGTATTCAGCCAAACCGAGCGATTTAGCTACGCATTCATTTGGGAGACGGTGGAACGAGTGATTGTGTGTGAAAATGATATGAGATTATTGTACAACAACATAAAATTATCATCATCATCTGTTTACCCTCCAGGGTCGGCTTTTCCCTCGGACACAGCGAGGGATCCCACCTCTACCGCCTCAAGGGCAGTGTCCTGGAGCTTCAGACTCTTGGTCGGGGATACAACTGGGGAGAATGACCAGTACCTCGCCCAGGCGGCCTCACCTGCTATGCTGAACAGGGGCCTTGTGGAGGGATGGGAAGATTGGAAGGGATAGGCAAGGAAGAGGGAAGGAAGCGGCCGTGGCATTATGTTAGATACCATCCCGGCATTCGCCTGGAGGAGAAGTGGGAAACCACGGAAAACCACTTCCAGGATGGCTGAGGTGGGAATCGAACCCACCTCTACTCAGTTGACCTCCCGAGGCTGAGTGGACCCCGTTCCAGCCCTCATGCCACTTTTCAAATTTCGTGGCAGAGCCGGGAATCGAACCCGGGCCTCCGGGGGTGGCAGCTAATCACACTAACCACTACACCACAGAGGCGGACACAACAACAACATAAAATATTGGGTTAATATGATAATTTAAATTAAAAACATCCGTACTGTATTTACGAAGTAGAAGTAGCCTAAACATAGCTAGTAGTAACTACAGTATTTTACTCAGATCTAGTATTTCAAGGATACAATTAGTTACATTTGATTTAATATTTTTATTAAGCTTACTAGTGTTTTTACGTTAGTATTTCTTTCGTTGTGTATTGAAATGAGTATTTTTTTCAAATATTTATTATCTGGGCAGTTCCTTTATCTTTCTTTCTTTCTTTCTTTCTACTTTGCTTGTATATATTCGTATTTTTGTCTTAAAAATGTTTGTCTAAAAAATTAGTGTTGTTTGTAGTTCTTAGTATTTTAATCAGTGCAATCGTTGCCAGCCCCGTGGTGTAGAGGTAGCGTGGCTGCCTCTTACCCGGAGGCCCCGGGTTCGACTCCCGGCCAGGTCAGGGCTTTTTACCTGGACCTCCTGGTACGAGGTCCACTCAGCTTACGTGAATAGAATTGAGGAGCTATCTGACGGTGAGATAGCGGCCCCGGTCTAGAAAGCCAAGAATAACGGCCGAGAGGATTCGTCGTGCTGACCACACGACACCTCGTAATCTGCAGGCCTTCGGGCTGAGCAGTGGTCGCTTGGGAGGCCAAGGCCCTTCAAGGGCTGTAGTGCCATGGGTGTGTGTGTGTGTGTGTGTGTAATCGTTAACAAAGAATAATATGTGTGTGGTTAAGTGTAAGAAAGGGCCAAGAGCCCTAACTTCGCCACAGAAAATAAAGGCTTTTATCTATCTATCTATTCATTGTGGGCTCGAACCCCATTGTCAGCAGCCCAGAAGAGTCTTTTCCGTTTCCCATTGTTACATCAGGCAAATGCTGGGGGGTGCACCTTAATTAAGGCCAAGGTCACTTCCTTGCTAATCCTAGTCCTGTCCTATCCTGCCTGCGTCAGAGCGATGTAAAATGTACAGCAAATAAAAAAATCGAGCAACAAATGTGTAGAATTACCGATATCTACTTCATGTTCACTAACTCATGGAGGAATTTATTGGTTATTGCTTGCATATTCTAATGTTTTAAAGACAGCATATGACAAATGTCCTCAGGGGATTAACTTATCTCAATCTTAATTTTTGATTACCTATCGATGGTCAAACATTCGTTCAGCCCAGATTATGTCATGAAGACAGCCCGTCTATCCGGGGGCTGTTTTAAGAAAACTCCCCACCCATTAGGAGTTAATGGCCACGGACAACCAGAGATGGCCATTACAATAATCATAGCGATTTACATTGCTCCTCGGCAGCATGTGTGTGTGTGTTTTTTAGAGAAGAAGTCACTATTTACAAGTCGGGTCCTCCCTGCCTTACAGCTCGTTCATATTTACGTGACATAGATAATATCCAAATTTTTATTCAAATTTATGCAAAATGATTTAATATACACCATAAGAATTAGGCTCATATCCAGTTTTTAAATTCACTCTAATATACTACACAAGCAGGTAACTTCACGAAGGGCGCTAAATAGTCATTCAAACACTTTAGAAAATTAAATCTTTTTTTTTTGTTTTTTTTTTTTTTTTTTTTTGCTATTTGCTTTACGTCGCAGCGACACAGATAGGCCTTATGGCGACGATGGGATAGGAGAGGCCTAGGAATTGGAAGGAAGCGGCCGTGGCCTTAATTAAGGTACAGCTCCGGCATTTGCCTGGTGTGAAAATGGGAAACCGTGGAAAACCATCTTCAGGGCTGCCGACAGTGGGGCTCGAACCCACTATCTCCCGATTACTGGATACTAGCCGGACTTAAGCGACTGCAGTTATCGTCCTCGGTAAAATGAAATCTAAGACAAAAGGTAGAGACTAAGTGTACTGGGCTGAGTAGCGCAGACTTTTTGAGCCAAAACTTGGTAGGTTGGATCCTCCTCAGTCAGGTGGTATTTCAAGGTACTCAAATTCCAGCACCTAATTTCTGTTAATTGAATAATAATTTTATATCTGTACATGATTTAAAGTATGCCTACCCGAGGCGGTAAAGGTGTACTCTGTTCACCCGGATGGGACGTGCGTTCGATTCACCTTCAGGAAGTCGGAAAAAATAATAAACTGGAGCGGCATCTGGGCCTGAGGTTCACTCAGCCTACACCAAAAATGAGTGCCAGCTTAATTCCTGAAAGCAAAGGCAGCCGGACATAGGGCTAACTACTCTACTCCACTAAGTGCCGACGTTAAGGAAAGTGGAAGTCTTTACATTCCACTCCTCCAAGGGCCTTCATGACCTATATGGAAATGGATTTATCAGTACTGTTTGAGTTATACCAACGAGTAAAGTTCCAAATGTGTAAAGAGAAACTTACAGTAAAAGGATACATAAGTAAAATAAACTCTGGAAAATAATAAAAAGTATTCTGGGAGTTTGAACTCTAAACCATATGCTTGTGAGACAAACGAAAAATAAAAGTGCTTTACTCCTGAGCTAACATTGCAGTGCACAGACTGCTTTCCTCTTACCGCATCAAGATTACCAAGCTTCCAATTCTGATGCATCGAAAAACTTGAAACATTTTAACCGAGATAAGTGGACTTGTCCGCCTCTGTGGTGTAGAAGTTAGTGTGATTAGCTGCCAGCCCCGAAGACCGGGTTCGATTCCAGGCTCTGCCACGAAAGTTGAAACTTTTGTACGAGGACTGGAATGGGGTCCACTCGGCCTCGGGAGGTCAACTGAGTAGAGGGAGTTCGATTCCCACATCAGCCATACTCGAAGTGATTTTCCGTGGTTCCCCACTTCCTCTCCAGGCAATTGGTAGGATGATACCTAACTTAACGCCACGGCCGCTTCCTTCCCTCTTCTTTGTCTATCCCTTCCAATCTTCCCATCCCCCACAAGGCTCCTGTTTAGCATAGCAAGTGGGGCCGCCTGGGCAAGGTACTCGTCCTCCTTCCCAGTTGTATCCAAGACCTACCTCACACTCCAGTAAGCTGCCCTTGAGGCAGTAGAGGTGGGATCCCTCACTTAGTCCGGGGGAAAAACCAACCCTGGAAGGTAAATGGATCAAATAAGTAAACATTAAATAGACTTAGAATATTGTACTACGTAATTTACGTGCCGGTCTTCTTATTCGGCCGTTTCCGGATCTCCAGTATTTTCCACAGCCAGCTCCGTTGTTTACTGATAGCGTAAGAAAAGCAACCGAGATTTTAGTTTTACAAAGCAAAGCAAAGTCACCTCCGTACAGGCCATAAAGACCCTTGGAGGAGTGGAAGGTAAAGGCACGTGATTGGGTAGAGCTCTACGCTACTCATTTTTGGTGTAGGCTGAGTGAAACTCAGGGCTTCACTCAGGGCCATATGCACCTCCGGAAGTGGAAATCTCATTTCTTAAATTTTACGTCTTTCTGACGGGGATTCGAACCCACGTCCTTCCGGGCGAACCGAGCACGCCTCTACCGCCTCGGCCAGGCAGTCCCCTCAGTTTTACAAGATTGTTCAAATCATGATTATAGCCACTGGACTTTCATAACACAGGGAGCGACATTTCATTTTAAAATCACACGTGCATCTTCTAGGATTCCAACCGTGGCCGCCTTTATGAGAAGGCAGTTGACAATGCTACTTAGTTTTAATCGCTCCCCTCTACACCACCATCCCCCTAAGAGGTAGTGCCTCTGTCTCAGCTCCGTGTTCGATCCCTGATTAATCCTGGATGAAAATAAGCCATGCTAGCTCAACCGAGGATATATCTAATATGAGAACCGGTGAACCTGGTCAAGAAAGCCAAGGAATACTGTTAAGAAGATTTCTCATTGGACGCGTGACACTCCAGTATCTAGCGTCCATTGGGCAGAGAAGCAATCGTAAAGCCTTGATGGATGTGGAAAGGGGCATGAATTTAGCTTTGCATTTTAGCTTCACTTCCCGTATACATATCGGATCCAGTACGGACATTGAAGAGTAACAAAACTGGCCGACTGTCGACCCCAACGCTCTAGGCTGTGAGATCGAATCCCAGTGCTGGCAGCTCGTAGTTGAAAGATTTATGTCAGTACTATACAGTAGTTTAAGAATATCTTGCTTTCGGTCCGGCAGAAGTTACGTAAGCACAGCCAACTAGTTGATTAGAGACTAAGTGCTGTCGTGCGAAAGGAAAAGAACTGCCCAGTCCAGTCCAATTAAATTCCAAATGTGAAGTGCCTCGTTAGAGATATTCTAGTTTACTACGAGATGCTGATCGATTCGATAAAATCCGAAATGTGATAGTAAATTTTCGTAATGAATGCATAAATTTTGAAGTACTGTACTTGTTGACAATTTAGAAGACCTTAAATTCATTTTGAACAGCAACAGCAAAGAACGTAACGAGTTCTGTTTTAATATAAACACTCAAGAAACAACATTCATAGTAATAGTCAAGCAGAAAATCATCCTGGGCGGAATCACCATTGAAATGGCGTAGCCTTTTGTTATTTTACAATTTGCTTTAGGTTGCAACGACACAGATAGGTCTTAGAGCGACGATGGGACAGGAAAAGACTAGGAGTGGTAAGAAATCGATCGTGGCCTTGATTAAAGTACAGCCAATTGCCCGGTATGCAAATGGGAAACCACGGAAAACAATCTTCAGGACTGCCGACAGTGGGGTTCGAACTAATTATCTCCCAGTTGCAAGTCGAGAGCTACGTGACCCAAACAACGCACCCACTCACTTCGTAGGAAATGGTGTCACATTTCATATACTTAGGATGATGGCTAACAGCATAATGGAGTCTGATGCAGAAATCAAAAGCAGATACAAGAAGTGAATTTCTGAGATTTTGTTTTAAATAATGTGTTTGGCTTTTGGCCCCATCAGTCATACAGCCAGCAAACCATTAAAAATTTACCAGTCACACAACACTGTACACCTACGTCAGATACAGGAAAGAAATGACAAAAATGGCGGACAGAAAATATCACCCGAGACAGCTCTTTCACACCACACACTTCCTGGATGATCTGACATTCACAATAATTCATGATTCACACTTTTTTTGAGCATGACTAAAATCAATACTAATTTCTGATTAAATAAGAGAGGTAAAAAGACACAAATTATATATTTAAATAACTATTTTTGAGAAATTGGGCTAAAATCGCATATACTCTCTGGTTGACAGGAGAGAGAAGAACTGGCACGCTGTTGGAGACAGTCTCTTTCACAACACACACACACACTCCTTGGAAGTTCTGACATTCACAATTCATGGTTTGCACTTTTCCTTGAACTTGACTAAAAAATCAATACAAATTGTTGATTAAATAAGAGAGGTAAAAAGGCAAATTAGAAATGTAAATAACTATTTTTGAGAAATTCGGCTAAAATCGCAAATAAATTTCTGAGATTAAAACTACCTGTGAGCATCTTTGACCTCCGATTCGAAACTCGTTGACGTGTCGTGGAGTGTTATGTGTTATTGGTGCCGCTTTACGGAGTCGAAGGATTGATATTAAGGGCTTCGTAAATGAACCTTCGAAATGTGGATGTTTCAAAGAATGTTCAAGATCCCACGGGTGGACGATGTCGCCCACGAAGAGGTACTCCGTCATGCTTGTAGATCATGTCAAGTCTGAGCCCTCATAAAACTCAGGGAAGAAGCCTATTTTGGCCATGTCTGAGATCCCGTGTAAATATGACGTAGGCCAAAATGGCTCAATCGGCGGAGCATCCGATGCGAGCTCAGAAGGTTGTAGGCTTAGTTCCTACTGGTGTCCAGCTGGCCAGTTTTGTTCTATACTTAACATGTCTTCGACATCTATATCAGCGCGACCTAATAAGCTATAAGTATATATCAAAGTTATCCTTGGTACGGTTCAACATTCACGATACGGCAACCCTGAAACAGGAAGCACAAGACAGGTGAAGTTACTCCACGATGATTGCCAACATTCTGTGAGGATACGGCAACACCACGAGAAGATTAATGCTCAGTCATTTTTCATTGTAGTAGAACTTCGTTATAACAACATCGGTTTCATTGACATCTCGTGTATAGTGTTAGGCGTTCTGTTGTACCAACATATTCCTCACAATGAAAGTGTTTTCCAGCCCTGCTTATTACATACTAGCAAGATACCCATGCTTCGCTACGGTATTATACTGAAATTTATAATTGAATGCTTATTGTTTTAGATATATAATCCGCCGAAATTCGCGATCTGACTCGTTTTCTGCGAGAATCCACCAAAATTCCCGATCTGACTCGTTTTCTCTTATTTTACGGCACGTTTCCTCCAATTTTTCAATCTTCCTATCCAGCAATCGAGTTCGTACTTCCCGGGCTAGGCTCAGGTATTCTTCCCGGTCAGTTGTGTACGTAAATCTTTGCCATCTTTTCCTATAATCGTTTTTAATATGGATAAAATCCTTCAGGAGATCCGGCGTGGTGTTATATTGGGTGCCTTGGCGGCACTGAACCGGCTGTCGGACTGCATTCTTAGTCATTACCCGTCCAGTAGCCGTTTCCAGCGCGGACCGCACATTTGATGACGGTCCGGAACACTATTATTATTTTTATTATTATTATTATTATTATTATTATGTGTTGCTGGAATGGCTGATGACCGGAAAACCGGAGAATCCGGAGAAAAACCTGTCCCGCCTCCGTTTTGTCCAGCACGAATGTCACATGGAGTGACCGGGATTTGAACCACGGAACCCAGTTGTGAGAGGCCGGCGCGCTGCTGCCTGAGCAACGGAGGATCCTTATAAGTACATTAATAACAGTAAAATCAATTGGTCTCACCTCCTTCTACACCCTACCGCCGTTAAGTTTATTTACCACCCCCCTCCCCCCCAAAAATAATTAAAAGAAGGCTTGTTTCTATATGTTTAAGGGAGATTCCAAACACCAATGTTCACGTCTATTACCTTCAGTTTTGAGATATAAGTATCCCCATAAAAATAATTTACTTTCTTCACTTCATTTCACACTACTCCCCCCACCCCTCTAAGTGAATTTTCCAGCAAAAAATACTTGTTTCTTTAATAGTAAAGGATCCTCTAAATACCAATTATCACGACTCTAACTTCTTCAGTTTTTGATTTATGTGTCCTCATGAAAGGAATTCATCTCCTTTACACTCCCGCCCTCCAAGATGGTTTCCCCCCAAAACGCGTTTTACTTTGTTTTTAAAGGAGATCCAAATACGAATTTTCACGTCTGTAACAACTTTAGTTTTTATTAGATGTATGTATTCTCATACAATTAAGACAATTAATTTTTCAATTCTTTCACCCCCCCCCCCAAACACTTCATTGGATTTTCCGAGAATACGTGTTTCTTTACTTTTAAAGCAGATTGCAAATATCAAATTTCACGTCTGTAACATCTTCATTTTTGAGATATCAGTAGCCTAATTAAAAGAATTCAACACCATTTTCAGTCACTTTAACCCCCCTCCACCCAAGTGGTTTTCCGAAAACTAAAAATACACGTTTCTTTATGTTTAATAGAGATAAAAGATACCATTTATCACTTCTGTAACATGTTAAGTTTTTTTAGATATACTGTAAAAATTCTCATTTTAAAATTTCACCCCTTTTGAGTTCCCCTTAAGTGGAGTTTCCAAAAACAAATCACCTCTGTTTCTTTACATTTACAGGAGATTCCAAACACCCACTTTTTACGTCTGTAACATTTTACGTTTCCAAGATAATCTGTAGATATATTCTTTCAAAAAATTCACCCCAATTTGTCACTCCTGTTTAACCGCCATTAGTTGGATTTTCCAAAAACTAAAAAACGCGTTTCTTTATTTTTAAAGGAGATCCCACATACAAATTTTCAATTCTGTAATATCCTTCGTTTCTGAGATATATGTATCCTCATTAAAGGCATTCAACCCATTTTTCACCCTTTTACACCCCTCCTATTAGGATTTACAGGAAACAAAAAAATACGTGTTCCTTTATTTTTAGAGGGGATTCTAACTACCAATTTTTACATCTGTACATTTTAAAGTTTTAAGTTGTAGACACACTCACTTTAAAAAATTCACCCCCCTTTTCACCCCCCATTATTTGGATTTTCAAAAAACGAAAAAATACGTATTTCTTTACTTTTAAAGTAGATCCAAAATACAAATGTTCAGGTCTGTAATATCTTCAGGTTCTGAAATATAAGTAGACTCAATAAAGGCATTCGACCCATTATTCACCCATTTCCACCCTTCCTATTGGGATTTTCCGAAAACAAAATAATATGTGTTTCTTTATTATTAAAGGAGATTCTAAATACCAATTTTTACATCTATAAACTTTAAAAGTTTTGAGATATAGATACACTCATTTTAAAAAATCACCCCCTTTTCACTCCCCCCCCCATTAATTGGATTTTCCACAAACAAAAAAGTACGTGTTTCATTTTCTTTTAAAGAAGATCCCAAACACCAATTTTCAGGTCTGTAATATCTTCAGGTTCTGAAATATAAGTACTGTAGACTCATGAAATGCATTCGACCCACTTTTCAACCTTTTCCACCCTTCCTATTAGGATTTTCCGAAAACAAAATATACGTGTTTCTTTATTTTTAAAGGAGATTCTAAATACCAATTTTCACATCTATAACCTTTAAAAGTTTTGAGATATAGATACACTCATTTTAAAATATTACCCCCCTTTTCACCCCCCTTAATTGGATTTTCCACAAACAAAAAAATTCGTGTTTTTTTATTTTTAAAGGAGATCCCAAACACCAATTTTCAGGTCTGTAATATCTTCAGTTTCTGAGATATAAGTAGCCTCATTAAAGGCATTCAACCCCTTTTTCACCCCTTTTCACTCCTATTGCGATTTTCCGAAAACAAAAAAATACGTATTTCTTTATTTTTAATGAAGATTCTAAATACCAATTTTTACGTCTGCGAACTTTAAAAGTTTGGAGATATAGATTCATTCATTTTAAAAATTCACCCCCTTTTCACCATCCCATTAATTGGATTTTCCAAAAACAAAAAAATACGTGTTTCTTTATTTTTAAAGGAGATCAAAAGTACCAATTTTCAGGTCTGTAATATCTTCAGTTTCTGAGATATAAGTACCGGTATCCTGATTAAAGGCATTCAACCCGTTTTTCCCCATTTTAACCCTTTTCCCCCCCTCCTATTGGGATTTTCTGAAAACAAAAAAATACGTGTTTCCTTATTTTTAAAGAAGATTCTAAATACCAATTTTTACATCTGTAAACTTTTAAAGTTTTGAGATATAGATACACTAATTTTGAAATTTCACCCCCCTTTTCACCCCCTTAGCGACGGAATATCCAAAAATCCTCTCTTAGCGAGCACCTACATCTTAATATGAATGTATCCCCAAAATTTCATTTCTTTATGTCCAGTAGTTTTGGCTCGGCGATGATGAATCTGTCACTCAGTCAGTCAGTCAGTCAGTCAGTCAGGACAAGTTATTTTATATATATAGACTAGCAAGATACCCGTGCTTCGCCACGGTATTATACTGAAATTTATAATTGAATGCTTATTGTTTTAGATATATAATCCGACGAAATTCGCGATCTGACTCGTTCTCTGCGGGAATCCACCAAAATTCCCGATCTGACTCGTTTTCTCTTATTTTACGGCACGTTTCCTCCCATTTTTCAATCTTCCTATCCAGCAATCGAGTTCGTACTTCCCGGGCTAGGCTCAGGTATTCTTCCCGGTCAGTTGTGTACGTAAATCTTTGCCATCTTTTCCTATAATCATTTTTAATATGGATAAAATCCTTCAGGAGATCCGGCGTGGTGTTATATTGGGTGCCTTGGCGGCACTGAACCTGCGGCCGGACTGCATTCTTAGTCATTACCTGTCCAGTAGCCGTTTCCAGCGCGGTCCGCACATTTGATGACGGTCCGGAACATTATTATTATTATTATTATTATTATTATTATTATTATTATTATTATTATTATTATTATTATTATTATTATTATTATTATTATTATTATTATTATTGTTATTATTATTATTGTTGTGTGTTGCTGGAATGGCTGATGACAGGGAAAACCGGAGTATCCGGAGAAAAACCTGTCCCGCCTCCGTTTTGTCCAGCACGAATGTCACATGGAGTGACCGGGATTTGAACCACGGAACCCAGCTTTGAGAGGCCGGCGCGGTGCCGCCTGTGCAACGGAGGATCCTTATAAGTACATTAATAACAGTAAAATCAATTGGTCTCACCTCCTTCTACACCCTACCGCCGTTAAGTTTATTTACCACCCCCCCCCCAAAAAAAATATTAAAAGAAGGCTTGTTTCTATATGTTTAAGGGAGATTCCAAACACCAATGTTCACGTCTATTACCTTCAGTTTTGAGATATAAGTATCCCCATAAAAATAATTTACTTTCTGCACTTCATTTCACACTACTCCCCTCCCCCCCCTCCCTCTAAGTGAATTTTCCCGCAAAAAATACTTGTTTCTTTAATAGTAAAGGATCCTCTAAATACCAATTATCACGACTCTAACTTCTTCAGTTTTTGATTTGTGTGTCCTCATGAAAGGAATTCAACTCCTTTACACTCCCGCCCTCCAAGATGGTTTCCTCCCAAAACGCGTTTTTCTTTGTTTTTAAAGGAGATCCAAATACGAATTTTCACGTCTGTAACAACTTTAGTTTTTATTAGATATATGTATTCTCATACAATTAAGTCAATTAATTTTTCAATTATTTCAACCCCCCCCCCCCAACCCTTCATTGGATTTTCTGAGAATACGTGTTTCTTTACTTTTAAAGCAGATTGCAAATATCAAATTTCACGTCTGTAACATCTTCATTTTTGAGATATCAGTAGCCTAATTAAAAGAATTCAACACCATTTTCAGTCAATTTAACCCCCCCTCCACTCAAGTGGTATTTCCGAAAACTAAAAATACACGTTTCTTTATGTTTAATAGAGATAAAAAATACCATTTTTCACTTCTGTAACATGTTAAGTTTTTTTAGATATACTGTAAAAATTCTCATTTTAAAATTTCACCCCTTTTGAGTTCCCCTTAAGTGGAGTTTCCAAAAAAAATCACCTCTGTTTCTTTACATTTACAGGAGATTCCAAACACCCACTTTTTACGTCTGTAACATTTTACGTTTCCAAGATAATCTGTAGATATAGCCTTTCAAAAAATTCACCCCAATTTGTCACTCCTGTTTAACCGCCATTAGTTGGATTTTCCAAAAACTAAAAAATGCGTTTCTTTATTTTTAAAGGAGATCCCATATAAAAATTTTCAATTCTGTAATATCCTTCGTTTCTGAGATATATGTATCCTCATTAAAGGCATTCAACCCATTTTTCACCCTTTTACACCCCTCCTATTAGGATTTACAGGAAACAAAAAAATACGTGCTCCTTTATTTTTAGATGAGATTCTAACTACCAATTTTTACATCTGTAAATTTTAAAGTTTTAAGTTGTAGACACACTCATTTTAAAAATTCACCCCCCTTTTCACCCCCCATTATTTGGATTTTCAAAAAACGAAAAAATACGTGTTTCTTTACTTTTAAAGTAGATCCAAAATACAAATGTTCAGGTCTGTAATATCTTCAGGTTCTGAAATATAAGTAGCCTCAATAAAGGCATTCAACCCATTATTCACCCTTTTCCACCCTTCCTTTTGGGATTTTCCGAAAACAAAATAATATGTGTTTCTTTATTATTAAAGGAGATTCTAAATACCAATTTTTACATCTATAAACTTTAAAAGTTTTGAGATATAGATACACTCATTTTAAGAAATCACCCCCTTTTCTCACCCCCCACCCCATTAATTGGATTTTCCACAAACAAAAAAATACGTGTTTCTTTATTTTGAAAGAAGATCCCAAACACCAATTTTCAGGTCTGTAATATCTTCAGGTTCTGAAATATAAGTACTGACTCATGAAATGCATTCGACCCATTTTTCAACCTTTTTCACCCTTCCTATTAGGATTTTCCGAAAACAAAATATACGTGTTTCTTTATTTTTAAAGGAGATTCTAAATACCAATTTTCACATCTATAACCTTTAAAAGTTTTGAGATATATATACACACATTTTAAAATATTACCAACCTTTTCACCCCCCTTAATTGGATTTTCCACAAACAAAGAAATTCGTGTTTCTTTATTTTTAAAGGAGATCCCAAACACCAATTTTCAGGTTTGTAATATCTTCAGTTTCTGAGATATAAGTAGCCTCATTAAAGGTATTCAACCCATTTTTCACCCTTTTCACTCCTCCTATTGCGATTTTCCGAAAACAAAAAAATACGTGTTTCTTTATTTTTAATGAAGATTCTAAATACCAATTTTTACATCTGCAAACTTTAAGAGTTTGGAGATATAGATACACTAATTTTAAAAATTCACCCCCTTTTCACCAATGCATTAATTGGATTTTCCAAAAACAAAAAAATACGTGTTTCTTTATTTTTAAAGGAGATCAAAAGTACCAATTTTCAGGTCTGTAATATCTTCAGTTTCTGAGATATAAGTACCGGTATCCTGATTAAAGGCATTCAACCCATTTTTCCCAATTTTCACCCTTTTTCACCCTTCCTATTGGAATTTTCTGAAAACAAACAAATACGTGTTTCCTTATTTTTAAAGAAGATTCTAAATACCAATTTTTACATCTGTAAACTTTTAAAGTTTTGAGATATAGATACACTAATTTTAAAATTTCACCCCCCTTTTCACCCCCTTAGCGACGGAATATCCAAAAATCCTCTCTTAGCGAGCACCTACATCTTAATGTGAATATATCCCCAAAATTTCATTTCTTTATGTCCAGTAGTTTTGGCTCGGCGATGATGAATCAGTCAGTCAGTCAGTCAGTCAGGACAAGCTATTTTATATATATAGATTGTATGTGTCTACCACGCATATAACGTAATTTTAAACCTCAGTTTGGAGTAGGATTTCCGCAATATGGGAACTTTCTTAACATAAGAAATAATTGCAGCCGAAGCTGAAGATGATGGCAATGACAGCGATATCATTATACGAACTGCTTTAAAATTAGACTGTGACTGTCTGGATCCACGTGTCTATGAAACGTATCCAGCAAAAGACGATTGCCTAGGTAAACGGAGGTGCAAACGGTCAGTGATATGGTAAACGAAGCGAAAAATAAGGACCGTAGTGACCTTTAAAAAGAAAAGGAAAAAGAAGAACTCTATTGTAACAGTGAGTGATGCTTTAGAAGTTGCGAACACTTTCTGCGGAGCGAGGGAACGGCGCAGTGAAGTTGTGACGCATATGAAAATAGATCGTATTTTAAAGAGTGTGTATAGGGTAAGCAGGAGAAGACATACAAAGAGTTATTCATTATTAGTTCCAAATGAAGAAGCAAGGTGAGTACTGTACGATCTAAAGCTATTTACGCAATTTAATAGATCCTGTAATTTATGGTGGACGTACTTAAATTTTGCAGTTTAAAGTTTGCAGTAATGTCAGGCGTAAAACTAAATATACAAGTCTAAAATAAGCTTAGTCAGGTTTTGTTCTATATCACTTTCCAGCTCCCTACAGTAGACTGATAGCACACATCTTGCTTACTACCCTCCTTTATAATGACACAATTTATCAGGTTCGTTGTATATCGTCCCCGTGTGGGTGGGGGTTGTAGAATAACACCCACGGTATCCCCTGTCTGTCGTAAGAGGCGACTAAAAGGGGCCCAGGGGCTCTGAACTTTGGAGCGTGGGTTGGCGACCACGGGGCCCTTAGCTGAGTCCTGGCATTGCTTCCACTTGTGCCAGGCTCCTCACTTTCATCTATCCTATCCGACCTCTCTTGGTCAACTCTTGTTCTTTTCCGACTCCGAAGCTATTAGGTTTGCGAGGGCTAGGGAGTCTTTCATTGTCACGCCCTTCGTGGCCCTTGTCTTTTTTTGGCCGATATCTTCATTTTTCGAAGTGTTGGACCCCTTCCGTATTTTCCCTCTGATTAGTGTTATATAGAGGATGGTTGCCTAGTTGTATTTCCTCTTAAAACAATAATCACCACCACCACTCCTTGAATATCGTAATGTTTTTGCTATTTGCTTCACGTCGCACCGACAGAGATAGGTCTTATGGCGACGATGGGATAGGAAAGGCCTAGGAATTTTAAGGAAGCGGCCGTGGCCTTAATTCAGGTACAGGCCCGGTATTTGCCTGGTGTAAAAATGGGAAACCACGGAAAACCATCTTTAGGGCTGCCGACAGTGGAGCTCGAATCCACTATCTCCCGATTACTGGATACTGGCCGCACTTAAGCGACTGCAGCTATCTAGCTCGGTAATATCGTAGTTTACAATATTGTTTTGTTGTTGTTGTTGTTGTTGTAGTTTGTTGTTTTAAGGGGCCTAATATCGAAGGTCATCGGCCCCACAATAGCTTTAGCTAACTGCAGACTTTTAATATGTTCACTATTAAGAAACATGGTGCTTTGGTACAGCGTAAACATTGAATATTCACCAATCAGAAATAATTAATAAATTAGAAGAGCCTCTTTCAGATGTCCCGACCCGACACTTTCAAATTAATTTCTGAAGTTAGTTTGGTTGCCTTCTCTCGTCAGAGGAGGTACCAACAGGAGACTGATGAGACAGGCTGATGGGATAGGTGGGAGATGTATGCACGACACGAAAAGCAGGCAGCACATATGTAATATGTTTGGCTGCCGCGTGTCGCCTGAAATTGGTTCCGTCCCCGGAAGGACGTGAGGGCGGCAGGAGGCAGTGGAGGTGGCAGCGAAGTTAATTCTGCCCGCGACTCCCCGAGGAACAGCTTGCTGCGTTCTTGAACCTCCATGAGACATCACTTTGTCACAGAACGTAAATAATTTTATGTTCGCTACCTAATAATATGACGAGCTGGTAAAGTAGTTTAATCTCCTACAGCACCAGTTGTCAGGCGTGCATTTTATCTGTTCCTGGCTATTGTAACTGTCGTTGACGGCTTAGTATCGGTAGAATTGCGGAAATCTTATCTCAGTAACCAATATAATGTTTCCCAATCAGATCGAAGATCTTTCAATCTTCTTCTTTTTGGTTCGGTGTCATCTGGAAATTTGCGTCACGAAATTAGCTATACGAAATGTGTGACGCGATGTTACCGTGCAGGCTGTGATGTGAAGTGTTGATGAATGGCCATGACAGACAGACAGAGACCTCCATACAGAAACAGAGAAGTGCTTCGAAATACTTGGCCTACTCCTGAATACGAATCAGTCAAGGTCTCGCTCCTACGACAGCAACTCCGTGAGAAAGAATTCGATGCCTGGCCTTACCACAAAAGGGTAAGGGTGTTATACTATATAAGGAATACACATCAGCCAATCAGTGGGTAAGAAAACCCGAAGGTTTAACCAGTAGCGACTGGAAAAATGCCATAAAACTGACAGCAAGTGTAGTTCCAGTTCGTGCATTACCTGGCAGGTCCCAAGACAATAAGCACTGTCGGCGTTGCCACAGTGAGACTGAAACATTTGGTCACGTCTTGGGTTCCTGTTCATTTAATGACATCCTACAGTATTCACGACATCATCGTATACGATCTATGATTGCTGAAGCCCTGTGAGAAAAGCATTATACAGTCTACGAGGATGTATATGGATTGTCTCAGACATGATCAAACCGGCGGATTGACATGATAGCTGTACCACCGGGCTCAAGCAAAGGGTTCATAATAGACCCCACAATTGGAACCGAAGCATCATCCACTTAACCACATGATGAACACAAGGAGAAATGTGATATATATGAACCTAGAATTCCATACTATGCCGAGAAATATCATCTGGGCTCCATAGATGTTTTAGGATTGATGATAGGAGCACAACAAAAAAGGCGAAATAAACACTGGTGAGAAACGAACCCACAACCTTATAAGAGTGACCAAGACCACTGTAGCTCCATCGGGGAAATATGGGGCGCGAAATCTGAAGTTTGTAGGTTTTGTCCCTACCGGTGTCAGGTTGGCCATTTTTGTTCTGCACTTGACAAATCTTCGGCATATGTGATATGCAATCTATGCAAACTTGTAGGCGTAAGCTGAAAGTCCATTTCAAGTACATTATAGTTATTTTGTCAAGACACCAATTTCCAGATATCCTATGGAGAAGATAATAATTACATGTTTACAAACTTGAATTTAAAGAGTTGAATATTACTAGACTACTAATAAAACTGTTATCATTCAACGAGATTTGAATGGTGAAGAAGATGAACGGTCACAGGATTGGCGGCCATGGCCTATATTGGAACTGTCCCGGTATTCGCCTGAGTGTAGGAGAATGGAAAACCACGGAAAACCATTCTCAGGACAGCTGACGGTGGGGACGAGCCCCTCTCCGTTTCCCGAATGCAGAGGTATACAGTAGAGTCACGGTAGATCCGTAGCACCGCTCACCTGTTCGGTTGGTCGGAGTGCAAGAGCGCAAGTTTGTCGAGCCACGGTCCAGCCGTGGTCACTTGTAGGCCGAAATCTACCCTGCATTGCTCCTACAACTAAATTGCCTTCATTACTCCCCTGAAGGGGGAGGTGGACCTCTTAGATGGTGACAACGTCTCTCAGGCCAGGAGATTTGTGGTGGTGGTGGTACTGGAGATGTGTGGAGAAAGGGAGGTGAAGGGATTGGCCTATATTAGGAACTGTCGCGCCATTCGCCTAAGTGCAGGAGAATGGAAAACCACTAAAAACCATTCTAAGGACAACCGACGGTGGCAAACAGCCCCTCTCCGTCTCGCAAACAGAGGTGTAGAGCCACGGTAGAGCCGTGGCCACTCCTCCTCTGCTCGGTTGGTCGGATGATTTGAGCACGGACCAGTTGTGGCCACTGGTAGGTCGAAACCTACTCTGAACTACTACTAAATGTTTTCAGTTTGTCCGGCTCCATGGCTGAATGGTTAGCATGCTGGCGTTTGGTTCAAGGAGCCCCGGGTTCGATTCCCGGCCGGGTCGGGGATTTTAACCTTAATTGGTTATTTCCGCTGGCTCGGGGATTGGGTGTGTGTGTCGTCCTTAAGCAGAAAATGAAACGAAAACAAGGAAAGAATGAAAAAATAATAAAATATCAGTCAAAATATAAAAAAATTCTAAAAATATAAAAAAAAGTCCTTCCCTGATGGGGAAGGCGGGCCTCCTAGACGATGACACCGTCTCACAGGCCAGGAGATTTGTATCAAGAGGTACGGAGAAGATGAAGGGGTTGTCGGCCTTGGCCTACACTAGGAACTGTCCTCCACTTCGATTCATCACCATTGGAATGTCACCTAATATATATTTGCCTCGGCTGCTCCATTCCCAGTTCTGGACCAAATGACTCATCAACATAATCCCACATACGCCAATGCAGTGCCTAAACCACAGTCACACTGAATACCTGACTCCACAAGCTTTACATTTCATGCACAGCATTACAGGATCCTCACTTATTTAGCTAATTTATAATACCTTACCCGTCTGTCTTTAGAATCAATGTGGCTGTGATAATAAGGAGCTAAGGTCCGAGAGACCCCACGTCCATTGTTGTAATAATAATAATAATAATAATAATAATAATAATAATAATAATAATAATAATAATAATAATCTATTATTTCAGCTACCGTGGACAATAATTTTGATTTGACGCCTATATGCTGTTTGCATGCCATTTCGTGTGTTACCAGGCATAATTTACATGCCGACATCATACGAAAAACGGCGCCGAATGGACACTTTTCAGTCCTTCAAAAATCCGACTTCCACGACTGGATTTGAACATGTGATCTTGGTATCAGGTAGCCGAAATTCTGTTACTTTATCTTTAAAACATTAATCAGTACTACAGTGATGCCTTAAAACGTCACAGTTCAAGATCGCTGATAGCACAAAATAAAATTATGTAGAAATCGTTAATTTTGATTAATCGTATTTACTACAAGACTGTCACTCGTAGTGTTTTGACTGAAACAATGTTGTGTCTTATAATAATAATAATAATAATAATAATAATAATAATAATAATAATAATAATAATAATAATAATAATAATAATAATAATCTTAATGGGCTCTTCACCCGCTTATATAGCACGGAAGATGCAAGCAGCCTGTCTTTCCCAGCCAAGGAAGGAGCCATTTAACTGGAGGTCGCGGATGCCTGGAGCCACAGCTGCAAGAATCTGTACTGCAGGATGTGGGATTAAAACGGGGAAATCCTCCGCGAGAGAGAAACTAATGTAACTTAACCTAAGACAAACAAATGTAACGTCTTGGGAGCAGACTGATGAGCACATACAGTCAGTTCCTTCTCACTTGGTACACCTCCTATATATATTTAAAACAGCAGAACGCATGTTTGAACAAATCTTTTTAGATATTTTCTTGATTTTTTTAAAATAGTGATCTCACATCGCACTAACTCAGGTAGTTATATTGATGACGATACTATAGGAAGAGGATAGTGCTATTTTTAGTAAGGTAAGCTCCAGACTTAACCTAGTATGAAAATGAGAAATGCCGGAAAACCATTTACAGTAAATTGACTACCTTCCGAATGCAAGCTTACAGCTATATGGCCGAACCATGAGCAACGGCTGAGTAGCCTAATAAGTGGTCTTGAGAGTTGGGATACCAGTTGTTGAGGAATATACATCTCGGACATATCCTGAGTTGCGACCTTCCTTTGAGCTCAGGCGATTAGCACTATACACTCAACCGCTGGTCCCAGAATCATTAGAGGAGAGACTCTCACTGTGTAAGTATGCCAGAATCCTTAATCACGAGCGGTACGCTCAATATGTTTTAAGAGAACCTCAGACCTATGGAAGAAACGGAGTCCCACTTTCGTCTGAAAGGCGTGAGACTCTTTGGAAACAACTGATGAACGCAATGGAATTCGAAGAGGACCCATCAGTATTAATGGGGATTAGGGAAGAAAGAAAGTAGAAGTGGGTGAGTCAACGTCTGGATGAGAGAAGATTTAGGGTAAGGGGAGATATAAAATATTATAAAGCGCTCTTGTTGATAATGTGCTAGCCACCGCACAAAGACAAAACAGATGTTCCTTTATAGGTGTTAAAAAGGAAAGGACTGTGTATGGAGTAGGATAATTCATTAAGAGCACAATATCACACAACGTAGTTTCTGTTAGGTACTTAAATGAGCGAATGAGGAGGGTAGATTTAGCAATTAGGTCGAGATTTGTCTCTGTGTATTCACCATGTAAGGGTGCAGGTTGGCAAGTTTTATGAAATACTAAGTAATATTGTAGTCAGAGTCAACAGAAGAGCTAAAATAGTACTAATGCGATATGTCAATGCGAGAATTGTAAATAGAACTGAAAGATATGGGATGGTGATGGGTAAATGTGGGGAAGGTATGGGGACTAAAAAGAATGGGAAGCGTTTACTGGATTTCTATGCTAGTGTGGAATTAGCAGTTACGAATATATGATGATGATGCTTGTTGTTTTAAGGGGCCTAACATCTAAGGTCATCGGCCCCGTTACGAATATATTCCTCAAGCATAGGGATATTCACTTCTATACGTAGGAGGGTAGTAGCATCAGATCCACAATGCACTATATCAAAACCAACTTAGAATTCAGTAAACCTACTAGTGTAGTGGATATTCCGTATTATATTTTGATGATACAGATCACTATCTGATCGGAACTTAAACTATCATTTGGCCTTATGTAGAGAATGGGAAATCTGTCTGCAGACGAAGAAGGGAAGATAATCTCCAGGACGAGAGAAAATTAGACGGAAGTACATGGATATGATTAGTAATGAGTAGGCCTACCAAAGAATGGACAGTCAATAGGTTCAGGATATAGGAAGATAATGCATGGCATATGGGAATGCCTGGGAACAATTGTGTGTAAAAATGGGGGTAAAAGCTAACATATGTGTGGAATGATGAAGTGAGGGCAACCTGAAAACTTAGAAAAGAAGGTGTATCAAAAATGGTTCCAAAGATAAACTAATGCAGATAGGAAATTGAAACAAACAGAGAGAAAGAAATCATTGTAGAATCTAAGAATTTATGGAACGATTTTGGTAATAACCTGGAATGATTAGGTCAAGCGGCAGGAAAACTTTCCTAGAGAGCAATAAAAATTCTTACAACGGGAAAGTAACTGGAAATGAACAGTGTTTTGGTAAATCATGTGAACTCTTAGTAGATCCGAAGGAATCACTGCACGAATGTTCTCAACGTAAAAGAAAATATTTCCGTTGAAGACACGAACAGCCGAGTTCTTGGGCAGGAGAACAACGATAACGGTGAAATTAAGCTCGATGCATAGGAAAGGATAATAAATAAAACTCCATTTTCATAAAGCATCAGGGATAGATGAAATTAGATCTGAAAGGATTAAATGTAGTGGGAAGGGAGGGATGAAATGGCTTCATAGAATAATATTAGCACGCAGTGCTGATTGGACGAAAATTTGTAATTGCATTTACTTATAAGCAAGGAAACAGGAAGGACTGCAGCAACTATCAAGATTCGCTGATCAGTATACCAGGCAAGTTGCTGACTACCATTTTGGAAGGGAGGGCGCAATCAATGGTTGAGAGTAAAGTGGATTAAAACCAGTGTGATTTCAGACCACAGAGGGGCAGTCAAGAGCATATCTTCAGTACGCGCCAAAGTAATTGAAGAATGCTAGGAGAGGAATAGACAATTATCTTGTAGATCAACAGAAGGCATATGATACTGTAGCGTGTAGAAAGGTTCGCCGTACTAAGGGATTATTACATGCAAGAGAGCCTCCGTGGCTCAGACAGCAGCGCGTCGGCCTCTCACCGCTGGATACCGTGGTTCAAATCCCGGTCACTCCATGTGAGATTTGTGCTGGACAAAGCGCAGGCGGGACAGGTTTTTCTCCGGGTACTCCGGTTTTCCCTGTCATCTTTCATTCCAGCAACACTCTCCATTATCATTTCATAGCATTTATCACTCATTATTAAATCACCTTGGGAGTGGCGACCCCATTGTAATAACAGCCTATATATGTTTCATTCATCTCATACCTGACCCGGTCAATGACTGGAAAACAGGTTGTAGGTTTTCATTTTCAAGCAATCGAAAACAGTGTTGACAGGAGAGCTGCAGTGAATATTGATGATAATATGAGCTCTTGGTTCTTCAAGGTAGTAACAGGACAAGGTTATAATATTTCAACTTTAAAAGACAAAGTCACCTCCGTACAGGCTATGAGGGCCCTTGGAGGAGTGGAAGGTAGAGGCTTCCACCACTGTTAACCACGGCACGTGATGGGGTAGAGTGGTTAGCTCTACGCCCGGCCACCTTTGCCCCCAGGAATTAACCTGGTACTCATTTTTGGTGTAGGCTGAGTGAACCTCAGGGCCATATGCACCTCAGGAAGTGGAAATCTCGTTTCTTAAATTTTAGGACTTCCTGACGGGGATTCAAACCCTCGTCCTTCCGGGCGAACCGAGCACGCCTTTACCGCCTCGGCCAGGCAGCCCCTAATATTTCAACTTTATTGTTCACAATTTTCATGGATCATTTAATGACATTTATAAAGTTGCAGTGGGCAAAGTAGCAAGCAGTTTGTTGGGGTAGTATCTTGGAGCTTGAAAATAGTGCGAGTATGATATTAAAAATAGGATTTCCAAAAGTAAATGACGTCAGTAGGAAAGAAACTTATGAGAATTGAATGTCAGGTTGTGAATACAAATTGGAACAGGTAGATCACTTGAGGTACCATGTATTCTCTCAGGATGGTAGTATGTACAGTAAGTGAAGTTAAATCAAGGTGCAGCAAATCTAATGCAGTGAGCTCGCAGTTGGTGTTAGCAGTATTTAGTAAGAAAGAACTAAGCTCCCTGGTGAAACTATCTTTGCACCGGTTTATTTTCAGACCGACTTTACTGTACGGAGTGAAAGTTGGGTGGACTCAAGTTACCCTATTCGTACTTTAGAAGTAACATACATGAAAGTAGCGAGAATTATCGTTGGTACAAACAGGTGGAAACAATGGCAGGAGGATAGTAGGAATGAGCAGATAAAGGCTATGTTAGGAATGAATTCGATGGATAAAGATGTACATATAAACCAGCTTCAGTGTCAGGGTCTGCGAGGCGAATGGAGGAGGTTAGGTTACCCAGGGGAATAATGAACTCGGTCAAGGAAGGTAAGAGGAGTAGAGGGAGCCCAACGATGGTTCCACTCAGTTTTTTATAATGTAAAGATATAATAATTAATAGTTTCGTGTGGCTATTCCTAGCTGGTTTAGCCCTTGTAAGGCAGACCCCTCCAACGTGGGTGGGTGGAAAGGGAACTGCGTGTTTTTCTAATGGAGGGTAGTGATGTGTGTAGTGTGTGAGGCCGCAGGTTTTACTCTCGACTAGTTCAGGGATATTAAATCTATACTGAGAGCTGAAGTGGGTTTCACGCAGCCTTGTGAGATCAGCAATAACGTTGTTACGCTGACCATGTGACATTCTAATACCTGCAGGTCATCGGGCTAGGTAGCAGTCATATTGGAAGATCAAATACTTCAAATACCAATATGCACCACAGCGCAGTTTATTAATTTTGTTGGTTTAACATTCTTTCTTTCTTTATTTTTAAAGGAGATTTCAAATAACAATTTTCACGTTTGTAACATCTTTAGATTTTTTTGGTATATATATTTACATTCTCATACAAATAAACCAACTAATTTTTCTATCTTTCACCCTACTCCCATTAAGGATTTTTTTCCGAAAACCAAAGGATTCGTGTTTCTTTATTTTTAAAGGAGATTCCAAATACCAATTTTCACGTCTGCAACATGTTAATTTTTTAAAAGATATACTGTAGATATGCTTATTTCAAAAATTCACCCCGTTTTTCAGTTCCCCTTAAGTGAATTTTCCAAAAACAAAATTCTTTATTTTTACAGGCAATTTCAAATACCAGTGTACAAATCCGTAACATGTTACGTGTTTGAGATAATTTTTTGCAGACATGGTCTTTTTAAAAAATTTACCCCGTTTGTCACTCCTGTTCACCACCTATTCATCGGATTATCCAAAAGCATAAAAATACGTATTTCTTTATTTTCAAAGGAGATTCCAAATACCAATTGTCATGTCTATAACATCTTCAGTTTTTGTGATATGTCTCCTCATAAAAGGTGTTGAACCGTTTTCCCCCTTTTTTCACCCCCCTTTGGGCTTTTCAGAAAACAAAAAAATACGTGTTTATTTTTAAAGGAGATTCCAAATAGCATTTTTCATGTCTTCAAACTGTACAGATTTCAAGATATAGATACACTCGTTTTAAAAATTCACTCCCTTTTTCACCCCCTTAGGGACGGAATATCCAAAAATCCTCCCTTAGCGAGCACCTACATTGTAATATGAATATATTCCAAAAATTTCATTCCTGTATGTCCAGTAGTTTTGGCTCGGCGATGATGAGTCAGTCAGTCAGTCAGTCAGGACAAGTTATTTTGTATGTATAGATTTTTAGGTAGAAGTTTCGCGGGGTATGTATGACATGTCTTGCCGATGTTCCCGGATCCTTGCTTGTGAATAACACACACCGTGCTATCGGCTTCAAATGTATTAATGTTTGTATTGTTAATGACGATGATGATTCAGGTGCAAATTTAGAATTACTTTGTTTTATAAACGTAGGAATCCTAGACATGTAGCACTTCGCATAGTTTTCACGACTTCAAAATGAACTTGTGTTTTTCAAATGAGAGCATTGTTCTTCCAATTTCGTTTTTAAGAATCTCGTGGTGGCACTTGCATTCTATTATATGCGAAGCCTCATATTTCGAAAGAATAACACACCATACAATCTCAACCTAATCACTTTCAGAATCATAAGAACTCCGTACATTACTTATATTATGGAATTCATCTGTTTCTGGTCAGCTCTGACGTAATATTAGAATTTTTGAAATGAATGACCTCTAAAAAGACACATTTCGGAGAAGACACCCGATCATCCATGATGATCGATGTGATTAAAGTGAGGTAAACAATTTTTCAGTCTTACTTGACTATTCATATCTTTATAATAGCCACGGGATCATCCTTTTGAGTGGTATTATAGTAAACGCAGGGATTGCGACATTTTTTTTTTTTTTTTTTTTTGCTAGTTGCTTTACGTCGCTCCGACACAGAGAGGTCTTATGGCGACAATGGGACAGGGAAGGGCTAGGAGTGGGAAGGAAGCGGCCGTGGTCTTAATTAAGGTACAGCCCCAGCATTTTCCTGGTGTGAAAATGGGAAACCACGGAAAACCATCTTCAGGGCTGCCGACAGTGGGGTTCGAACCTACTATCTCCCGAATACTAGATACTGGCTGCACTTAAGCGACTGCAGCTATCGAGCTCGGTGACATTTTGTTTAAAACATTCCATATGCATTGTTCGGCGTTCGAATATATTCGCCATGATGAGAAATTAGTGACATTGTGACTCAGTGATCACTCCCCTGTTGAATAAAATCATCATTATTATAATAATCATCATTATCATCATCATCATCATCACATCCTGTAACACCTATCTGGAACACAGGGCATCGACGAACTTCCGCCATTGGATTTGTTTATTCGCCGTGGAGTTGATCGCCAGTGATATTTCCTGTCCCTTCTTTCATAACACTTCTTATCTATGTGATTTTCGGTCTGCCTCTTCATCTGGTGCCTTGGGGACGTCAACAGTTCTTCTTCATTCACTGGTGTCTCATAAAAGAGGTTTACCATATGTCCAGAAAAGTGAGGTGGAAATGTGTCGAGTCCTTGAAGCGAGCTGGTCATTTACTCATACAATCGTTCGTGTACAGATAAACAAACACTGGAAAAATTGTAATAATGAAACTCGTAGAAACATATTATTATTTCGCGCAGACCTTCAGACTACTAACGATGACTGAAGGATACGGATTTCAATGCTGAAGTTGTTCTACATGAGCCCCTGCGCAGGTTTCAGACTGTTGAATAACCTTGTAAAATTAATAATAATGCTGTTTCGATTTACGTCCCACGAACTACTTTTACGCTTTGAGGAGACGCTGAGGTGCCGATATTTAGCCCAACAGGAGTCATTTTACGTGCCAGTAAATCTACCGACACGAGGCTGACGTATTTGAGCACCTTCGAATACCACCGGACTGAGCCAGGATCGAATCTGCCAAGTAGGGGTCAGCGCCTCTACCGACTGAGCCATTCAGCCCGGCCTTGTAAAGTTAGAGAGCCATTTGAAACCAAATAGAAATAATCTTTACAACCATAAACACTGACTATTTTAAAACATATTGGTGAAATACACGGAAAGAAATACTTTCATTGAATAGTCCATGGTGCCAGAGTTAAACACTTCGCTTAGGATACTTCAAGCATCCCTTTTTCGTGCATATCGAATGTAAGACATTGTATGTTGCTTCTTTTCTAGCGTTAGATATGCTGTAAAGTTGCAATAACTCATCTTTAGTTCCTTTTTCCTTTGGTCCATTGTGAGTTGATTTAACCATTCAGCTTCAGAGATGGGTCACACACATTTATGTTCATTTCTACTGAGTATTAGCAAATAATAAGTCTCGTCGCCAGAAGTCCTATTTGTGTCGGTGCGACATAAAGCCACTAGAAAAAAAAAAAACCAGGAATAAATGTTCCCTCTCTCTGACTGATATTTCTCACAAAAGAAGTGAACTTTCATGAACTTCGTCGACTGTGTAATACAGCTGCAAGTTTGAAATCTGGCCCAGTCCATTGACAATTAAGAGAGCAATAGATTTCAGAGCACGTTGAAGAAATACTATCGGTACAAAATCCAGGTACTACTGCTTTCCTTCAATCAGTACTACTACTAAAATTTTTACATTCCCTACCCTGATGGAGTACGACGGGTCTCCTGTAGGGAGACACCATATCTCAGGCCAGGAGATGCGTTGCTGTGATTTGAGGTGCGTGATAGCGAGAGGGGAGCGGCCGTGGCCAATAAAAGAAACTGTCCTGGCATTTGCCGTCGTGAGGAGAACGGAAAACCACAGAAAACCATTCTCAGGACTGCCGACTTAGGGACCAACTCACCGTCTCCCGAATTCAAAGCTGTAAAACTGTGGCCACTGTTATTCAAAGCCACTCTGTTCAGTGAAGGCAATCAGCGGATACTAAGCAAACACCATCCATCATCGCAATGCTTTTTAAGGTACTTATCGAAGGTCCATAAGTCATCTTGTTTATTGATTGTAATGATAACCTCCATATTTATTGAAATTATAAACTTTGTAATCACACCATGAACATTACTGTTCCAAGCTGTGCTCGAGACCCCTGAGAAGAATAAAAGAAATTGTCGCGAGGAATTGTTAATAGCCTGAAGTAATAGACAGGTGACAGCCCACTACTACAATTACTATCCAATTAAAACGCATTTCATTTATCCTACTCCAGACTCTGATCCTGGGAGAAAAGGTTAATTTTTTTGTACAACTTGTATAGACTTACAATCAAGAATTAAGACTCATTAATTGCTTACCTCACGCGTCTAACTACATCGCACCGAGTAAGTGTGGCTGCCGGTTTGCGTCACATACTTATCAGCTTACAGTGGGTTCGAACCCCACAGTCGGCAGCTCTGAAGATGGTTTTCTGTGGTTCCCAATTTTCACAGCAGGCAAATGTTGGGGCTGTAGCTTAATCAAGACCATGGTCGCTTCCTTCCTCCTCCTAGCTGTTCCTATCCCATAGGCGCCATAAGACGCATCTGTATTGGTGCAACGTAAATCATATAGTAAAAAACAAAAAACGAAAAACAAAAAAATCCACTCCAGTCCAGTCTTCCTTCACTTCCTCATTCTGCAAAGAGTGACGAGCTGCGAACCGCATAGTAATCGATTTAACATGTTAACTGTTTAGATGTTTTACAAGTTCGTAGCCCTCACTAAATTGAGGCTACATAGCACAGATTATCGTCCGTGTGTGTGCTTCCAAATTCTTCTTAATAAAACATGAACTTGCTAATCTCATTGTAAGGAATTCTCTACAAGAAGTTGTTCTCCGGAAACAAATAATTTGAAACCATTATGTACTAGTTGTCGTTAGTGACAGACAATGGAACCATTTATCTCTTTCTCATCATTGTTCGTGAGGGCCGAACATAATAATGGTGAGAAAAATCTGTGTAAGGGCAAATTGCTAACCGGTCGCCTTGACAGTGTTATGTCTGGGCACGAAATTAACAATATGTGAGATTTTTGCACGCACTCCTTTTTAACTTTCGATACGTACCACATCTTGCAGACGACAACTCAGATCACGTAATAGAAAGCTACAGGTGCGGCAGATGACGTCTTCTACATCCTTCACATGCACTGATCGATAGAATATGTCAACTTCTAAGAATACATTCGCGATGAAAATTCCCAAAGTTGCCGAACATTCTCCCTCCCAGATGTTTCGCTGCTTCCCTGGTTGTGTAATCATGAAAATAATATACCATTGATCGGAAGACCCTGATTTGTTTCCTGAGCTTGGCAAGAACGTTATAACGGGGATTAGATTTATATCGCATCGTGAAGTCGTCTTCAACTGGTCTGAAGCTAGGAAAGCTGCGAGTAGAGAAAGAAATTGGTCACCTTACCACATGTACTGTTAACTGTCTCGGAATTCCTGTGCAGTAACCCTTACCGACCCAGGTTTACTCGTGTCGTCTCAAAACTCACGAGCAGGGCCAGTTCTTCTTTGAATGGACAAATGTCCACCCTATTAGTGATGGGATAATAGAATACTTTTAATAATCGAATAACGTATAACCGATTATTTAAAAAATCGAATGAATAATCAATTTAAATAATCGAATGAGTTTCAAATATCATTCAGTTATTTCTTCTTTCTTAATCTGTTTACCCTCCAGGGTTGGTTTTCCCCTCAGACTCAGCGAAGGATCCCACGTCTAACGCCTCAAGGAAAGTGTCCTGGAGCGTGAGCCATTGGGTCTGGGAATACAACTGGGGAGGAGAATCATTACCTCGCCCAGGCTGCTTCACCTGCTATTCTGAACAGGAGCCTTGTGGGGGGGGGGGGGGGGGAAGATTGGAAGGAATAGGTAAGAAAGAGGAAAGGAAGCGGCCGTGGCCTTAAGTTAGGTACCATCTCGGCATTTGCCTGGAGGATGGCTGAGGTGGGAATCGAGCCCCTCTCTACTCATTTGACCTTCAGAGGCTGAGTGGACCCCGTTCCAGCCCTCGTACCACTTTTCAAATTTCGTGGCAGAGCCGGAAATCGAATCCGGACCTCTAGGGGTGGCAGCTAATCACGCTAACCACTACACCACAGAGGCAGTGATCATTCAGTTATATCGCACAGAATAATCGGATGCGTCATGAATATTTTTTTCGGTTTATGTGTGTCGGGATTGAAATAAGCGAACAGATGAACTCTTACCAAAAATAGAAATACGCCAATCTCCAACTGTTGAAACTAAATGAGTAAATTAACTGTCTTGACTTGATCTTTAATACCTCTAAATAACATTCCTTATGCAAGTAAATGCTACCTTCTGGCCGCAAAATGGAACTAAGGTCCAGTACTACCAACTGACAGTTTATTTTATCTAGCAGCGGGAAATATACCTACTTAAATTTTATGTCGTCCAGCTGCATGCATAAATGGTTAGTATGCTGGCCTTTGGTCCAATGGGTCCAGTGGGTTCCTGGTTCGATTTCCGGCCGGGTCGGAGACTTTAACTTTCATTAGTAAATTCCTATGGCTCGGGGACTGGGTGTTCGTGCCATCTTCAGCATTAGACTTCATCTTAGGAAGGGCCTCATTCTCACAGACGTGCAGGTCGCCTATTCGACGTCAACTCTAAAGACCTGCACCAGACCTTTCCGGAGGCCACACGTTGTTATTGTAAATTTATGTGAAAGGTAAAAAGGCAACAGCAAAATATTTTAATAATAATAATAATAATAATAATAATAATAATAATAATAATAATAATAATAATAATAATAATAATAATACAACTCGGTCTCTTTCATTCACCACCCATTATTTTTCCCCTGTGGGTTGGGGTAAAAAAATGAAATGGCGTATGGCTTTTAGTGCCGGGAGTGTCCGAGGACAAGTTCGACTCGCCAGATGCAGGTCGTTCGATTTGACACCCGTAGGTGACCTGCGCGTCGTGATGAGGATGAAATGATGTGAAGACGACACACACACACCCAGCCCCCGTGCCAGCGAAATCAACCAATTAAGGTTAAAATTCCTGACCCTGCCGGGAATCGAACCCGGGACCCCTGTGACCAAAGGCCAGCACGCTAACCATTTAGCCATGGAGCCGGACTGGGTTGGGGTGGCAGAATAACACACACAGCATCCCCTGCCCGTCGTAAGGGAAACGTGAGTCCCTCCTGCGGCCATCGCAAGCACCTGCTGTCCGGAGTCGTGAATTTTGAGACTCATTAGAATGTTTACTTTAGCTACCAGTTTGTAGTTGTGAGTTTTGATACTATTTGTAACTCATTTTAGCCCGTGAATTTTGAAACTCGTGGGTTTTGAGACGTAAGCTGTTTACTTACTTACTTACTTACTTACTTACTTACTTACTGCTTTTACGGACATGTTATTTTTAACCATCCATTTTATCCACACTTTATACACACATGGCAACATTTAAATTAATTCTAATTAACGCTTAAAGTTAAGTTAGAGCCCTTGTTTCTAAATATAAGTTAATCGGAACTATACCATCTTATTTCACAACACACGTAAGCATTATCGTTGAATTTTGATTGTACTGGTTTTTTATTGCGTTCCTAGCTATCTCTTTACTACACTCCTTACAATTTAAGGAGTTTGGCATTATCTTAATTTCAGGTGCTACAGAATTCCAAGTATGGCTGGTGAATAAAGAAATGACTTGCTGTAAGTAGTTAATCGGCAAATACCTAGTAAGGAATAGAGCGGATCTCACTGGAACAGTACCAGATGATGATGTGAATTTTAACCGCAAGGTGGAATATTCTTCAGTATTTAGGATTAGCATGCTCTAAGATAAGCAGAGATAAAATTCCACCACTGCCTTCCCGTTTACCGAGTCTTAGCTTACACGGAGTCATTCACTAATGTCATGGCTCCTCAAAGAATCTCTTCGCACACTGTCCAGTGAAATAGTTTCCAAAAGGACTGCTGCAGAAAAGAAACAATGAACTTAATAATTTGTTAGTTATGAAATTATTATTTCTTATACCAATATTTGTTATTTGATTACATTATTACTACGACCACACGGGCAGGAGAGAGGAGTTCCTTTTCAAAAAACGACAACAACAACAGCAAAAAATGAAAAATAGGAAAATGTATATACCTATGAAAAAGTATTAACAGAAGTTTAACAATCCAAGCTTTAGAATTTCGTAAATAACTGGGGAGAAAGTACTCTCAATTCACAAGCGTTATTAATCATATCTTTGGTGTACAGTACATCCATTTGATACTGTATAATTTACACTGCTTGTGGGTGGGGTGGGGGTGGATCGAGCTCCCAACATTTCAGATCATATGGGACAATTATCCACATCAAGGTATCTTCTTAACACATTCCCAGAGGGAAATGATAAATGTCAAAAGCTTAACACCTTTTACATTTTTTGACACTCGCTGCCCTTATTTAATAAGAAAGCAACAGAACAAAATTTGGATCATAAGCATCCAGACAAAGAGGACCAGAAGCTCATACTACGCGCTCACGTATAATTAAATAAACTGTTCATAAGAAAGGCGAAATACAAATAGAATACGACGCTGAACCCACACAAATAATCCCGAGATATGACTGCAATAAAACCTAGTGGGGCAGACGGCCCGCTGACACAGAGGACAAGTCATACTACGTTACACTTAACAATAAGGCAAAGAAGGTGAATGTCCGAAAAGCAAGAAGTAATACAATTAATTGTGTAAAAGCTTAGTCGCAATAATGCAAAACAAATAAGGGAAACGAGGGTCGACACACGTACGTCATTAACACATTTCATGACACCCTCCCGAGTGGTTACACTCGTAGCAAGAAAGCCTAGAATCTACATTTTAAAAACTAAGTTAAAAGAAAGCCCTACATTAAAACAAGGTAATCGCGGCTCAACCCTAACTGTTACATGATAGACAAGAGCACTGATATCTTCCCGTCACCACAAGCAAGTTCACATGATACGATAAGTTTTTACACTGACTGACAGAGCAAATACAACACCAAGAAGGAGTGGTCAGAACTTTATGCCAATTGCAGGGTAGACTGACGTCACTGAGGTATGCTCATGATGTGAAATGCGCCGCTGTGCTGCGCACGTAGCGAACGATAAATGGGACACGGCGTTGGCGAACGGCCCACTTCGTACCGTGATTTCTCAGCCGACAGTCATTGTAGAACGTGTTGTCGTGTGCCACAGGACACGTGTATAGCTAAGAATGCCAGGCCGCCGTCAACGGAGGCATTTCCAGCAGACAGACGACTTTACGAGGGGTATGGTGATCGGGCTGAGAAGGGCAGGTTGGTCGCTTCGTCAAATCGCAGCCGATACCCATAGGGATGTGTCCACGGTGCAGTGCCTGTGGCGAAGATGGTTGGCACAGGGACATGTGGCACGTGTGAGGGGTCCAGGCGCAGCCCGAGTGACGTCAGCACGCGAGGATCGGCGCATCCGCCGCCAAGCGGTGGCAGCCCCGCACGCCACGTCAACCGCCATTCTTCAGCATGTGCAAGACACCCTGGCTGTTCCAATATCGACCAGAACAATTTCCCGTCGATTGGTTGAAGGAGGCCTGCACTCCCGGCGTCCGCTCAGAAGACTACCATTGACTCCACAGCATAGACGTGCACGCCTGGCATGGTGCCGGGCTAGAGCGACTTGGATGAGGGAATGGCGGAACGTCGTGTTCTCCGATGAGTCACGCTTCTGTTCTGTCAGTGATAGTCACCGCAGACGAGTGTGGCGTCGGCGTGGAGAAAGGTCAAATCCGGCAGTAACTGTGGAGCGCCCTACCGCTAGACAACGCGGCGTCATGGTTTGGGGCGCTATTGCGTATGATTCCACGTCACCTCTAGTGCGTATTCAAGGCACGTTAAATGCCCACCGCTACGTGCAGCATGTGCTGCGGCCGGTGGCACTCCCGTACCTTCAGGGGCTGCCCAATGCTCTGTTTCAGCAGGATAATGCCCGCCCACACACTGCTCGCATCTCCCAACAGGCTCTACGAGGTGTACAGATGCTTCCGTGGCCAGCGTACTCTCCGGATCTCTCACCAATCGAACACGTGTGGGATCTCATTGGACGCCGTTTGCAAACTCTGCCCCAGCCTCGTACGGACGACCAACTGTGGCAAATGGTTGACAGAGAATGGAGAACCATCCCTCAGGACACCATCCGCACTCTTATTGACTCTGTACCTCGACGTGTTTCTGCGTGCATCGCCGCTCGCGGTGGTCCTACATCCTACTGAGTCGATGCCGTGCGCATTGTGTAACCTGCATATCGGTTTGAAATAAACATCAATTATTCGTCCGTGCCGTCTCTGTTTTTTCCCCAACTTTCATCCCTTTCGAACCACTCCTTCTTAGTGTTGCATTTGCTCTGTCAGTCAGTGTATTTAGCCGCCTACCTTGGAAGTTGCTCCACCTCACCTGTCGTCGCACTGATCAAGATACATACGGTCCAAGATCTCTCTTATTTATAAGGGCGAGCTGGGCGATGATTGGCGACTTAATTTGAAATCGCAGTTACGGCAGCTAAGAAATACAAGAATTAAACTCGAGTACCAACCCATAAGAATTACAATGCTGCACTAAAGAGAGTTCATTCCAAGTCGCTAGGTGGCACTCCAAACCAAGGTAGTGACATTTGTTACCAAACTTGAAAATCATGTGGTTCTCTGAAAGTTCAAGATTTCTCCGCTAGACTTCAACATATACAGGCGTTTAAGGTGTTGCCAACCAGTAGGGCAAGGTCTTACTTATGGTACAATATGATGATGATGATGATGATGATGATGATTATTATTATTATTATTATTATTATTATTATTATTATTATTATTATTATTATTATTATTATTGAACGCATTACTTGGTTGTAGAGTATTGCTGTTATGAAAACAGTAAGAATATGTTTGTTTTACGAATATGTTAATAAGTTGTAAAATTGAGCCGCATCCATATGTAGTGTGAAACTTCAGAAAATGGAAGAAGCAAAATAAGAAAAGGCTGTTTCATGCAAGAGCCTGCAGTTTGGTGGTCGGAAGTTCTATATACTTAATATGTGTAACGTGTATCTGTCTGATAACTTGTGTGAATGTACTCTCTGTATTGGTATTTACTGTATACTAATAATCAGTTCAACCTAGGTTTATGAAAATATAGACCAGAGCCTACAGTGTGTACCATATTAGCATTCTGATGGACTTTTAGTGAAAACCACAGTAACTGAGAGAAGAATATTTATCCACTTCTCTTGTCTTATGTATTACTTGAACTCGAGTACGTCGTATTCTCTTAAATCATTATGACGTTTATTGTAAAAGCAGGAACCGACATCAGAGCGTGCAGTTAATGTAGGAAAAAAATATGTATTAGTTGTAATTTTTTTTTTTTTTTTTTTTTTTTTTGCTTGTGCAGTATGTTGTAATGTCCCGCTAATTCAGACAGGTTTTCGGCGACGATGGGATTAGGGTTTGTAGCAAGGGTGTAAAGGAGAGGACACATAAGTCTCTGGCAAGATCACAATTTTATTAGAATATGGTTCCATGTATGGGACCCTCACGAGGATTTGTTGATTCAACAACTGGAAAAGAAATCCAAAGGAATGCAGCCCGATTTTTTCTGGGCGATTTCTGACAAAAGATAAATGTTACGAAAATGTTGCAATCCTTAGGCTGGGAAGACTTGGGAGAAAGGAAACGACCTGCTCGACTAAGCAATATGTCCGAGTTGTCAGTGTAAATATGGCGTCGACTTAATAAGTTAATGGCGTATGGCCTCCGGAGAGGCCTGGTGCAGGTCTTTTTCTAGTAGACGGCCTACCAGGCGACCTGCATGTCTGTGAAGATGAGGGCCCTACCCAGGATGATTTCTAATGTTGAATACGCCACACACACCCAGCCCCCGAGGCATTGGAATTAACCAATTAAGGTTAATATCCGCGACCCGGCCGAGAATCGAGCCCGGTACCCTCTGAACCGAAGGCCAGTACGCTGACCATTCAGCCAACGAGTCAGACATGGCGTCGAGTGACATTAGTGGACGAGTAAGGTGGAGTGGTCTTTTTAAAAGTAGGAAAAAATGAAATGTCGCATGGCTTTTAGTGCCGGGATATCCCAGGACGGGTTCGGCTCGCCAAGGTGCAGGTCTTTCTATTCGACCATAGGCGACCTGCGCGTCGTGATGAGGATGAAATGATGATGAAGACAACGCATACACCCAGCCCCCGCGCCGTAGGAATTAACCAATTAAGGTTAAAATCCCCGACCCGGCCGGGAATCGAACCCGGGACCCTCTGAACCGAAGGCCAGTACGCTGACCGTTCAGCCAACGAGTCGGACTTAAAAGTAGGAACGATGGCAATATGAAAATAAAGTTGAATTTCAAGTGGACAAATTGATGTAAATATTCGTTTGTAGGAAGAGGAGTGAGGGAATGGAATAATTTAGCAGGGGAGATATTCAATAAAATTAAAATTTCTTTGACATTATTTCAGAATAGGTAAACAACTAATAGTGAATTTGCCACCTAGGCGACTGCCCTAAATGTAAATCAATGGTACTTGATTGATTGATTGATTGATTGATTGATTGATTGATTGATTGATTGATTGATTGATTGATTGATTGATTGATTGATTGATTGAAATGGCTTGGACTGCGAAGGAAGGGTTTGGTCTTAATTAAGGTATAGCCACAACATTTGCCTGGTATGAACGTGAGAAACCACGGAAAACCACCTTCAGGGCTGCCAGTGGGGTTCCAACCCACTATCTCCCGATTACAAGCTCACCGCTGCGCGCCCCTAACCACACGGCCAACTCGCTCGGTATGTAGACTATGTATGAATGTATCTAATGTCACCGCTCATTGGTAAGACCTGTCTGTTGAATGCTATACTGCATGCTCATTTAAACTAAACGAAATCTCTCTCCGTATTGTTCGATGCACTGTTGTATGTATACCAAAACAATCCCCTTCCACATATCGATATCGCTGTACTGAGCTTCTCTGCCACAAAGAATGGTCTTGATGAGGTTAGGGAAAGTAGGAACGGAGAAAGAACAAACACACAAAGAGCCTGAGGTGACACATAAATGAGCAGTACATTAAATAAAAATCGTAACGCGCACTTTCAATCTGTGTGGATTTACTGGATTCTGCTTTCGTAAGAAACGAAAAATATTGCCAAAGAAATGAGAAGATGAATAGCAGGTCAAGACATCTCATAAAAGTCTCCCATATTTCCTGGTTAAAAGTTTTATATCCCGTTTCAATATCTTCTTTCGTTCAGTCTCTCAAGGTAGAAGTTTAGCAAGTAAGGAACAGGGTTAGCGGAACCTGTGTCTTGCACAGTAAGATCTTATATTGCCGTCGGCTGTAAAGTAAACAACCTCTTTTCCTTTGTTTCCTCGTTCTTTTGTTAAAAGATTCCTTTCTTCTATTTCACTTAACTGTCTATAATACATCATTTGCACAGTTCTAAATCAGTGCTCTTTCCTACGCCGACTGAAACAAAAGAGAAGAGATTAAATAATAATGGTATGGTTTCTTTTAGCTGTATTAAAAACACATTTGCAACTTATCTTTAATCTTCACGAACAAATATAATAGAGCAGTATTACAGGGAGTAGCTCTGTATAGGTACTTAGTACGTTCCTCCAGGTTCGCCCGGTATTAATTATTCTATCATATCTGTACTGAGAGAGGACAAAGAAGTACTTGGCTAACGAACATCTTCTTGGCCACACTTTGAAATCACGGTTTTGTATTATATTCTCCCCTTCGTCCACGTAATAAAGTAACTGTTTGGTGGTCAAATCTCAAACTTCATTTGCCCCATAAAATAACAATAATAATAATAATAATAATAATAATAATAATAATAATAATAATAATAATAATAATAATAATAATAACAACAATAATAATAATATAATATGATGTAATTGTTTGTAGTTATACTTCCTTGATGTAAGGGTCTTGATATATTATGGTCAGCAGCTTCATGTACTTGTTATGTGCATGAATTCGTGCCTTGCAATGGATGATGATTATGATAAAGTAGTGTTTGTATCTATAACCATCAGAGGATAGGGTCGAGAATAAAATGATACCCTAAATATTACGAATTATCGCAGCATTTGCTTGGAGTTAAAGTGAGGAAATCTAAGAAAACCGTTCGCTCCAGCGTAATATCGATAGTTTTACCAACATGTGTAAGAACCCTTGCGGAACGAAATTTCGGCACCTCAGTGGCTTCAAACCCGTAATCCGTTTGCCCTCCAGAGTTGGTTTTTCCTTCGGACTCAGCGAGGAATCCCACCTCTACCGCCTCAAGGGCAGTGTCGTGGAGCGTGAGACTTTAGGTTTGGGAGGAGGACCAGTACCTCGCCCAGGTGGCCTCACCTGCTATGCTGAACAGGGACCTTGTGAGGGGATGGGAAGATCGGAAGGGATAAACGAGGAAGAGAGAAAGAAGCGGCCATAGTTGTAAGTTAAGTACCATCCCAGCATTTGCTGGAGAAGTGGTAAACCACTTCGAGGATGGCTGAGGTGGAAATCGAATCCCCTCTGCTCAGTTGATCTCCCGAGGCTGAGTGGACCCTATTCCAGCCCTCGCAACATTTTTCAAATTTCGTAGCAGAGCCGTGAATCGAACCCGGGCCTCCGGAGGTGGCAGGTAATCACAGTAACTACTACACCACAGAGGAGGACTCTGTATTCTTTTTAATATGAATACGGCGTGTGAATTGGAGAAAACATAGCAGTTTGAAAAAAAAAATGAAATGGCGTATGGCTTTTAGTGCCGGGAGTGTCCGAGGACATTTTCGGCTCGCCAGTTGCAGGTCTTTTGATTTGACTCCCGTAGGCGACCTGCGCGGCATGATGAGTATGAAATGATGGTGAAGACGACACATACACCCAGCCTCCGTGCCAGCGAAATTAACCAGTAATGGTTCAAATTCCCGACCTTGCCGTGAATCGAACCCGGGACCCCTGTGACCAAAGGCCAGCACGCTAACCATTCAGCCATGGAGCCGGGCATAGCAGTTTCAATCAACTACCGGTATATATAATTTCAGTTTCACAGTATTATTTAATATAATGTCAGCCTCCATAGCGTAACGGTTAGCACTATTAGCTGCTGTCATCGGGGGCCCGAGTTCGATTCCCTGTGCTGCCAGAAATGACAGGAGTGCTGGTACGTACATGGTTAAACTGGTACAAGCAGCTCACCTCCATGGAGTGGGGAGGTGCCCGAAAAGAGCCGCGCCACCTCGGGATGAAGATACGAGTACTTACTTAATAAATGGAAGAAATGCAGTAATTTTATATTATAGTGTTTTTACAGAAACAAAGTCATTCTGTGAACGTGACAGCTACACTCAATCGATGGTATCTCTTGAGGCGACGAGCAACTCATTAAAGGTGTTGATGTCCGTGAACGCATTGGCTAGCTCTCACATCGATATCTATAATTATTGGCAAATCACTGTCAGTAATTCCAGCATTGGCACTAGGTTGGGTGACGTCTTCGCGCTTGCGTTTCTTCCATTCGGCACTCGGGATAACTTTCTGCCCTTTCTACGAAGTGTCGTTTCCTGAATTTCCGCTTCTATAAATTCGTCATATAGCTCGAAATATTCAAAGTTTTGAACTAATTTTTGTAATTAGTGTTACTCTGTTGCAATAAATAATTCAGTCACATAATTCACTATATTTTGCATAGAATGGCTTTCATTTCACTTAAATCAGTTAACGCATGTATCTCAAAGGAAACTGGCCACCCGGAACGGAACGTTCGAAAAGCACGTCGATTCCTCGCCGTGACTTTGAAAAGTTTCAAGAATAGTTCTTATTGGCACACGCTTAAACTTTTGTCCTACTTAAAAAGTTTTTTGCAGAATCCGTGCGTTTCTCGTACCGAAAGTTGCAAACATTTTTCAGTTTGGCTTAAGAGTTCCTCAACGGTAGGTGAACCTTTCATGGAAACTTGTGCGCTTCATGTCTAATTAAGGGCCGGTTCTACCACCTACTGGTAAAGTAGCGCGTAACTTGCCCTCCGCGTAAAAGGATGTTTCCGTTCGACCTCCCCCAGGTAGCGCTATCGGCAGCATAAATCGTAGTTACCCGGCGCGTAATATATCGGCCACTTCGAGGGCCCGATAAGACTTTACCTGCCGGGCAAGTGTTAAACTTTATTAGCTGTATTTTTGGTGACATACAACTTAAATTACCTTAATATACAGAAAAAAGCACGATACTCTAACAGTGGCCGATGTTGTATTTCAGAATCTTGAACATTAATACTTTCCTTGAGTTGCATCGGTCCCTTCTTATCACTCGCATTTTAAGGTCTTGCAGGACCTCATTTTACTATCTTTTTAACATTCTCGATGAAGTTTCCATATTTTATCTGTTTATGAAACCTAACACCTTCTTAAATTATTACTGTTAACATATTCGTAGGGTTACACATACGCATAAAATAATTTATTTAGTGAACTGACCCTCAACAGGTTTGCCATAAGACACAGATTCTAACTTTGCTCATTCAAAGTTTTAGTGAACTTCCTTTCCGCTGAACTACTTTCGGGTACTAAATGAAATGAAATGTCGTATGGCTTTTAGTGCCGGGATATCCCAGGACGGGTTCGGCTCGCCAGGTGCAGGTCTTTCTATTTGACTCCCGTAGGCAACCTGCGCGTCGTGATGAGGATGACATGATGATGAAGACAACACATACACCCAGCCCCCGTGCCAGTGGAATTAACCAATTAAGGTTAAAATCCCAGACCCGGCCTGGAATCGAACCCGGGACCCTCTGAACCGCTGACCGTTCAGCCAACGAGTCGGACTTTCGGGTACTGAAACACTGCTATTCGTTTGGGGATCACTGGTGGTGATTGGTGGATTTAATTCAAGATTTTAAGAAACATTAACTACCTGATTTGTTTTCCAAGCCCTCCATAGGATAAAAATGAAATTGATAGGCCTAATGCACTGACAAACTTAATTTAAAAGACAAAAAATAAACACTTGTGAATCCTTTTGGGTTGTATGAAAGACTGTTCACCGTGTCATCTGGTCAGACAGGGGAGAACGTTTAAGGCTGTAAGCGAGAGAAATCCATCCCAATCCTTCAACTTATAGGAAACTTATGTTGTCGGAAGGAAATGCCGATTTCTTTGAAGCAAATTGGTGATCACTATGCGCAACTCGCCTGTACTGTAATGTGCGCGGTTTATATTGCATAACGTTTCATTATTATCTTATAACAACGTCAGAGTTATGCCTAATAAAGCAGAAGAGTAGGCGATTGACTTTTCCTACGAAAATCCGTAGGTCCCAGAATTCCGAAATGATATTAGAACAGTTGGAAATTCACGAACAACAGACATACAACTATTAACAGAACTTGTGAGTAGGATGTATCACCCTACAAAGACCAGCAATACAAGGAAGCTTGATGCAGAAAGTACTACATTTACTACGGACTACAAGAACTTGGAAATGAATATATATGTGTGTATGTGGTATTCTTAGTGGTTCATTTGCCATCTCTGTGGACTAAGTCTTAAAGTTTATCGAGGAAAATAATAATGACGGACCGCCCTCTGTAGGCAGCAAGAAGAAACTTAACGATCTCTCTTTTAGGACAGTGTTTACATTATTTTCTTTTAATAGTTCCCTTGTGCGCTTTACGGACAAATCTTCTGGGATAATGAATGTATCCACAACAAGAAAACATGAAATCTACGTTAAAATATAATTGAAACATATGAAACTCCCGCCTACAGAAAATAAAAAGCACAGACAAAAGACGAGAGCACTCTAAGTGTAAATGCAAGCGAATGTATACTCTACTTGCTCCAAGCCATATTTGAATAGCAAGTGATGTTTCTTTCTTCCCAAAAATGTTCCAATTTCCTTATTTGGAAGCTGAGGATAGTAAAATTGTGTGAGACGGCCTCGTTGTCAATTTATAAAACATTCAAAGCAATGCAATGCAAAGCAGAGCAAAGCAAAGTAAAGCGAAGCCATCTCTGCACAGGACTCGAAAGACCCTTGGAGGAGTGGAAGGTTAAGACATCCATTATCTGCAACCTCAGCATTAAGTGGACCAGAGTGGTTAAATCTGTTCTGGCCGCTTTTGGCCGGAATAATTAATCCTGGCATCATTTTTGGTGTAGACTCAGTCAGCATCAGAGCCACATATGTATCTCCCGAAGGGGAAATCTCGTATCTAAATGTTTCCTCTTCCTGACGGGGAATTGAACCCTCACCTTTTTGCCTTTATTGCATCGACCAGGCAGCCTATTATAAAATATATAATTAAACAATAATTATTTTCGAATTTAATAATGTGTATATTTTAAAATGATTCTCTCGCCCGTAATTCTAATCCGTAAGATCCAGATTAAAATACAGGTTTGTCTTCTGCAATAATAATAATAATAATAATAATAATAATAATAATAATAATAATAATAATAATAATAATAATAATAATAATAATAATAATAATAAAGTTGTACGCATGAATGGCTTCGTTGGTGCGATCATGTGAGGCGAATGGAGGACGATGGGTTACCTACGAGAATAATGTACTCGGACACGGAGGGTAAGAGACGTAGAGGGGGACCAAGATGACGATGGTTGTTATTTTAATGGAGTCCGGTTCCACGGCTAAAAGATTAGCGTAATGCCCTTTGGTCTAAGGGGTCCCGGATTCGATTCTCGGCCGGGTCGGGAACTTTAACCTTCATTGGTTAATACCGATGGCTCGGCTCTGGGTGTAGGCACCGTCTTCATCATTGGAATTCATCGTAGGTAGGGCCTCATCCTTACAGACGCGCTGTCGCCTACACGGTGTCATATCGAAAGACCTGCATCAGGACTCTTCAAAGATCACACGCCATTTTTATAACACATTATGTATCTTTTTTGTTAGGGAGACGCACGTCAAAAAATCTGCGAATACCTCACATAGCACTCCATAAGAAAAAACACTCTGTTCTATTATAAACGTCTCTTTTCGAACAACGCTGTCCTAAAAACATTCACGCAGAAACTTGGTTAATTCGAACCGAACCGAACCAAACCAAACCAAACCAAACCAAACCAGACCAGACCAAGCCAAACCAAACCAAACCAAACCAGACCCTATGGCGCAACAGCCCCGAAGGGCTATGGCTTACCAAGCGACCGCTGCTCAGCCCGAACGAAGGCCTGCAGATATGTCGTGTCATCAGCACGACGGATCCCATCAGCCATTGTTCTTGACTTTCTGTATCGGGACCACTATCTCAGAATCAGATAGCTCCTCAATTTTAATTACGTAGGATGAGTGGACCTCGAACCAGCCCTCAGATTCAGGTAAAAAAATCCCTGACCTGGCTGGGAATCGAACTCGGTACCTCCAGGTAAGAGGCGGGCACGCTACCTCTACACCGCGTGACCGGCTAATTCGAAACGGAGAGGTCTAAAAAAGAACCGAATTGAACGATAGTGCACTCTGTACTCGCCCGAATCTCGAATTCAAAACGATCCCGACTTTTAATTAGTTCCTCGAGTTGCAGTGACAGTAGAATAACCGGGCGAGTTGGCCGTGCGGTTAGGGGCGCGGAGTTGTGAGCTTGCATTCGAGCCCCACTGTCGGCAGCCCTGAAGATGGTTTTCCGTAGTTTCCAATTTTCACACCAGGCAAATGCTGGGGCTATACCTTCATTAAGGCCACGGCCGCTTCCTTCCCATTCCTGGGCCTTTCCTGTAAGAATCGTCGCCGTAAAACCTATCTGTGTCGGTGCGACGTAAAGCAAATTCTAAAAATAAAAAGAAGACTTTAGAATATGGCGAAATAATTACATGCCATAAAACTGTACATACCGCATTGTCATTTAAAAGAACCATCTGCAAATAACAACAGATATATTAGCAAGTGTTCCCACGTTCCCCCTTCCAATCTTTCATTAGCCGGTGGAATATTTCATTTCTTCGGCTGACAACTATCATTCAGCTCTAGTAGGAGTTCTGGATTTAGGCCTAATTAGAAGTTTTCCTGATTACCGAAACTCAAAATTCGCTATCTGGAAGCCTGTTCAATGAATATTCCCTCACCGGGCGAGTTGGCTATGCAGTTAGGGGCGCGTAGCTGTGAGCTCGCATCCGGAAGATAGTGGGTTCGAATCCCACTGTCGGCAGCCCTGAAGATAGTTGTCCGTGGTTTCCCATTTTCACACCAGGCAAACCTATCTGTGTCGGTGCGACGTAAAGGGAAGTAGCGAATATTCCCTCAGGCATAAAAGAGCTTCAAACTTACCGTAACTTCGCAACAATTACAGTTTCGTTTCCAGTAACACCTTTGTCTTTTATATCTAGGCAGCATTCCATAATAGTTTAACATATTTTTTCAAAATATTGGAGTTTTAATTTGGTCTGTAATTCGAATTAAACAATTTAAAATTCATGTTTAATTTTTAACATTGTGTAGCATAGGAAACCCAAGGAATAATTCACGAATTTTAATTAAAACCGTTCGAATTAACGTTTCACTGTATTAACATTTTATCACCGTGCTCAGCTGTCGGCCTGAGGTTGCAGGTGGTGGTCACCATACATCTAGCATCGTGCCTGCCCTGCGCAACAGGCTCTCTTAAAATCTGGTCTCTGATTCATAATATTAACAAATTTTTGCTCCTGAAAGACAACACTTCTGATAAACAAAAGGCGATAACTCCATGTAACACGGAAAGGATGTGTGGTTAGTGCCAACAAATTTCTCTCCCAGGAAGTCAGAGTGTTCGTGGGAGGTTTCCGAGAATTCACTAACATCCCAAATCCCTCAACTCTGCAGACAGGGTGGACATGAAATGAGTTTGGTGAGCTACAAACGAAACTTTATAGCGCTAAGCATGTGTTCATATTGCTCCCGTAATTTTAATGGAAACGATCTCTTTATGGATTCTGTTTAAAATATTGTCTCAAAATAAAAGGCGACGTTGTTATTAAATTCTTTGTAGAACCCCGGTTATGAAGCTCTTCAACTTTATGGTGATGCTCTAAAGCTGGCTGAAAAGAAATCTCTCAAAAAATGTGTTCATAATATACTTGCTTTTCTTTCAATATACTCCCATATTTAATATACAATGATTATCCATGTCATCTGTAATGTGTTTTTATTTTATGAGGGAACAGTATAAAGCAGTGGATAGTGAGCAAATATCCATTTACGGTAAGATTAGATTTGGACTGCTGATACTATAGTACGCGTATAAAGTATTCTTCTTTTCAAAATTTAGTGTTTCATTTCCGAATTATATCGATATTCACTGGCAACTTTGTATATGAATTTTCCTTTCCCGTGAACACCATTCACTAGAAATAAATCTCGCTGGTGAGATAAAATCTTATTCCAGTCCTGAAAGGCTTTTCTTTAATACTGACTAGATAGGGATTCCTAATGTTTGACACATTTATTTCTCCGGTAGTTCCGGGTTAAATATATAAAAACTGTGCTCGTCTAATTACAGCCCTAGACCTTTCAAGATGGAAGAACCCTATATTTTGGAGTGGACTTGATCAGCGTCACGACTTCCTCTGCCGTACTGTTTCGATTCGGTCATTGCGTTTTCAGCCTCTCATTTTAAATAGCTTCTCCGTTGACCTCACGAGGTTGAGAGAAACTCGTTCCAACCCTGGCATCTCTAAAAGTTAAAATGTCTGCTGAGGATATGAAAGGCCATCAAACCGAGCAAATAGATGTGCGGTTTGAGGTCACGTAGCTATCAGCTTGCATTCGGGAGATACTGGTTCGAACCCCACTGTCGGCAGCCCTGAAGATGGTTTTCCGTGGTTTCCCATTTTCACACCAGGCGAACGCTGGGGCTGTACCTTAATTAAGGCCACGGTCGCTTCCTTACCATTTTTATTCCTTTCCTAGCCTATCGTCGCCATAATACGTAAATTTTTTTTAAAAAAGAACATCAACTAGGGTAAAAATGAAAGACGCCTCACCAACCTCAATCTGGGAAGAGAAGAACCAAAAGACAGATCTGAAGTGAGTCTGACAAAATACGATAGAAGCACTACTAGACAGAGCCGGCGACCAGTGTTTAAGACGTATCTCAGAAGCCGTGGGCTCCTGGGGAAAGTAAAATGAGCTTTTTCTTGAATCATTTTGTAAGGCGAGATTTTCCTTGCAGGTCAAACTGGACATCGCATGCATAAAATGGAGGTTATGGACTAGATGGACGTGATACATTGAACATTGCTCTAAATATAAACACAGTTCTGTATCAGAACAAATACAATTTAATCAAATGTAGTAATATTTAGGCCGGCCACGTGGTGTAGGGGTAGCGTGTTTGCCTCTTACCCGGAGGCCCCGGGTTCGACTCCCGGTCAGGTCAGGGTTTTTTACCCGGACCTGAAGGCTGGTTCGAGGTCCACTCAGCCTACGTGATCAGAATTGAGGAGCTATCTGACGGTGAGATAGCGGCCCCGGTCTAGAAAGCCAAGAATAACGGCCGAGGGGATTCGTCGTGCTAACCGCACGACACCTCGTAATCTGCAGGCCTTCGGGCTGTGCAGCGGTCGCTTGGTAGGCCAAGGCCCTTCAAGGGCTGTAGTGCCATGGGGTTTGTTTGTTTGTTTGTTTTATTAATATTTAGACATTATCATACTATGCAAATCAACGATTGCATAGACGACTGGCTTACGTGTGTAAATACACAATTATTCATTTCACAGACTTCACGTTCAACAGTATGTGGCTTTTGTTTTGTGAAAATACGACTCGCTATGCTAATAATAATAATAATAATAATAATAATAATAATAATAATAATAATAATAATAATAATAATAATAATAATAATCCCCATGTGGGGATTTTCCGGTTACCTCCATCGGGCGCGTCCCATTGGAATTGGGGAAGCTCGCTGGCTCTGCCGCCAGCAGAGTCAGAGGGTAGTAGGAAAATAAAATACCACCGTGAAAAAAAAACTGGTGCCTTGCCAGGGTTACGGCGAAGACTGGTAAATGACCAGAAGCCAGAAAACATCTTGAGGCAACCTCCAGGGCTAACAACCCTAGTTGTAAAAGGATGGGTACCCGTCCAAAGCAAAGTCAAGTCAAAAAGCATAATGGCACAACATTTCAAGAAACATACCCCAGGGGGTAAATCTTCGGATAAATCCCTCGTCGTGAACGCCACGGCGCACGAGTCTCGTTGGGATTCTGGGGGAGACTCGACATCATGCAAGAGACGAGTCGGAGAGTCTCGGTGTACCCCGAAGAGTCAAAAACTCAGGCCAAAATCTAAAACCTTTCTAGCAACTTTCAACATAAATTCACTTACACAAACTGGCAAGCTGAAAACCCTCACCAAAGCTCTTCACGAAAATCAGATATCCATAATGGCCCTACAGGAAACAAGGTACCCAGATGAAGAGGTTTTTGAATCCGAAGGCTACCGATTTTTCAAGAGCAAAGCGCAAAGAGGAATCCTCAATGGAGCTGTGATGCTTGGAACCGCGTTTGCTGTTAGAACCAAGATCCTTAAATCGGTTGCAAATTTCGAACCTGTGAATGACAGATTGTCTATACTCACAATTAAATGCGCGAACAAAACCTACGCCCTAGTTAACGCACATGCTCCTACAAACGATAAGAACAAATCTGATCCAGACGAAGTTGATAGTTTCTGGGACCTACTGGAGGAAAAATTAAACAAAACCCCCAAACACCATGTCAAGCTTCTTTTGGGTGACGTCAATGCCCAACTAGGTCGTGAACAGAAGTACAAGAGAGTTATAGGAAATTACCCTGCTCACAAAAGAACAAATCCAAACGGCAAAAGACTGGTGTCCATTTGCGAAAATCACAACCTGCAGGTCATGTCGACCCATTTTTGCCATCTACCCAGAAAGCAAATGACTTGGCGTTCTCCCGTCCAAGCTCTCGGAGAGTTCCAAATTGATCATGTTGCAATCTCCAGGAGAAACAGCCCTGAGATTATGAATATCAAGGTAAAGAAAGGCATCAATGTGGCCTCAGATCATTATATGTCTCTTATCAAATTCAAACCAATTCCCGCAAACACAAGGAAGACAACCAAACAGATCACACGCTTCGACAATGATAAACTTCGGCAAAGGGTCGAGGAGTTCCAGGAGAAGGCTAGACCAAATGACACTGACTTTAACAACGCCAAAAGTCTCCTTGTTGAGGCCGCCAAAGACGTTGCAGAAATCAAGAGAGGCAAAAAGCATGCCTGGTGGAATGGTACCTGCGAATCAGTCCTCCAAGAAAGACTCAATGGAAACAGTACTACTCTACGAAATCAGAAAACGATTGGGAAACCTACAAACTCCAACGTGCCCAAGCAGCTAGGGTGTTCAGAACTGAGAAACGTAAATACGAAAAATCTCTCATTGAAAAGATAGAACAAAACTTTAGGAAGAATGAAAGCAGAGAGTACTACAGAGCCTTCAAACGCAAGCTCACTGGCTATAAACCACCATCTCTATGCTTTGAGCGAAAGGAAGGCACACTGGCGACATCAAATGAAGAAAATTGCAGCATTCTGGCAGATTACTTCAAGAATTTACTTAATTGCTCTAAACCTCAAAGCGCCATTGAGACCAAGGAACCCTTACTCAGGTACCCAGATTCCAGACCACCCGACAGAGATGAAATCAAGCGCCACATTGCCCGTCTCAAAAATAACAAAGCGCCGGGGGAAGACTCAGTAGTAGCAGAACTATGGAAATATGCCCCAGAGGAATCACTTGATATCTTGCAAAAGCAAATAGAAGAAATTTGGAACAAGGAGACCCTACCCGAAGATTGGAAAATAGCTTTCATCCATCCATTACACAAAAAAGGCAGTATGAAGAACATCAACAACTACAGAGGAATATCTTTGCTACCCGTGACTTACAAAATTCTATCACTTGCCATCCTGGACACAAGTGGAACATCAAATAGGTAAATACCAAGGAGGGTTCAGAAAAGGTCGCCCAACAGCTGAACAGATCCAAAATCTCAAAACGATCATCAGATATTGTACGCTAAAGTCCAAGAAGTACGTGTCTGTCTTTGTGGACTTTAAGAAAGCGTACGACTCCATTCACCGGGAAGTCCTGCTAAACATCTTAAATGAATTTGGAGTTGATTTGAAACTGCTGGCATTAATTAGAGCCACCCTGACCGATACAAAATCCAAGGTGAAATTCCACGGATGTCTCTCGCATTCCTTTGACATAAAAACAGGAGTCCGACAAGGTGATGGGCTATCCCCGATACTCTTCAACTGTGTTCTTGAAAAGATCATCAGAACCTGGCGGGTGAGATTACAGGAAACCAACTACAGTCCATTGAGAATAGGAACCAAATCCAAGGGGATCGCAACAGACTGCTTAGCATTTGCCGATGATATTGCTGTTCTCTCAAACGACATAGAAACCGCTAGAGCTCAAGTTGAAATTTTAAAGGAAATTGCCGAACAAACTGGTTTGCAGATATCATTTGAGAAAACAGAAGTAATGACTAACATCAAAGAGGCTCCACCAAAACTCCATACAATATACGGGGACATCACCCGAGTAGACAAATTCAAATACCTGGGTGAGATCATCATGAAAAATGGACTGGACAAAGAAGCACTTCAGGAGCGAGTACGCAAACTGGAAATAGCCTACCAAACATCCCGCACAATCTACAACAAAAAATGCCTTTCCCAAAACACCAAGATACGTCACTATGAAACAGTTCTGAAGCCAGTAGTTCTATATGCAGCCGAAACCCTGTCTCTAAATGCCAACAAAGGACTCCTTGAAGAACTGGAGAAAAGAGAACGCAAAATTGTGAGAGGAATCTTGGGATCAAAGTACAGGAATGGAATCCGTCAAAAGAGATCCAACAATGAAGTCTACAGCAAAATAGAGAAAATTACCGACACAATCAGAAAAAGACGGGCACGATTTTACGGTCATCTGAAAAGAATGGACGGAAGAAAGTTAACTAAAGAAATCTTTCACTTTCTTGATTTAAACCCCAAAACCACAATTCCCTGGTTTAGAAATACCAAAGAAGACGTGCAAATGCTACATATCTCAGCTGAAGACGCCCTTAACAGAGATCTCTTCAGCAAGAAAATATTGACGAACGGGCTAAACCGAGACGAGCAGCCGAAGAGAAGACACGGTGCCCCTTGGGCAGAGGAGCATAAGCAGGCCCACTCACAAAGAATGAGGGAAATTTGGGCTCTAAAGAAGGCCAAGTTCAGTGTCAAATCATCATCATCATCATCATCATCATCTATATAAATAAAGTTTTAGTGGGTCCGCTGTCTTTGACTGCGTTTATTTCGCCAATTTTTCAGATATTTATCGGTTTTAGGTCAACTCAAGACCGTATCAGTGGTTTTTATTTTTCGTGTCTGTTTGTCTGTCTGTTCCACCATCACGGCGAAACGGCTGGATAGATCTTGACCAAACTTCATATTTAGAGTATACTCATCCCGAGGAAGGTTTCGAAATAAATATAATTTAAAAATTTCTGAGTAGACGGGGGATTTTTACGAACATCAGAACAGTTTCCTTCCATTTTCTCTTATACTATTGATTTTCTGTAAAATCTGTGGACTATATGTGAAATGCCCCTTCATTATAAACAATTTTTGTTATGTACTTAATTTCGCTTACTCTTCAAATGACGGAGAAAATTACTATTTTCTGCGGGTCACATGCTCTGCATTGAGTGACCGACAGACCGACAACGAACCTACAGGTTACCATGGCAACGTCTCTGGCTGCTTGTCAGCAGGGAAGTAACGTACTGCCATTTTCCTCATCATTCCTGTAAACTCATGGTTGTTCCTTGGGTAGAAAGCAAGAGAGACATCAATCGGCCTATCTGCGGGATATTGGCGGAATACCGTTGGAGGTTACAATCGTTCTCGAATAGTAATTGGGGGCTTTGTTAATATTCGAACAGTATCGCGGAGTTAAGTCAATTATTTCACACCGTAAGGTGTTTTCTGGCTTTTACTATAATTCCTACTACCGAGCGCGATAGCTGCAGTCCCTTAAGTGCGGCCAGTATCCAGTATTCGGGATATAGTGGGTTCGAGCCCCACTGTCGGCAGCCCTGAAGATGGTTTTCCATGGTTTCCCATTTTCACACCAGGCAAACACTGGGGCTGTACCTTAATTACGGCCACGGCCGCTTCCTTCCCACTCCTAGTCCTTTCCTGTCCCATCATCGCCATAAGACCTATCTGTGTCGCTGCGACATAAAACCACTAGCAATATATATATATATATTGTTGTTTGAGTCATCAGTCCATAGACTGGTTTGATGCAGCTTCCCATGCCACCCTATCATGCGCTAACCTTTTCATTTCTACGTAACTATTGCATCCTATGTCTGCTCTAATCTGCTTGTCATACTCATACCTTGGTCTACCCCTACCGTTCTTACCACCTACACTTCCTTCAAAAACCAACTGAACAAGTCCTGGGTGTCTTAAGATGTGTCCTATCATTCTCTCTCTTCTTCTCGTCAAATTTAGCCAAATCGATCTCCTCTCACCAATTCGATTCAGTATCTCTTTATTTGTGATTCGACCTATCCATCTCACCTTCAGCATTCTTCTGTAACACCACATTTCAAAAGCTTCTATTCTCTTTCTTTCTGAGCTAGTTATCGTCCATGTTTCACTTCCATACAATGCCACGCTCCACACGAAAGTCTTCAAAAACATCTTTCTAATTCCGATATCAATGTTTGAAGTGAGCAAATTTCTTTTCTTAAGAAAGCTCTTCCTTGCTTGTGCTAGTCTGCATTTAATGTCCTCCTTACTTCTGCCATCGTTAGTTATTTCACTACCCAAGTAACAATATTCATCTACTTCCTTTAAGACTTTATTTCCTAATCTAATATTTCCTGCATCACCTGCCTTCGTTCGACTGCACTCCATTACTTTTGTTTTGGACTTATTTATTTTCATCTTGTACTCCTTACCCAAGACTTCATCCATACCATTCAGCAACTTCTCGAGATCTTCTGCAGTCTCAGATAAAATAACAATATCATCGGCAAATCTCAAGGTTTTGATTTCCTCTCCTTGGACTGTGATTCCCTTTCCAAATTTCTCTTTGATTTCCTTTACTGCCTGTTCTATGTAAACATTGAAAAGGAGAGGGGACAAACTGCAGCCTTGCCTCACTCCTTTCTGGATTGCTGCTTCTTTTTCAAAGCCGTCGATTCTTATCACTGCAGACTGATTTTTATACAGGTTGTATATAATTCTTCGTTCTCGGTATCTGATCCCTATCATCCTCAGAATCATAAATAGCTTGTTCCAATCAACATTATCGAATGCCTTTTCTAGATCTACGAATGCCATGTACGTGGGCTTGTCCTTCTTGATTCGATCCTCTAAGATCAGACGTAAAGTCAGGATTGCTTCACGTGTTCCTACATTTCTCCTGAAGCCAAATTGATCTTCTCCCAACTCAGCTTCAACTTGTTTTTCCATTCTTCTGTAAATAATACGTGTTAAAATTTTGCAGGCATGAGATACTAAACTAATGGTGCGGTAGTTTTCACACCTGTCAGCACCGGCTTGCTTAGGAATAGGTATAACAACATTCTGTCGAAAATCGGATGGGACTTCTCCTGTCTCATACATCCTGCACACTAAATGATATAACCTTACCATGCTGGTTTCTCCTAAGGCAGTCAGTAGTTCAGAGGGAATATCATCAATTCCAGGTGCCTTGTTCCTATTTAGGTCACTCACAGCTCTGTCAAACTCTGACCTCAAAATTGGGTCCCCCATTTCATCAGCATCAACAGCCTCTTCATGTTTCAGAACCAAATTATCTACATCTTTACCTTGATACAACTGTTGGATATGCTCCTGCCACCTTTCTGCTTTGTCTTCTTTCCCTAGAAGTGGCTTTCAATCTGAGCTCTTAATATTCATGCACCTAGATTTCCTTTCTCCAAAGGTTTCCTTGATTTTCCTGTATGCAGCATCTACCTTTCCCAGGACCATACAGCCTTCGACATCCTTGCGCACTTCTCCTTCAGCCATTCTTCCTTAGCTACCTTGCACTTTCTATCCACTTGATTCTTTAATCGCCTGTATTATTTTCTGCCCTCTACATTTCTAGCATTCTTGTATTTTTGTCGTTCATCAATCAGGTCTAGTATCTCCTGAGTTATCCACTGATTCTTAGTTGATCTTTTCTTGCTTCCTAACATTTCTTCAGCCGCCCTACTGACTTCATTTTTCATGACTCTCCACTCTTCCTCTATTGTGTTTCCTTCAGCCTTTTCATTTAGTCCTTGTGCAACATGTTCCTTGAAACAACCTCTCACACTCTTTTCTTTCAACTTGTCTAGATCCCATCATTTTGCATTCTTTCCTTTCTTCAATTTCTTCAACTTCAGATGGCATTTCATGACCAACAAGTTGTGGTCAGAGTCCACGTCTGCTCCTGGGAAAGTTTTGCAATCCAACACCTGGTTTCTGAATCTCTGCCTAATCATAATGAAGTCTATTTGATACCTTCCAGTGTCTCCGGGTCTCGTCCACGTATACAGCCGTCGTTTGTGATGTTTGAACCAAGTATTGGCAAGGACTAAATTATGGTCAGTGCAGAATTCAACCAGCCGACTTCCTCTTTCGTTCCTTTGTCCCAATCCGAATTCTCCTACTGTACTACCTTCTCTTCCTTGGCCTACCACAGCATTCCAGTCTCCCATCACAATTAGATTCTCGTCACCTTTTACATATTGAATTAAATCTTCTATCTCCTCATATATTCTTTCGATTTCTTCATCATCCGCTGAACTAGTAGGCATATAGACCTGCACTATTGTGGTGAGCATTGGTTTGGTGTCTATCTTGACAACAATAATTCTTTCACTATGCTGGTCGTAGTAGCTTATCCGCTGCCCTATTTTCTTATTCATTATTAAACCAACTCCTGTATTTCCCCTGTTTGATTTCGTGTTGATAATTCGGTAGTCGCCTGACCAAAGATCCTGTTCTTCCTGCCAACGTACTTCACTTATACCAACTACATCTAACTTTAGCCTATCCATCTCCCTTTTCAGATTCTCTAACCTACCACAACGATTCAAACTTCTAACATTCCACGCTCCGACTCGCAGAATGTCAGTATCCATCTTCCTGATGATCGCCCCCTCTCGTGTAGTCCCCACCCGGAGATCCGAATGGGGGACTAGTTTACCTCCGGAATATTTTACCCGGGAGGAAGCCATCATCAGTACATCATTCATACAGAGAGAGCTGCATGTCCTCGGGAGTTAGTTACGGCTGTAGTTTCCCGTTGCTTTCAGCCGTGTAGCAGTATCAACACAGCTAAGCCATGTTGAGTATTATTACAAGACCGTGTCAGTCAATCATCTAGACTGACGCCCTTGCAACTACCAAAAGGCTTCGATGAACCATTCGTTAGTCTGGTCTCTCAACAGATACCCATCCGATATGGTTGCACCTGCGGCTCGACTATCTGCATCTTGGGACACGCAAGCCTCCCCACCTCGGCAAGGTCACATGGTTGGCAGAGGAGGATATATATATAATTTCTACTGTATTTTTATTCTGTTCTATTGTAGTTTAATTTCTTGCCTCTGCCTTGCCTCTTTAGGCTTAAGTAATAACACAATAAGTCTTCTTCTTATCTGTTTACCTAAGAATCCCTGCGCCTAAATTTTTCCTCTGTTACCGCTTTCTTATATCCGTAACTCATACCATCACACTTTATTGAGGAACATTTCATTTTTCAATTCATGCACTTGGTATTTACATATTAGTCCTATCCGGCTGTCGTCAGTTATAATCCTATTTTCTATTCATTTCAACTTCTTTGACTGTATTTCATTCTTCCTTAATTACTCCGTATGTATGAGAGTGCTAATCCAGGAACATGGACACAATTTTCTTTGAGGAAAAATTCCAAGCTGTTAAAATGTATAACTTTTGGCCCCGGAAAATATCGAAATCTGGATGCATTTTAATGACGGCGCAGACCTTCGTTTCGAGGTAGTTGGTGGTTAAACTGTAACTTGTATTACAAAACAGATAGCAGAATCGCTGTTCAATTTGGAGAGATCTACAATTTTGATCCTATGCTTATTGTCGTGTCTCGATTGTTGGTACGTTACATAGAACTGCATTTCTCGATTATAATCAGCTCGATTGTGACTGGAATTAGAAAAGGGGCCTCTCCGTCTATACTGTGAATGGCGGTTGCTAAGTGAGCCTGCCGTTACAGTAGAAATTCTGGAGTTCGATTGTGATTGGCAGTAGGAAATGTGGCCTGCTATTATCTACGAAACTTCCCCAATGCCTACCTTACATCGGAAACAATGTATGATGTACTCCCTGTTTTGTTTCTCGAATAGCGCTAAGAGACATGCAATTCAATATAATCTTAATCACTGACTTTACAGTAATTTACGGAAAAATCCGTAGACAATGTAGAATACTGTAGCGAAGCACGGGTACATTTGCTAGTAATAATAATAACAAAGGCGATCCTTCATTTCCGGATGGTGTCGTTTATCTTCTCCACGTGGGTGTATATTTCGTTGTTGTGCCTTCTTCTGTATTTGCCCTTTTCCCCAAGATTTTTCTCAAAATCTTCCTTTCTTTGGCCTCTAGATTTTCAGTCACGCCTCTCTTGTTACTAGTGAGACACTCCACAGCACTCTCTTGTCGGAGGACACTACAGTAGTGTCTCAGCTTCACACTGAAGGCATCCTTAGTTGTCTAGTATTCCATTTCCATTTTGTTCATGCGTGACACGAAGGCTTCTTTCTCGGAGATGCTGGGGTCTATCCACTCTCCCAAGTACTTAGTTTTCTGCTCGCTGATTTTTCCTTGCCCCACTGGTTAAATGGGCGCCGGCTTGATATTCGTTATGAACACCGTTTTCTTAAAGGAAATCTGCTTCTCTGCTTTTGCCCTAAATTGATTAATTGGCTTTGTGGCTGTGTCTAGAAAATCAGAAAAAAATGCGACATCATCTGCAAAGGGGTGAAGGCCCTCATATTCTAACTCCCGTCTTGACCTCAGAGGCACCTGAAATCTTTACCCTAAACTGAACTTTAGAGGTGGTGTCGGTGAGGGTTTGGTGGATGATCGCTCTTGTTTTGTTTTCTTTTAGAACTTGGATTAGCGTGGAACGATCAAACGAGTCATCGGCCATCTTGAAATCTACGAAGAACATCCACAAACTTCTTGTTCCTCAGCTTCAGATAAGAAAGAATGGATTTCGGGACATGAGCACCCTTTCCTGAAACCACCTTAGTACTCTCCCAGTTGTGGATCCCGTTGTTGTTCTTCTGCCTTAGCCAAAAGAGCTTTTGAGATAATATTTTAGATTATTAGGAGAAGAGAGATGCCGTGGTAATTGTTCACATCCATCTTGTCACCCTTCTTATGAAGGAATGGATCAGGGCAGACGTCCATTCATTAGGATGTTTCTTAGTTTCCAAAATCTTGCAGATAATTTATGTTAGTTTATCCAGAGCCTTCTCGCCTGTGTACTTCTAATGTTCGGCAATTATGGAGTCCTCACCAGGCACCTTGCTGTTCTTAGTCACTGAATGATCTGTTTGATTTCTTCTTTCGTGGCAGGAGATGAATCTGGGCGAACGTGTACTTTATCCTCAAAAGGGAATGTGGCCTTCGGAGCTTCACAGTCGAGAAGGGCTGTGAATTATTTTGTCTGGCCTTGGCAGTTTGTCCTTACAGTTAAGAGCCGCTTTACCATGGGAGTTTTTGAATTGTGGGATTGGAGGGTTGTATTTGCTGTGATTTTAATTAAAGGTGCTGTAGAAGATTCGCGTGTTTGACCTATAGAAGTCAAGTTGAATTTGTGTCAGCTGCAAATTGTCGAACGCACGTTTCGTTTTACAGATGATCGTTTCAGCGTGTATTCTGGAGTCCAGAAAGTTTGCCCTATTAGTTTCATAGTTTTGCAAGTTCATTCTCTGTCAGGCAAGCTCCTTTTGCCGTACCACTGCACCGCATTCACTGTTCCAACAAGTATGTTTCCTTGGATAGGAAGGTGGGACTGTCTCCTTAGCTGTTACCACCAGTGCCTCCCGTAGTTGTTCCCAGTTCTCGAAAACCAAGTATTCTAGCTTCTTGGTGAACTTGGATTTTGGCTTTTCTGCGACAAATCTCTCAATCTTTCTTGCATGATCCTTTCTGATGATTCTCGGAAGTCGATTAACTTTAATATTGAACAGATAATGATTCTATTCCAGGATGGCACTTCTCGGAAACTTTACATTCTGGATCTCTCGTTGTGCTCTCCGAGAGGTGGTGACGTGGTCAATTCGGAACTATCTTGGGAGGAGATTTGGATATGTCCAAACCTTTTCCGTCCTGGACAAATATTTGAAGGATCTTGTTTTTAGGACTAGGATGAAGGCGTTACACAGTTCTACGAGTCTCTGTCTCCGTTGTGGATGGTTCTTTGGGTAATCGGATAATTTCCAACAACGTTTTCAATTTTTTCCTTTGCTCAGATAAGCATTGAAATCTCTGACCAGGACGATGATGTATGTGTTAGGAACTGATCTGTTCCTTCAGTATGTTTTATTTATTTGCCTGGTTGATTGCTGCATGTATGTTGACGATGGTGTGGACTTTATTCGTGCTTTGGAAGGAAAGAGCCTAGAGTTGACCATTAGCCGAGATGAAGTCAGTGACTGAACCTAGAATTTCTTGCTGACGATAAACCCTGTGCCGAGGTGAGGTACAATTTTTATTACACGTTTGCCAGCTTTACCTTTGAAGATCCTGTAACCTTGCCACTTGAAGGCGTGTTCATCAGTAAATCTTTTTTCTGCATTGAAGCAATTAGCAGTTGATGCTGGGACAGGATATCAGTAAGTTGTTTCAGTTTATTGAACTACAGAAGAGAATCAATGTTAAAGGTTGCGAAGAAGATCCGCTGTTTGTGACTGATCTTGTTTATAGGAGCCTCCAATCCCTCCGAGCATATCAGTGTGGGCTCCCCAGAATTCGAAAGCGTGCGTGCGTCTCTCAAGGTGACGGTGGATTGGTTACAACCTGAGTTGCTTAGTAGCTTCTGATGGAGATTTTGGCGTGGTTTAGACAGTTGAATTGTTTCTTGGAGAAGGCTATGTTCTCTACAGACCAAGTTACTTCCGAGACATGGAGAGAGCTTGATGTTCAGATCAATCTGGCATTTCCTCCATAACTCACGCTTCGGTTTTCTAGCCGGTAAACGGGTGGTTGATTGCAGTGGTTTCCCACTATTATTATTCCCAATATTATTCTTTCTTTTGTCGAATTTAGTCATCTTAGGACCACCTAAAGTAACCCACTACATTCACTTCGGTTTGTTTCCTGCTTCCTTTCTTGCTTTCTAAAAGTTCTTCGTTATTACACTGTGTTTTACTTCCTCTCTTCTCTCCAGATGTTATTGCTTTCTCGTGGAAACTCTTGAAATTTTGTATCAATCTCTTACAAGTTGTTCTGCCCTGTATTATATCTACTGCTATTCCCATCTCTATTTGTACTTTGCATCCACTGATTGCCATTTTTGCTCTTGTAAACATGATTAAAATTTGTTTTGTGAGTCCGGCATTATCCATCCTCATTATGGGACTAAATAATTTAACTCTCCTCTTTCTGATCGTATCAGACATTCTTTCAGTTATTTTATTTTTGTAGAGGCCTGCTTTCTTCCTGTGTCCGCATTTAGGGCAGTCACCCAGGTGGTGACAGATTCCCTACCTGCAAAGAATTCGGAAAATGATTGAACATCTCCTTAGGTAAATTATTCCAATCTCTAACTCTCCTTCCTATAAATGAATACTTGCTCCAATTTGTCCTCTTGGATTCCAACTTTATCTCCGTATTGTGATCTTTCATATTTTTCAAAACACCACTCAAATCTATTCGTCTACTAATGCCATTCCACGCCATCTCCCCGCTGACAGCTCGAAACATACCACTTAGTCGAGCAGATCGTCTACTTTCTTCTAAGTCTTCCCAGCCCAAACTTTGCAACATTTTGTAACGCTACTCTTTTGTCGGAAATCATCCACAACAAGTCGAACTGCTTTTATTTGTATTTTTTCCAGTTCTAGAATCAAGTAGTCCTGGTGAGGGTCCATTAAACTGAAACCGCACTCTAGTTGGGGTCCTACCAGAGACTTATTAGACCTCTCATTTACATCCTTAATACAGCCCCTAAATAGCCTCATAAACATGCTCAGAGGTTTATACCCTTTATTTACAATCCCATTTATGTGATTACTTCAACGAAGATATTTCCTTGTATTAACACCTAGATACTTGCAGTGATTTCCACAAAAGAACTTTCACCCCATTAAACTGAGAGGACGTTTCCTATTAGTGAAAGTCGCAACCTGACTTTTAACTCCGTTTATCATAATACGATTGCCTGCTGTCCATCTCACAATATTATCGAGGTCATTTTGCAGTTGCTCACAATCTTGTAACTTAACTTGTAGCGTAAAGTCCTATAATACTGCCTTGTCGATTTCCTCTCATAATGATTATAAGATCAGATAATGCTTCACCTACTCTAATTCTCTGAGTCCTATTTTCTAAAAAATAGCCACTCATTCAGTCACTCTTTTTTCTATTCAAATTGCACTCACTTTTGGCAATAGTCTCCAATGATCTACTCTATCATATGCCTTGGATAGGCCAATCGCGATACAGTACATTTGACCTCCTGAATCCGAAATATTTGTTGTATTTTGCTGGAATCCTACAAGTTGAGTTTCATTGGAATAACCTTTACTAAACCTGAACTGTGTTCTATCGAACCATTTATTAATTTCGAAAACATTTATAATATAATCAGAAAGAATGCTTTCCCAAAGCTTGCATGCAATGCATGTCAAACTTACTGGCCTGTAATTTTCAGCTTTATGTCTTCCACTCTTTCCTTTATACACAGGGGTTACTATAGCAACTCTCTATTCATTTGGTGAAGCTCCTTCATGCAAACACTAATCAATTATGTACTTCAGATGTGGTATTATATCCCAACCCATTGTCTTTAGTACATCCCGAGACATCTTACCAATTCAGCTGCTTTTCTAGTTTTCAACCTTTGTATCTTATTGTAAAATTCTTTGTTATCGTAGGTAAATTTTAATACATTTTTAATATTAGTCAGCTCCTCTTTCTGGACATTATCCTCATAACCAACAATCTTTACATAGCCTAAAGTCGATGGCGTACTTCTGCTTTCTGTACATTCTCGCATACACACTCCGCTTGTTCATTAATCATTCCGGGCCGAAGACCTACGATGTTAGGCCCCTTAAAACAACAAGCAAGCATCATTAATGATTCCCGGAATGTACTTCTTCGAACCTGTTTCTGCTTTAATGTACTCATACATACCCTTTCATTTTCACTAAGATTTGTATCACAGCCAATTATGCTTGCAATTATGTTATCTTTAGCTGACTTTTTCACTAGATTCAATTTCCTAGTTTCCTACAATTTTTCTTTACTTCCACAACCATTTCAACTCTATTTTTTAACCTGCACCTCCTTCTTAATAACTTTACTTTTCCGTTATAATATAGTGGGTTTTTACCATTCCTTGCAACTTTTGAAGGTACATGCCTGTTTACACATTCCTCAACAACTGCTTTAAACCCACCCCAGAGTCTGTCTACATTATTATTTACCGTTTTCTACCGATCATAATTACATTTTATAAACTCTCTCATGCCTGGCTCATCACCCATATGATACCGCCTAATAGTCCTACATTTACGACCTTCCTTCCTATCACATTCATTTTTAACTACGACAAAAACAGCTTCGTAATCATTAATACCATCTGTTACTTCAGTTTCTCTATAGAGGTTTACCAGTACCACTTCCAGAGTATTCTATCCTTTAGTTGGTTCCATCACTTTCTGATTCAGCTGTCCTTCCCAGATTAACTTATTTGCCATTTGCTTGTCATGCTTTCTGTCGTTCGCATAACCTTCCAAATTGAAATTGAGATCGCGCGCTAAAATCACGTTCCTTCCCATATCGTTTCCCACATTTCTGCATCCAACATATAATTTCTCCTATTACAATATCTGGTAAGTATATATGTATTAAATTACTCGATTATCTTTGGAAATATTCTGGTTTAATTACCGTGTTGTAGCTTCTGATTTTAGTTTTGATAAAGAGACTCTTCATGTCATAGGTATCTTGTCATTTCGTGAGGTTGTTTCGATTTCCTTGCTCTGGATTTGTTTACTTCTTTGTCTCGACCAATAATTTGAATTACTCCCCCCGAGTACTTACATTTTATATCCTGTCTATTTATCCACTTCCAAAGTTAGTCATAAATTTGGTCTTTTCAAAAGATATCTGAAGTCCAACTTTCTCTACATTTTCCTTCAAAAGGTTTGCCTGGGTAAGTGCTGTTTGTATATTCTCAGAAAGTATTACAATATCGTCAGCGAAGATAAACAGTTTATACTTACCCCGCAAATTTCTATCCTAGCCGTATCATAGTGGATTACTCTTTCTTTCAGCTTTTCTTCCCATTCTCTCTTTACCTTTTCCAATTCACAGTTAAAAAGAATCGGGGTTAACCATCTCCCTATCCCAAGCCATTCATTGGAAATTCCCCTGAGATCTCTCCCACGAATTTCACTTTAGACTTCGTGTCCGTGAGAATATCTCTGATTATACTTATTGAATTTGAATCTACTCCGAATTCCTCCAAAATGTGAAATAAGGAATTTCTGTCTGTTGAATCATAAGCTTTCCTGAAATCCACGAAGATTATGACCTAGTTCTTGCTCCTGATCATTATGTCCCATATTATTGTTTTCAGATTGAATATCTGCTCAGTGTATAACCTGCCTTTTCTGAACCTTCTTGATATTCATATTAGTGTTTATCAACTCTAGGCTCAGTCCTGTTCTGGAGAGCTTTCGGTAAGATCATATATGTGACCGATACAAGGGAGAGTCCTCTCTAGTTGTTGACTTCTTATCACCTTTTTTGTGTGGTGGGTGTATCAATGCATTCGTCGAATCTTCTGGAATTCTTTCTGTCTGCCAAATGTCTCCCAGTTCCTCCCTTGCTTGATTACCAGATTCCTTCCACAACTCGGCAATCTTCTCCTGCGGCTTTATTATTACTTAGGTGTTGTATGCTGACTTTTATTTCTTTCTCATCAGGTGGTTCCGATTCTCCATTTTTAATTTGTGGTTGATTGATAGTAAGCTTTCCTTCAGGATATTTTCAGTTCAGAAGTTTTTACACATATCGTGCCAAAATGTCACAGTTGTCTTCATTATTGAGTCCAATGATTCCCTCTTCGTCATTAAAACCATGACTGGTCGCTTGATTGTTCCTCTTTAAATATTTTGTGAAAGTTTATCGTAATTTTCTTAATGAAGTCTTCCCCAATTTGGGTGAGTCAGCTTTTTTCATACTTCCTTTTGACAATTCTTACAGTTTTTGATGTTTGCTTTCGTATTATGTTACATTTTCGAAAATTCTCATTAGTTTGACACGAATGCCATCTTTCCCACGCTTCCAGTGTCTCAGTGATAGCACCTTCACTTTCTTCATTCGACCATCGGTGCTTCTTGTTCCTTATTAGAGGACAGAGTTCTTGAGCAGCGTTTTGCAGCCTGGTTTTCAGGTCTTCCTAGTTCTCTGGTTCACCTTCTTGTTGTTTCTTAGTATTTCAGCATTATATCGAACTCCTTCAGTTGCTCGATTCTAGACTCTGTTTTGTGGAGTGAAGCTCATTTTGATGGTCACGAGGAAATGGCCGCTGTTAATGTTGCGGCTCATTTTATCACGTTTACATTCCCCACATTATTATTATTATTATTATTATTATTATTATTATTATTATTATTATTATTATTATTATTATTATTATTATTCGTTTAGGCCTACGATGGACCACGTGGTTCTGAACTCTGGTGAGCTCTTTTCTTCTTTTTCCCCTTATTATTATTATTATTATTATTATTATTATTATTATTATTATTAAAGTACTTGTTTCCTAGTCCTTTCCCCAATTATTTGGGGTCGACATTAATGAGGATTATTTAGTTTTACGGATGGATACTCTACCTGACACCAACCCTTTGTGAAGATATGTATTTGCTATCGCGTGTTTCTGCAGAGAGTGCTAGAGGAATTAGTGTAATCAAACGCGGCTAAAATTCCCGCCTGAGCAGGAATCGAACCCGGACTCCTATGAACCAAAGGCCACTACATTTCAGGCCCCAGGGTTGGTTTTCCTCCGGACTCAGCGAGGGATCCCACTTCTACCGCCTCAAGAGCAGTGCCCTGGAATGTAAGACGGGGATACAATTGGGAAGGAGGACTAGTACCCTGTTAAGGTGTCCTCACCTGCTATGCTATGCTGAACAAGCGCTTTGTGGGGGAGGGAGGACAGGAATGGATAGGCAAAGAATATGGAAGGAAGCGGCCGTGGCCTTTAGTTAGTTACCATCCAGACATTTACCTGGAGCAGAAGGGGGAAACCGCGGAAAACCACGTCGAGGATGGATGAATAGGGAATCAAACCCCCTCTACTCATTTGACCTCGCAAGGCTGAGCGGACCCCATTCTTGTACTCGTACCACTTTCCAAATTTCGTGGCAGAGCTGGGACTCGAACCCGGACCTGGGGGGCAGTGGCAGCTTATTATTATTATTATTATTATTATTATTATTATTATTATTATTATTATTATTATGTCCACCTCTGTGGTGTAGTGGTGAGTGTGATTAGCTGCCACCCCTGGAGGCCCCGGTGTGATTCCCGGCTCTGCCACAAATTTTGAAAAGTGGTACGAGGATTGGGACGATGTCCACTCAGCCTCGGAATGTCAACTGAGTAGAGGGGGGTTCGATTCCCTCCTCAGCCACCCTCGAAGTGGTTTTCATGTGGTTTCCACTTCTCTAGGCGAATGCCGGGGTGGTACCTAACTTAAAACCACGACCTCTTCCTTCCCTCTTCCCCGTCTATCCCTTCCAATCTTCCCATCCCCTCACAAGGCCCCTGTTCAGCATAGCAAGTGAGGCCGCCTGGGCGAGGTGCTGGTCCTTCTTCCCAGTTGTACCCACGACCCAAACTCTCACGTTCCAGGTCACTGCCCTTGAGGCGGTAGATGTGAGATCCCTCACTGAGTCCGAGGGAAAAACCAAGCCTGGATGGTAAACTGATTAAGATTAAGATTATTATTATTATTATTATTATTATTATTATTATTATTATTTTGCTAGTTGCTTTACGTTGCACCGACACAGGTAGGTCTTATGGCGACGATGAGACAGGGAAGGGCTAAGAGTGGGAAGGAAGCGGCCGTGGTCTTAATTAAGGTACAGCCCCAGCATTTGCCTGCTGTGAAAATGGGAAACCATGGTGTGGCTACTCCAACCACTACTCTTATACCTTCATATCTTCCACACAATATAAATAACATTTGTTTGAGCGCCAGTTGCTTTTTTTAAGAAAAACAACAAAATTCGGTAGAGCATACCTCTTATATCAATTATCTCAAGGCGTGAGGTGATAAACTCACATATCTGGCAATATACAGGGATATGGATCAGGACAATATTAAATTACTGTTGCATTTCCACAATTGAGGATTGTACATGGAGCTGGTCACTTATTATAATTAAAATAAAACTGAGTTTATGACTATAATTTACGTCACAATGAACAATCATTGACGTCTTTTAATTTAACAAAAAATATATATATAGTGAGATTTGCGGTACTAATAAAAGGAAAATTTAATCTAAACAAAAAAAGCTATTGGCATGAACTTGAAGTGAGATGTGATATCGCCGCTGAATACATTCTTCTTCATGTTATGAATGCATAACATGTCTGATGCTTTAATTACCTGATGTCTGCACACACCGCTGTTGAACTTGAAATTCTTGGGAAAACCTATGAGCTGAAGTCGGGAGCCGTCTGCTGTTATCTTCTTATATAACAAGGAGTTGGCCTACATACCATGTACGCGTGTAGGGAGCTCCAATGTAATTACGTCCACCCAATATATTATAAGTAATTGACAATATTATTGAAACATCTTGTGAAGTCCATCCTCACAAGAAGATGATGTTTCTTTATCAGCATAGTACCCGTCTCTGCTCGGATACAACCACCACTTGTAGATCTCCTCGATTATTACAAGACCTCTTGAAAACACAACTCTTAGCTCTGACCATCACTCTAAGACCACTTCTTCCATTTGATACATCTGACTGTTACATATGATCTGAACGATATGATCTGAATACCTCTCACCACCGTTGCATCGACTTTTATAACCTCGCGATGACGACTCATCTCCCTACTCTCTGTTCATCCTTTCCACTTCAACATACAGTAGCTGGCGAATACTGACACTTGGTCGCAATCACGTGCCCACGCACTGATGTCATCAGTCAAGTGTTGTCTAAGCGTGCCCAAGCGGATTGCAGATGACTAAGTTTCATGCGTCACCGGGAATTCTACTTGCACAAAACATTCTCAGTTAAACATAGCCTCGATTGCAAAATACTATGCCAGCTCATCTAGCCAGAGTTACAAGCCATAGCATGACTATATGAAACCAACAAATCTCACTTACAGCAATACAGAATAATTACAAACAAATTTCACTTAACCTATGATTAAATACAATAATATGCGTGATGCCTAATTATTACAGTCTAAATGATGAGAAACAGAATATAAAATCTAATGAATCGGGTTAATAATAATAATAATAATAATAATAATAATAATAATAATAAATACTGAATGGAATCTGTAACCCTGTTGTACGGTTACAACGGAAAACCATTTTCAGGGCTGCCGACAGTGGGGTTCGAACCTTCTATCTCCCGAATACTGGATACTGGCCGCACTTAAGCGACTGCAGCTGTCGAGCTCGGTATATTATTATTATTATTATTATTATTATTATTATTATTATTATTATTATTATTATTATTATTATTATTATTATTATTATTATTATTATTGACCATTGGTGTAACTATTTTAAAACATAATGTCCGATGAGATGGCTGAAATTAAGCAACATTCGGCATATCCATTACCTACTGTACAGTAGTGTCCACCTCCGTAGCGTAACGGTTAGTGTTATTAGCTGCCGTCCTTGGGTCCCGGGTTCGATTCCCGGTACTGCCAGAAATTCAAGAATGGCAGGAGGGCTGGTATGTGGTTAAAATGGTACATGCAGCTCACCTCCATTGGGGGTGTGCCTGAAAAAAGCTGCACCACCTCGGGATGAGGACACGAGTTTAAATTTTTACTGTACAGCAGTTGCGTGCGTACTTGTTATTTACTGGTAAAAGAGCACAAAAAAATGGACCACCTTTCTCCGGCATAATACGTCTTTTCAATTGTCCTCTGGCTTAGTTGGAGGGGTACTGATAAGATCACTGAGTTCACTTCTTCTTCTCCTTCTTCTTTCTGCACTTACTGAACTAGTCGAACTCGAATGTTTAAGTTGTTCTGCTCTTCGTTTCAGAATTTCCCATTGTCTCTCCAAGATTTCTCGGGAGCCCGCGTGGGAAGCCGAGAGCTGTCTTAACATCTGGATGTGTGAGTCGCCACGGCGCTTGTCCACTAGATCCTATGTAAGCACTACAGTCAAGTTTCGCGAGTGGCTTGCAAGATCCGGCACGCTGGACATTCAACAGGTGTTTAGCCTCTCCCACTCACTCACCGAGATTGAACAAATGAGATCTGTAATATGAAATGGATTTAAATGTCTGTGTAAAACTGTTTTCTATTGAAAACGTTCTACCTACCAAATGAGAGCATTTACGAACATTTACGAGTACAATATAATGCATCTACATATTACCCTATACTTCATAAATATGATTAAAATGGTCTGTACATTATCATATACTTAAGGAATATATTCTTAAATTCATCAGTGTATTAATTCTGGTGTGCGTTTTAATCTATTAAAAAACAGTCATCCCCGTACAGGCCATGAATGCCTTTGGAGGAGACGAAGGTAATCGGCACTTAGTGGGTGCTCCCAGGAATGGTAGTCACTTCTGGTGCAGACTGAGAGAACATCGGGGCCATGTATCTCTCCAGAAGTGGAGATTTCATTCCTAAAATTTTTCGAATCCGTGGCGAGGAATCAAACCCATGTTCTTGTTTTAGTCTATGCCGTATAGATATTATTTATTTATTTATTTATTTATTTATTTATTTATTTATTTATTTATTTATTTATTTATTTATTTATTTATTTATTTATTTATTTATTTATTTATTTATTTATTTCTCTTCCTTCTAGTGGGGAAGTTAGGGCGCATGGCCCTGTGTTATATTTAATCACATTTAAAATAGGGTATATATTTCTTTATAATTTACTAGAATTGCATTATGGTAACACACACGCTATCACTCTCACTCACATTTATAAAGGAATTAAAATATTATACAGTACATTAACCAATATGAAATAATATTGCTCACGCACACAGATATACACAGACAAAATAAATGCACACATTACTTCACAACTATCAACTAGGTATACCAGAGAAACACAGTCTATCGTCATTCACAAACTTCTGTACAGTGCACATGCCAGCTGGTCGCTTTAAACAAGTAGGCCTGCAATCACAGTGTCAATACCATTAAGTGTTTGTCAACACGTTTTATGTAATTTGCTAAGATTCCTCAGACCAGTGTGTGTTTTAAGATTGAACTATGCTGATGATGCCCAATAAAAAGTGGTCGAAATATGTACCTTTACAATTCAGGTAATTTCTGTGTGTATTTGACCACACAATAGTGGAAGAATTTGTATTGAATACGTGGTATTAAAATTACTCCGTGTGTACACTTTGTGATTAGCTATTTTCAATACGGAATAATGACGAGAATAATGGTTTGTGAACAAAGCCTCGTGAATTAAAAACGTTTCATTGAATTAGGAGGTAATCATTAACTATGTGGGAGATTAATTTATGTAGAAGTATTTCGTTATTATTAATTAATTAATTTAATATCATAATTACAAATTTCCCTTCAAGGCCTCGAATCCTGGTCGATATATATTTTTGAAATGAAACGTTACGTCCCTTTGGATCGGATCCCACATAAAACTGAAGGTCCCATGTATATCCACAATCACGTAAAACTACAAGCTCGCTTCCTTTCGTACTTAATGCATTTTTCATGTAAGGTAAGTAATTTTGCATGGAACTTTTTAACATTAACTTGATTTGACTCTACTATTTCCCAAGTGAAGGAAATGTTGCACGTACCGTCGTCAACTCGTCTTGGATGTTTACAAGAGACAAACCGATGCTAGAAGGTATGTTTCGGAATCTCTAGATATATTCCCAAGTTTAACCAGGCAGTAAGCTACGGGAAGGGATAAGCCAACGAGAGAGAAAATACCTTTCTATTTTGATTGCCTCCAGCAAAAATGAGGTACGGTATTAAGCTTATCTGAAAAATACTACCTAAGTACTAGGGACTAGAAATCTCCGGAAATTCCTTTTTAAACCGCTGCATGTATCCCGTATCATTTTCCCGGCCACAATCAGTGTGCATTAAATATTTCAAAGCGCCCGATATTAACCGTTTGCATCCCCCAAAATGATTATGGCGCTCTTGGGATCATAATCCACTTATTACTGCGTGGTGAATGATGCAGGATTTTTCAAAACGATTTACTGTTTAAAGCCCATTTTAAGCTTATCTTAAGTAATACACGATATTCGTTTTATGAAACAGTAAAATGGGCCCAAGTTTCTAATCCTTCCTGTTTCAACAACTAAGCGGATTCCTTTTGTTGTCTGATATTGCTTCCCCTCGGGGGAAAGAAACCAGATGCTACTGGGCTTAAAATACAATCTCCCTGCACTCACTTCTCCTTTCCTTGGCATCGTCTGCATCAGACAGAAACAAAAGTTGATACGCGAACTGTGGGCAGAGTACTGGTATTTTTATAAGATCTGATCCTTCCTTCACAGCCACACATGCTACACACATACGATAAAAAGACCAGAGAATCCCTCTGAAAGGTTCGATTCTGGACTAAGGCGATTTTCTCTTGAAATTTTGGTTGTCATATTTGCCTGGGATTATACTCAAACTATGTTAATCCCATATTTGAATTCGGACCTTTCCTTCGGGTTAAACTGCAGAGCTAGCAAGAAATAAAGTAATTGGCCATTACCTTGCTGAAGAACTGCTCCCTGATGAAAGAGGCGCCTCCCGCCTCCTGTTTGACACACACACTTAGATGACTATCAAATGACGAAGAGACGTGAAAATCCGCAGTTTATAAACCCTCGGGGAAAGTTCGAGACCTTTCACGAATAAACCAGCCACACCCTCTCAATTTTATTCGTGGATTTAAAAGTTACACTCAAAATCGAAGAAGAGGGCTGTGATAGGTTGACAATTAATGACAGAAATTTGGGATTGGCTAGATTCAAAACTGGCGGAAAGAAAAGATAAATATTTCCAACCCAAAAATAAATGAGCATCAATTAATAAAAAAACTTATGGATACAAAACTTCTTAAATCAAAAGTTCTTTCACTTCGCACCAAGGTGCATGATCATAGGTTTTTTTGGCAGTGACATCTATGGAAGAATGTCCAAACTTCTTGATGAACGGTTAACAAAACAAGTAGAAATTCACACAGTACAGGAAACTTCAAAATAACAAAATTCCATCAGATATTAGTGGTGACATCTTGTGAGTAAAGTTTTAAGTAGGTCTAGTTTCAAGTTCACGGTTTCTCCAGTGGAGGAGTTCTTTTAGGCGCAAGGTTTAAATGCACGGCGTAGAGGTGTACCTCTCGGTACAATTATTATTATTATTATTATTATTATTATTATTATTATTATTATTATTATTATTATTATTATTATTATTATTATTATTATTAGTGTAAAATGGCTCTCCATAGGCTATATCTAATAAATAAATACATACATATATAAATTTGATTACTATGACAAACCTAGCTCTTAAAGTGGGCACCGGCGAAAGCAACTTTAAGGAAATGGTCTCAAATAAACCTGAGCCACACACGGCCCTTAGAGTCCTTGATTGATTAATTGATTGATTGATTGATTGATTGATTTCCTGCCAAACGACTGTAGCCCTGCCAGAGAGTTAGCAGAAGTTGGAGTTCCACGTGGTCAGTTTGACGATACTGTTTGAATATCGTGATTGGTTCCACTGCCTCTTTTATCAGACAGCTTCTCAAGTGGTCTCACGAGGTTGAGTGAACCTCGTACCAGCCGTCAGTCTGGGAATCAAAATCGTTTAACTTGCCGGGAATCTAACCGAGGATTTCCCACAGCACGAGCCTGTCAAAGAAATCGTCCCACCCTATGCATGTTCAAACTGAATATCATATCCTACTACCTTTTACTAATGTATTGTCTTCCCTATAATGTTTGCAAGCTGCTATAAAGAAAGCAGGTATCACAAAGATGGAAGTGCATATCCTGTCAAGAGATCCTAACAACTGACCGAGGAAGACATAAATAACGTGACACCCGAATCAGTAAAACCAGCAATCGGGATAAAATGTTGTCATTTTTAACACATTTTCTCCTTAGGACTCCGTCTCTTTACGATGGTTGGCGGTCCAATTTTTTATGATAACTCTCGAAACAGGGGCTCGATGGAAGTTCGTCCTCACCAACAGCGCAGGTCTTTAGGCCACAAATTTCTCCGTCTCCTCACAGATCGTTTTCCTTCGATGATGAGTTGGAGAAGTTCATATCTTTCACCTCTCGCGATGTACCTGAGCTTTCGATCATTGACGAATGTTAGAAGCTCTTTTTTTTCTTATTTAACAAGTAGAGGACTTCCTTTTCTACCCAGGATATTCGAAGTATTCTTCTGTACAAGCTTCAGTCCACCTCTCCAGCAAAGAACTGAGCATCCAGCCTTCAAAACCGTACAGAAGGACAGAGAAGACATAGCATGGCAACATGCGAACTCAGAGCTGAGTTTCGTCTTAGGTCTGACACTAGACTCATCAGAGTGGGATGTGTCAGACCCTACCCACTGACGCTGGGGTGTATGCAGGTGAACTTATCAGAAGCCCTTATAAGATGCACAGTCTGATAACTGCATACGGGAGATAAATCTCCACAATGAAATTATTGCCCGCCTAACAATTCCGAATGGAAAATTCTAAATTCCCATGGAGGGATATCTGATATCTGATATGTTTTTGACATTTTTGACATGCTCTATTGGTGAAGAATATCTAATTCCCTCCATGGGAATTTAGAATTTTCCATTCGGGATTGTTAGGCGGGCAATAATTCCATTGTGGAGATTTATCACCCGTATGCAGTTATCAGACTGTGCCTCTTATAAGGGCTTTTGATAAGTTCACCTGCATACACCCCAGCGTCAGTGGGTAGGGTCTGACACATCCCACTCTGATGAGTCTAGTGTCAGACCTAAGACGAAACGCTGGTTAATAGAGCAAACGCCTGAAAAGCTTTACATCTGATATGTTTTTGACATTTTTGACATGCTCTATTGGTGAAAAATATCTAATTCCCTCCATGGGAATTAGGAATTTTCCATTCGGAGCTGAGGTTGAGATTACTACCGGTGAACAGGGCCCTCATACTGTTGAACAAATTTTTGGCTTGCCCAATCCTGGATAAGATTTAACACGGGCAACAGTTAAAAGCAATTATGTCTGTAGAGTCAAACATGAGTTAATTATTTTCCTGATATTTCTCTCCCTCTTTTCTATATCTTCTAACCCGTGTGCTTCTCTAATCATACCCTCTTGACCATTTTACCAACTACCGTACTTGAATAAGTTTGCTGTACTGTCTCGCTGTTCTCCTATGAGGTTCGTTAGTGGAAGTGGTGGTTTGCGCACACTTGAAGCGTTCAGCATGAAGTGTTCAGAGATACGAGATTATTACAACTTGAAAGCCACACGTGAGGAGTGGAGCACTTCTCGTTTGAGGTGAAGTAATGTTTCCTTACTCCTCATTTTTGAAAAGGTCAAGTAATTTCAAGGACTTGATAATATAACAAGCAAGGTTAACTTAAATAATAGAGGTAGAATAAAATCTGTATTTTAAGACCTGTTCTATAACTAGTCTAGAATTGCTTCTATAGGAATCGAATCGCTCAGCAAATGATTCATGTTTTCTTCAAACTTGTCCCTTCCCGCTGTCTACACGCCTTTTTGTCTTATGTGGATTTGGAAGTAGCCGAAAAATATTTATTTCCCTAGTCTCATCAGCTCCGTCATTCAACAGAAGAAAATATATTTTGTGTAAACAAAATTTAAACTGGAAGGTACGCCAAAGAATGACTAAAAGCTACTGCCGGCAGCTTTGAAGATGGTTTTCCACGGTTTCCCATTTTTCACACCAGGAAAATACTGGAGCTGTACCTTAATTAAGGCCACGGCCACTTCCTTCCCATCATCGCCACAATACCTATAAACCACTTTAAGTCTGCCGACAGTGCGACTCGAACCCACCATCTCCCGAATGCAAGCTCAAAGCTACGTAACCCGAACCATATGGCCAACTCGCTCGATTTATGTGGGGCAGGCATACTCCAACAAAAGCCTAGAAGCTTTTGAAATGTGGTTACACTGAAAAATATTCTGGATCTCTTGAGTGGACATGATTACAGAGCTATCTCCTTCAAATACTTCATCATGAAGAGATGGAAGGTCGTAATGGCGTCGGTAGGAGATGAACATTTTGGCTTCTCAACGTTCTCGTCTGGATTGATTTTAAAGCAACGGAGCTTATTTTCAGCATCGCAATGGACAGAAACATTTTTTTTTTGCTAGGGGCTTTACGTCGCACCGACACAGATAGGTCTTATGGCGACGATGGGATAAGAAAGGCCTAGGAGTTGGAAGGAAGCGGCCGTGGCCTTAATTAAGGCACAGCCCCAGCATTTGCCTGGTGTGAAAATGGGAAACCACGGAAAACCATTTTCAGGGCTGCCGATAGTGGAATTCGAACCGACTATCTCCCGGATGCAAGCTCACAGCCGCGCGCCTCTACGCGCACGGCCAACTCGCCCCGTGGACAGAAACATATTCAGCCCTTTGGTTAGATGCACCTGATAGGGTACGTTGTACAAGAAGGAGAAGGATAGGAAGAAGTCTCACAGGCACGTATATTTCTATCTTTAGCTTACCAGAATGTCTCCTATCACTAATATATGACAGCCCCGTATTTAGACACCCCCGGGACCGAGAAAATGTTGTGCTTCCATGTACAGTATCTGTACATGTCTTCAGTTACGAATTAGCAAGCACACTATAAAAAGCCGATACACAGCAAATTATTACAAGAAATAAAGACAAAAATAATTAGAACTGTCAAATATCACAGAACAGATCAGTGTTAGTATTGTGGCTACTCCAACCACTACTCTTATACTTACATATCTTCCACATAATATAAATAACATTTGTTTGAGCGCCAGTTGCTTTTTTAAGAAAAACAACAAAATTCGGTAGAGCATACCTTTTATATCAATTATCTCAAGGCGTGAGGTCATAAACTCACATATCTCACATATATCACCTCGCGATGACGACTCATCTCCCCACTCACTGTTCATCCCTTCCACTTCCACATACAGTAGCTGGCGAATACTGACACTTGGTCGCAATCACGTGTCCACGCACTGATGTCATCAGTCATGTGTCGTCTAAGCGTACCCAAGCGGTCCGAGAATGACTATACCGAATGCGTCACCGGGAAATCTCCTTGTACACAACATTCCCAGTTAAACATAGCCTCGATTGCAAAATACTATGCCAGCTCATCTAGCCAAAGTTACAAGCCACAGCATGACAATATGAAACCAACAAATCTCACTTACTACAATACAGAATCATTACAAATAAATTTCACTTAACCTATGATTAAATACAATAATATACGTGATACCTAATTTTTACAGTCTAAATGATGAGAAACAGAATATATAAAATCTAATGAATCGGTTTAATAATAATAATAATAATAATAATACTAATGATAATAATAATAGTAATAATGATAATAATAATAATAATAATAATAATAATAATAATAATAATAATAATAATAATAATAATAATAAATACTGAATAGAATCTGTAACCATGTTGTACGGTTACAGAACGCCTCCCTCATGAAATAATCGATTAAATGAATCGATTGATTCATGAAATATATACATAACATGTCTGAAATCGAGTACACCATAAATACATGTATAAAAATGCCTTTTACAAATTGGGTACATAGTATCATCCATCTGGATGTTCGTTGTTACACATATTAAACATTGATCACTTATCATTTTCACTTTGATTATACAGTATTATTTACATACAGATTACATTTCTTTCTCACTTCTGTCGTTTCATACGTTCATTGAGTGTTCAAAAGTAATTCTCGAAGACATTTCATTATATACACTGTCTCCAAGCACTGGAGTTTATTGCACTGCCATGCTTCACTTAATATCACAACACACGCTAATTTCACTGAAGTCCTGTTCGCAATGCCAGCTTCATAAAACATGGTGAATTAACATAATAATGAAAATTAATCAACAAACTCACATGATATATTTCTTAAGATTTCTTATATTGTATGTGCCTACGATATTTCCTTCATTGTCTTCTAATGAATAAGCACATTTCCCAATCCGTTTCACTACAGTGAAGTATCCATGATATAACAAGAAAAACTTAGAAAATTGACCAGCTTCTGCTGATGACGGGAGTGGCACTCTGAGTAAAACCTTGTCACCAAGCTCAAATTCATCCAATGTAGTCTTACAAAAATCATCATGCACAATCTTACCGTGTTATCCCTCTTAGGTATAATAACAAGTGGATTTAAATTAGGACTACATGATGGTTCAATTATATTATAATCTAGCATAATGTCAATCTGCTCTTCAACAGCGCTAGCGTATTTTAACGGAATGGGATATTTCGGTCCTACAAAAGTTGAGTTATCAAGAACATTAAATTTGTGTTCGTAAAGATGTGTTCTACCAGGCCGGTCACTAAAAACATCACTATGTGATATCAATAATTCACACAATTCATCCTTCTGACTTTCCGCTAAATTACCTTTCTCCACTGTCTCATACAATTCATCTCTAGAATCTCCCTGTATGGACACATGGCAGACATCAATATTTTTCCTCATATTAGGAATTTCACAAGATCCTTCCGTACTAGAACACACTTTATTCACACTAATTTCTGACAAAACATCATATGGTAAACTGACTTCCCTGCTACTCTTTCCCCAAATAAGATTGACATTACACAGATCAAAATTTAATTTAGCCTTGTGACACGTTAACCAGTCGGTACCTAAAATAACGGCATAAACTAAATTAGGCACAACTAAGCATGGTTGGAAAATACATTCTCCACTTATGTTAATGGGGACAGCTATTTGTTTATTCACTCTTTGAGACTTGTTTCCAACAGCTGTTACGATGAACGTATTCCTCACTGGAATTTCCGCTACCTCATACTTCTCTCTCAAAACTTCCTCATACAGCTTGGAATTTACACATGACTTCTCACTACCAGAGTCCAACAAAATCTTAACTTTTCTGCCCCATATCAGCAGTTCAATCGTCGGTGTAACAGTAACACTACTTAAATTATCCTCATTACATAATATAAGATCACTTAACAAATCTTGCCTTATATCTAAGTTTAAATTACACTTATAAAATTTATTGTTTACGATTAAGTCGTCACTTAAAATATTTGAATTATTGCTACTTAGGTCACAATCATGTTCACTTACAACTATAGGCTGGTCGACATTAACATACTTATCTACCTTATACGTGAACTCACCATTTACGGACTGTCTCAGTGACCTGTTTATACAGTCCGTTGCTCGTTTAAAGTACTTGGTTCGGTTACGACTTGTTGGTTACACACCTCAGTCGGCCTCCCCTGTTGCCTATTTCCTCTAGCGTCATTATTATTATTATTATGGCCTGTATTCTCCCGCCTCCCAGCTTCTGGTTGATTACCATAATCACGCCTCCCAGTCCTGAAATTTTCCGAACTATTTTGATAATTTCTCTCCCTGTGGAAATTATTATTAGGTCTCTCCTGATATTCTCTTCTGTAGTTACGATTATTCATAGGCCTGTCCTGATTATTAGATTGGTTACCCATTCCTTCTACATTCCTATTTAGTGTCCTATTATTATTCAAGCTACTACCTAAAGCATCAAAACTTTCCAACAAAATCTCCATTTCCTTAATAGTCTCCACTCTTTGCATACAAACAGTTTCTCTTATTCTATCGGGATAGTGCTTAGCCATAAGTCTAACTATATCCGCCTCAGGTCCAATACATTCTAAATTTCTTCACACCAAAACATGAGCCAAAAAGTATTCAGTCATTCTAACACCCTCGTTAGAATTATACCTGCCAAACATTACTCTCTCTCTCTACTCTGAACACCTTCACTCCAAAATTTAGCCATGAATTTCTCCTTAAATTCAGTTAGACTAGACATCGAGCTTTTATATACTTGAAACCAAGACTTAGTCTCTCCTACGAAAGCATTAGATAAGATCTCCAATACAGTTTCCCAGCTAATAATATTGTCTCTTAATTGAACAGCAAATTTCTTCTCTACTACTCTCATAAATTCCATCGGGTTAAATTCTTTCCCAGAAAACTTAGGTAAATCATGATCTCTAGTGATTAAACCATTATTTACAATTATCTCACGTACATTCTTACTATCACGCACTTCTTGCTGGAGTACTCTCTGGCAACTCAGAAATTTTTCTTCCACTGTTTCCTCAGTCTTTTCTTGAATTTTTCTTAATTCCTCCAACTTTTTTTTCCGATTCTCTCACCTTCTGTGATAATGATTTCTGCTCACTCCCTAGATCACCTACTTCTCCAAGTTTTCTTTCCACCAGTTCTACCCTACTAATACATTTCCTAGTTTCTTGCCCCACTGTATTGGTTATCTTTTCAAACCTTTCTTCTACTAACTCATTGATTTCTCCTTTATTAGACTCGATCTTGGCGCCTAATTCATCAATCTGTTTGATGCATGTCTCACTAATTTGTTCTATTTCCGCATGGAGATTGCTCCGACCCAATTCCATCTCAGCTCTGATGTCACTACACTCCCTATTTACCTTACTTTCTAAATTATTAATTTGCTTACTTATTTCTAACACCTTATGATCTATCTTATTACTAACATCATCAATCTTCTTATTAATACTATTTATGGCATTACTCTGAGCTTCAATTTTTTCACTAATGACCGCTTCAATTTTCTCACTCATAATATTATTCTGAGATTCAATTTTCTCACTCATAATATTATTCTGAGATTCAATTTTCTCACTCATAATATTATTCTGAGATTCAATTTTCTCACTAATGACCGTTTCAATTTTCTCACTCATAGCATTATTCTGCTCAGTCATTTTGGACATCAGCAAATTAAATAAACCCAGGTCAATCACCCCTTTACTTTGATCTTGCGTGACAGCGTTTTCCTCAGTTTCTACTATTTTCTGACTTTCAGCAGGTCCCACCTTAGTCACCAACTTCCTATTTATGTTACCACCTTGGATTTCCTTGGACACAATAACCTCAGCCTCATCACCTGACTGCATATTGCTATCCTTGTCCATCTTCGGTTTCCTACTAATTTTTCGCGATCTCAAAGCTATTTCCCCTTGCAATTCCTCTGACATTACCCCTTAAATACAAACTTCAACAAAATGACCTTCCTAACATTACTCGGTGAATTTAACATGTGCGTACTCATTAAAAGAACTGATCCATGTATATTGCCATTCAGAAACACTTTTTCTGAACCTTTCGAGTCCCACGTTGCTGGCGACACTTTGTGGCTACTCCAACCACTACTCTTATACTTACATATCTTCCACATAATATAAATAACATTTGTTTGAGCGCCAGTTGCTTTTTTAAGAAAAACAACAAAATTCGGTAGAGCATACCTCTTATATCAATTATCTCAAGGCGTGAGGTGATAAACTCACATATCTGGCAATATACAGGGATATGGATCAGGACAATATTAAATTACTGTTGCATTTCCACAATAGAGGATTGTACAGGGAACTGGAATCACTTATTATAATTAAAAATAAAACTGAGTTTATGACTAAATTTACGTCACAATGAACAATCATTTACGTCTTTTAATTTAACAAAAGAAATATCTCGTGATATTTGCGGTACTAATAAAAGGAAAATTTAATCTAAACAAAAAAAGCTATTGGCATGAACTTGAAGTGAGATGTGATATCGTCGCTGATTACACTCTTCTTCATGTTATGAATGCATAACATGTCTGATGCTTTAATTACCTGTTGTCTGCATACACCGCTGTTGAACTTGAAATTCTTGGGAAAACCTGTGAGCTGAAGTCGGGAGCCGTCTGTTGTAATCTTCTTATATAACAAGGAGTTGGCCTACATACCATGTACGCGTGTAGGGAGCTCCAATGTAATTACGTCCACTCAATATATTTTAAATAATTGGAAAATATTATTGAAACACCTTGTGAAGTCCATCCTCACAAGAAGATGATGTTTCTTTATCAGCATAGTACCCGTCTCTGCTCGGATACAACCACCACTTGTAGACCTCCTCGATTATTACTTCTTCAAACACAACTCTTAGCTCTGACCATCACACTAAGACCACTTCTTCCATTTGATACATCTGACTGTTACATATGATCTGCACGATATCAACTGCTTATGAACTGAGTAAGAACAGAATAGATATGATGAACTGAGTACTATCAACTGATTGATATCATCTGCCTCTCTCACTACCGTTGCCTCGACTTATATCACCTCGCGATGACGACTCATCTCCCCACTCACTGTTCATCCCTTCCACTTCCACATACAGTAGCTGGCGAATACTGACACTTGGTCGCAATCACGTGTCCACGCACTGATGTCATCAGTCATGTGTCGTCTAAGCGTACCCAAGCGGTCCGAGAATGACTATACCGAATGCGTCACCGGGAAATCTCCTTGTACACAACATTCCCAGTTAAACATAGCCTCGATTGCAAAATACTATGCCAGCTCATCTAGCCAAAGTTACAAGCCACAGCATGACAATATGAAACCAACAAATCTCACTTACTACAATACAGAATCATTACAAATAAATTTCACTTAACCTATGATTAAATACAATAATATACGTGATACCTAATTTTTACAGTCTAAATGATGAGAAACAGAATATATAAAATCTAATGAATCGGTTTAATAATAATAATAATAATAATAATACTAATGATAATAATAATAATAATAATAATAATAATAATAATAATAATAATAATAATAATAAATACTGAATAGAATCTGTAACCATGTTGTACGGTTACAGTATCGAGTTTCCAAGCTCCATTGATTACTGCAATAACACAGAATTCCACTAGGCAAACAATTTTCTTCTAGCTTTGATACCAGAGAACGCACAAGTAACATTTTATTTCTCATGGTAAGGTCATGTTTCTATTGACAATACAGCCAGATGAGATGTACGTAAATAATATCCTTGATTCTTCCCAGAATAAATCTTTACCGTTCAGCAGAGCAGTTTCTTGCTGGCGTGTTCAAATATATTACTTGCAATCCTAATACAGTGTTTAGAAAAATGTCCAAGCATTTGACTCAGCTTTAAATCAATCAATCAATCAATCAATCAATCAATCAATCAATCAATCAATCAATCAATCAATCAATCAATCAATCAATCAATCAATCAATCAATCAATCAATCAATCAATCAATCAATCAATCAATCAATCACTACTGATCTGCATTTAGGGCAGTCGCCCTAACTGTTGTTTTCCTAGCCTTTTCTTAAATGATCGCAAAGAAATTGGAAAATAATTATTGAACATTTCCCTTGGTAAGTTATTCCAATCCCTAACTCCCCTTCCTATAAACGAATATTTGCCCCAATTTGTCCTCTTAAATTCCAACTCTATCTTCATATTATGATCTTTCCTACTTTTAAAGACACCACTCAAACTTATTCGTCTATGAGATTAACAGTGATCAACAGACAATAACAGTCTTTTCAATAAAATTTTTGCTATCGCAAAGACACCCGTCACCACCAACACCATATTCGTAGGTGAACATAACTAGGAATCGTGCTCACCCGATCATGATAACCCTCGACTTGTTTTAGAGCATTCAAGTTCTTCGGTACTATAATTCTCAACTGAACACCCGCGTCCGTTGTACAAAAACAAGAGACACGTTTTAGGGCACCTTGCAGTCAGCTGGCAAATAATATCGGAACTAACATTTAAGGACGCACCTGCGTAAGAAACAGGCCATATATTTCAAAAAATCAGAATACAGAACTGAAATTTCTACTAAACGGTGCATTAATATTTTCGTGTTTTGTACACTCTTGAAAGATTTTACGACAAGCGTGACTGTTTTTTGTTTTTGTTTTTTCGGGAAGAAAACACATGCATTTAACTTACTTCTCGCAGTGGATTCAAGCAAATAATGCCTGATAAGAACGACGTTCATGAGTGGTGGAGAGCAAGATTATGTGATCAATCAATCAATCAATCAATCAATCAATCAATCAATCAATCAATCAATCAATCAATCAATCAATCAATCAATCAATCAATCAATCAATCAATCAATCAATCAATCAATCAATCAATCAATCAATCAATCAATCAATCAATCAATCAATCAATCAATACTTATCTGCATTTAGGGCAGTCGCCCAGGTGGTAGATTCCCTATCTGTTGTTTTCCTAGCCTTTTCTTAAATGACTTCAAAGAAATTGGAAATTTATTGATCATCTCCCTTGTTAAATTATTCCACTCCGTAACTCCCCTACCTATAAATGAATATTTGCCCCAATCTGTCCTCTTGAATTCCAACTTTATCTTCATATTGTGATCTTTCCTACTTTTAAAGACGCCACTGAAACTTATTCGTCTACTAATGTCATTCAACACCATCTCACCGCTGACAGCTCGGAACATACCACTTAGTCGAGCAGCTCGTCTTCTTTCTCCCATTTCTTCCCAGCCCAAACTTTGCAATATTTTTGTAACGCTACTCTTTTGTGGGAAATCACCCAGAACAAATCGAGCTGCTTTTCTTTGGATTTTTTCCAGTTCTTGAATCAGGTAATCCTGGTGAGGGTCCCATACATATTTCCTGGAACTAAATTTATTACTTAAAGAACACGTTCTCAACGGGAAGAAAAACACGTAATTTATTCATTTTGGGTGGTAAGTAACCAGCTAATTGACAAACTAGATCCTTCATATAGTACAGCTCCCTCCTTAGGACTATTTCAGTCCAAGCAACATCGACTACTGAAGGGACGTGGTCAACGAGACTAATATTCCGCGTTATCAGTGCTGGAGTGCCTTTTGTATCAAATACCGGCCTCGCATTCTAGGAGTAGGGTGCCTCCTTCACAACCAGTGGCTCCGATTTGCTTTCCGGCCAGGTCAGGGATTTTTACCCGGACCTGAGGGTTGGTTCGAGGTCCACTCAGCCTACGTGATTGCAATTGAGGAACTACCTGACGGTGGCTAGCGACCCCGGTATAGAAAACCAAGAATAACGGCCGAGAGGATTCGTCGCACTGATCAAGTGTCACCACGTAATCTCCAGGCCTGTGGACTGAGCAGCGGTCGCTTCGTATGCCAAGGCCCGTCGGGGCTGTAGTGCCATTGGATTTTTTTGTTTTATCAAATAGTTCCTTAATATTGTAGTCACTGAAGTGAGTGAATTAGGTTGTGTTAGCGTGCCGGGAGTGTCACAGGACATGTTCGGCTCTGTAGCTGCTTTTCCCGGTAAAATATACCCCAATGCGACGATGTTGCTTGTGGGTATCGGTGCAAGTGTACGGGCTAGGAATAGGGAGGAAGCGGCCGTGACCTTGATAAAGGTACCATCCCGACATTTGCCTAGAGTTAAAATGGAAAACCACGGAAAACCATTTCGAGAATGGCCAACGGAGGATTGGAACTCACCTGTCTCTCAAGTACGGAGCTAGCAGCCATAAATGGCCGTGCCTCATCGCACTCAAACAAACTGTAAGGTTTTAGATCCTTCATATTGCAGCAGAACGACAGGACTGACAATCGAGCAAAGTATACATTTAGACTTTCTAATTACCAGATAAATGTAGCGATAGAGCAGAGAATAATACTTATTATTATTATTATTATTATTATTGTTACCGTGTTTTGGTGGTAGGTAGAGGTGAAAGAAGGTGCGGGCGTGAATGAGTCTCAAACTACGGAATCAAAATTACTATAAAATTTAACAAGGTTATATTTTCTTTTCAAAATTAAGTAATAACAAAGAACAGGTACTTAGTAGCCGAAACACAATTTGAAATGCACAATTACAGAGATTACAGAATTTGGGCTTCGAGCCCTGAGTTCACAATTCTTGAGCAACTAGCCCAACTTTCCGATATACAAAATTTTAACCAAGGGGCAGAAGACCCCAATCAAACCCTGGAGCACTTGCTCCAAATTACACAGTAAAGCCTCCCCGAGGCATACAAAAATTGAATTCCAAAAGCGCAATCTGCTCTCAAAGTGTAAGCCAATCACAGGCCACACCAAACTTCACCTTCAAGCTGTCCTCTAAGGACATATACACAGGGGTAAAATACCCAACCTACTGAGGTCTATTAAATGAAAAAGAAGGTTAATAAAATGACCTCTAAAATAACAATTTGGGAGGAGGCAAACTTGCACTCCTAGTACACTTTGATTACGACCTACTTGGCACTAGGCCGTTAACACAAGGGCTAATCCCATACTAAAGAGGTGACTTAAGAAGAGAACACTTGTTTTACGTTATCGAAGAATAGGTTGAGAAAATAAGTTCACCTCAAGACAATGTGAGTGGGAGCTCGAGAGGGTTAGCACTCTCTATCCCAATATGTCGTTTTACAAGAGAATAGATGAAAAGAGAAGTTACATTTTAGGAAAAGGTTACATGGTTGAACGCTTAGAACCCGCCCCGAAAGTTAAACTGCTGAGCTAGCAAAGAAAGAAGTTATTAATCGGCCATTACCTTGTGTTGAACGGCTGGAGAAGAAAGAGGCGCTTCCCGCCCCCTGCTATGTACTTAACACACTGAAAGATGGAACAGAAGTGGCCCGGAGACCCAAAAATCAGCAGTTTATAACCTCTCGTGGAAGGTTCTAGGCGTTAGGGGAAAGAAAACACCCGCCCACAACGTTTTTATTGGATAGGACCCCGCAACAGATTCAAGTTGGGGGAAGATACCCCTGATTGGTCAGAAATTAATTAAAGAAATTCGGGATTGGTTACATTCATAACAAGGGGAAGAAAGGGGTAAATATTGCCAACTTAAACAATGACAGAAAGAAATTTAACAAAGAACAAACTCTTGAAATTAAATTTTCTCCAACAAAATAGTTCTTTGACTCCGCACTAGGTTGCACTATTGTAGATCTTCAGTAGTGTCCTCTAGAAGAGAAAGTTCACACTTCTTACTTCAAGCGAAACAAAAACACATCAAAAATGACACAGTTCAAAAACTCAAATTTTTCCACATGGTGACATCTTTTGAGAAAGTAAAGAATTAACAGCGTAGATAAAGTTCAGCCCTCCTCCAGCAGAGGAGTTCCAACAGGCGCACATTTTAAATTAACGGAGTGGAGGTGTACCGCCCGGTACAGACCTCCCCCCCCCAAAAGTTCCTCCAGGGATTTCACATGAAGTCAGTTTGAAAACAAAGTCCAAGTTTTGACGTTGATATTAAAATAAATTGCAGAAGTATTTGAGATATTCTTAATTCAGTTCCAAAATTTTTGTTGTAATTGGTAACGTAAGGTTTTTATGTTTGAGGAAGGCGAATTTCTGAAGATAATCTTTTAAAATGTGATGAAAAATTTTGCAATGTCCACCAAATTTGTTGTTGAATTCCCAAGTGTAGTCATCTCTTATAGTGACTGTCCATGTAGTTGATGTAGGCTAAGTTGAATGGCCAGACCGGCCGTTGCAGCTTGCGTCCAAAGGAGGCCGCTCGGACCCCTCAAGTACCCTGAGATACCGCTCGCCCGCACTATGAGGGGAGCAGAAGTGTTGAAGTACGCCGCGCCCGCGGTGAACATATACAGGCTGCGGGCAAGTAGCAGGTTGTGCGCCGCACATCAGCCTTGGCCGGGAGGAGAGCTCCGGCTCGCCGTGCACATGTCGTCCTCGCTGGAGAGGAGGGGGCCCATCCCCCTCCCCAGTTGCTGCACGGCGCTGCGCGGCTGCGGGGGCACTGAAACATAAAAACTCGGCGGCAGAATTGTGTTGGACCATCATGTTTCTTTGAGGGCACAGGCTTGGTGAGGAGGTTGAGGGGTCAGCGGCGTGCAGATATCCATGGCATTTACTCAAATTAAGCCACAGTGTGTATTGAAGCAGGAGACGGGAGCGTGGTAATGGCCGAGGCAAGGACAGAATGGCAGTTTAACGGATCGGGGAAGGTTTTACAAGAGGATTACATATAAGACCAAAATATTATAGAAGGGGCAGAAAGCCTTAAAAGTTGAACTCAAAAAAAAATATAACCTTCATATTCCCTTCAAATTATATGAAGCAAGTTGACACAAAATTTACACTGGTTTCACCTGTGACAGGTGAACCCTAAATATCCTCTCGGTGGCTGGATTGCTTACTAACAACGTAACTGGCGTAAGAAAATCAAGAATGATACAAGGCCCATGAAATCTGGGGGCAAGCTTGCCCGCGGGAACAAAATTCTTGACCATCACCTGGTCACCTACCTTCAAGGGGGTGCGTCTCCGTCCACGATCATACCTTTCCCTAACCTTTTCATGAGACACTTTAAGATTGGCTTTAGCCTTCTTCCAAAGATCTTTAATGTTATCCGGATCTATTGTCTCGGGTAGAATGTCACTCAGAGACCAGAGGTTAGAGAGCGGCGAGTTGGGAACAAACTTGAACATCAAAGAAGCTGGAGTAAACTTGTGAGATTCATGAACCGCCGAATTCAAAGCAAAAGCTAACCAATGCAGGGACGTGTCCCACCTGGAATGATCATCATGATGATAGGCAATCAGTGCGGACCTGAGATTACGATTAACCCGTTCAGCCAGAGATGGTTGAGGGTAATACGCCGAAGTAGTTACATGAGAGATGGATAAGTCAAAACAGAATTTACGAAATAAATTAGATGTAAAAGCCTTAGCATTATCAGATACAATATATTGGCACGGACCAAAAGAAGCAAAAATAGAATTTAGGCAAGTAATGGTGGACTGAGCGGTAGCCAGCTTAGTCGGAAATAACCAGGAAAATCTAGTAAAGCCATCTACACACACAAGGATGAACTTGTTGGCATTACCCTTTGACTGGGGGAATGGTCCTACATAATCAATATACAGGCGTTCCATGGGGCGCGATGCTTGATGCGAAGACAAAAGGCCTACCTTGGTGGACATGGTGGGTTTACTGAGCAAACAATATTTACAAGCTTTTACAAGTTCACGGATTTCACCGTCCATACCTTTCCAGATGAACATTTCACGAATCTTTTCACGAGTTTTAAAGATACCCAGATGCCCTCCTAATGGGGTTTCATGATAATACTTGAAGATCATAGGCACAAGAACAGCTGGAACGACAACTTTCATCATCTTATCATGCCTCGAAGGGCAACATAAAACACCATTCCTCAGAACATAAGGGACAACATGTTCCCCAGAAGAAAGGGTTTCCATTATCGGAGCCAGCGTCGGATCTTCACGTTGGTATTTCTCAATATCCCTAAAAAGCATGGGAGCATCTGTTAAAATGGCATTAACACCAGATAGCATGGACTCGGGAGGTGATGAACTGTCGACCTGTTCATGGTTATCAACGTCGTCTGAAAACATACGGCTGAGTCCATCAGCAACAACATTTTCGGTACCTCTAATATGCCTGACATCAAATTGGAAGGCAGAAATACGGATGGCCCAACGGGCTATACGACCAGTACGACGCGGCCTACCTAAGACCCAGCTTAGGGCTTGATTATCTGTTTCCAGGTCGAATTTGACATGTTCCAGATAGAGACGGAACTTTTCTAAGGCAAATAAGACTGCCAACCCTTCGAGCTCATAGATGGAATACTTGGCTTCTTGAGCCGATAGAGTCCTAGATGCATAGGCGATGGGTCGCCTCCCTAGTTCAGTCTCTTGAAGAAGGACTGCAGCTACAGCTGACGATGACGCGTCGGTTTGGACGATGAATTTCTTTGAGAAATCAGGCATAGCAAGGACAGGGGCATTACAGAGAGCTAATTTCAGATCTTCAAAAGCGGCTTGTTGAGAAGGTCCCCACTCAAATTTGATGCCTTTCCTACGAAGAAGGTTTAAGGGCGCCGCTCTATTAGCAAAGTTAGGAATAAACTTTCTGAAGAAATTCACCATACCAATGAACCTGGCGATACCTTTAATGTCCTTGGGAGGTTTAAAATCACGGATGGCCAGTGTTCTAGAATGATCGACTGCTACCCCATCAGGTGACACAATATGCCCTAGGAATGACATAGAGGGCTCAGCAAAGGCAAACTTGGACAACTTAACAGTTAACCCAGCCTTACGAAGGCGATCGAGAACTTCTCGCAGATGATCTAGATGTTCTTCAAAAGTTTCTGAAAATACGACGACATCGTCCAAGTAGTGATATAAGTACTCGAATTTGATGTCGGAGAAGACCCTATCTAGTAGCCTAGTGAGCACAGCTGCTCCGGTGGGGAGCCCGAAAGGCACGCGGTTGTATTCGTATAAATTCCAGTCCGTAGCAAACGCTGTAAGATGTTTAGACTCTTCGGCAAGGGGAATTTGATTATAGGCCTGATTCAAGTCCAAGATGGTGAAGAACTTGGCCTTACGAAACCATGAAAAACAAGAATGAAGGTCAGGAAGGGGCACAGATTGCAACACCACCTTCCGATTGAGAGCCCTGTAATCAATGACAGGCCTGAAGCCTCCTTGGGGTTTCGGGACTAGAAAAATAGGCGATGAATACGCCGACTTAGAGGGCCTAATAATACCATCCTTCAACATCTGGTCGATAATTTCTTTCAGAGCCTTCATTTTAGGTGGAGATAGCCTATAAGGTGGAAAACGGACAGGAATCGAATCCGTGACCTCAATTTTGTATTCAATAAGGTCAGTAACACCAAGAGTATCAGAGAACACCTCGGGAAACGACTGACACAGTTTGCGAATACTATTAGCCTGCTCCTCAGGTAGATGTCTAAGGTCTAACAACATCTCATCCTGGGTAGGCGAAGTAGAAGAACATGACACAGAATTACACTTTAATAGTGGTATTTTACAATTAGAAGCAAATTTGAATGTGCACGACCTAGACTGGAGATCGAGCACAAGACCAGTGTGAGAAATAAAGTCCGCTCCCAATATAATGGGGCTAGACAATTGCTTGGCCACAAACAATTTAACTTTCCATGTAAACTTAAAAACACGAATTTTGACCAGTAAGGAACCTAGAATTTCTAATGGAGATGAATTAGCCGAAACGTATTGAACAGGAGAAGAGACATAGTCAGGAAGTTTACAAACCGTTTTCAATTTAGAATAACATTCAGCCGAAATAATCGAACAAACACTGCCTGAATCTAAGAGAGCTGTTATAGGCTCGTTATTTAACTCAATCTTAAGAAAAGGAACAGGTGCGGGGGTATCCGCCGCAATCCTAAGACACTCTTTGGGACCTTCAAAAGATGAATTTGAAAATTGCACGTTCCCTGAATTTACAACTTGTTTACCCGGGGCTGAGTCTCGGGAAGATGGATTAGTCGACTCAGCCGAAGCCACTAGTCACTTTTTATTATTGGCATAGGTGGAATTTGCACCAGAAGTTGAGCAGGAGGGGGTGCTATTCGAGTTTGGGCAATTCTTGGCGATATGTGAGAAAGCCCCACATTTAAAACAGCCTTGTGCTGAACCAGCTCCATTATTTGCCCTACTAGACTTGATCAGTGGACACTTATTGCGCAGATGGTCGGGCGACCCACAAGCATAACATTTACGGGGTGTGACTGGTCGGCGAGGTGGAGGCCGAGTATTACTAAACGAAGGAGGGGGTTCTTTCGCGACACGCAAAGAATCGGCGTATCTAACTCCTTCCGCTGAGACGGCCAATGCTTCAAGTTCAGAAAAAGTTTGCGGGCACGCCGCGAAACACAAATATGACCTGTAGGGTGGTGAAATCCCTTCCACAATAGCTTGTACAATTTGATCCTCAGGGAAGTGAAGAGCAAACACCCTGGTATAAAACTTAATGTCTTGTATGAAATCAGCCAAGTTTTCATCCAAGCGCTGTACCCGATAATAGTACTTCTGAATAAGGGAGGACCTAGCCCTAGCAGAGATGAAGTTAGCTAGCAAATGGGCATGGAAATCCTCAATAGATGATTGCTCGGCAATGGCTCTTACGATTTTATCAGAAAGAATACCAATAGCATACGGATAGATAATCTGCAAAATTTGACATGGAGAAAGAGAAAACACAAGGGCATGATCCTGAAATTCAACTAGAAATCTTAAAAAAGAAATTACATCACTGGTGGTATTAACGGAAAACTTAGAGATCCCTCTGAGCAACATTGCCAATGGATGAGGCAAGCTGCTAAACCCGGGTGACATAGTAGGTAAAGGTTTCAATGGCAAAGAAGTTAATTCAGAACGAATGTTACTCAACGATGCACGGCGTTCAGGCTCGTTGTCCAATGGGGCAGAGATAGTTTGAGCAGCAACGGTTATCCTATTAACTTCTCCCTTGGGAGGCGCTTCCTCACTACCTGCATTCACTATGGTGGGTTGATCAGATTTGGGAGGGACTTCCCCAGTCAACAATAAAGTGACCTTACTAGATAATTCGGAAATATTTTCCAGGAGCGTACTAGCTTCCTTCCTCTGAACGTCATTCAGTTTTAGAGACAACAGATCGTTAACCCTATTCGAAAAATGATATAGCCTGCCTTGCACACGCTTAATTTGATTAGGAGACGGATCATTTTCATCAAAAAAACTAACTACAGAAGCTAGCCCAGTAATATTCTCGACGATCGTGGAAAGAGAGTCATCAATTTCTTTCTCTCCCAAATTGGGGATGGAAATGGGCAAATCTAGGGACTCTCTAAGCTTGTTAGTGTCTACTGCAACCGTGCCTCCAGATTGTACATTTCTAATAGTCAATTCATATATCAACTCCTCCTTGCGCAAATAATTAAGATGGGGAACATCGCGAGGGCCTGGCATGATGACAAAACAATTTTGAAAAAGTCAAAAAATTCCAGCAACTGAGAAAATGGTTAGAGTTCGGATCAAAACAATGTGTAGCCGTCAAAAGGGGCTAAATTGAGACCCATTCAACCACGCTCTGCTACCACTTGTTACCGTGTTTTGGTGGTAGGTAGAGGTGAAAGAAGGTGCGGGCGTGAATGAGTCTCAAACTACGGAATCAAAATTACTATAAAATTTAACAAGGTTATATTTTCTTTTCAAAATTAAGTAATAACAAAGAACAGGTACTTAGTAGCCGAAACACAATTTGAAATGCACAATTACAGAGATTACAGAATTTGGGCTTCGAGCCCTGAGTTCACAATTCTTGAGCAACTAGCCCAACTTTCCGATATACAAAATTTTAACCAAGGGGCAGAAGACCCCAATCAAACCCTGGAGCACTTGCTCCAAATTACACAGTAAAGCCTCCCCGAGGCATACAAAAATTGAATTCCAAAAGCGCAATCTGCTCTCAAAGTGTAAGCCAATCACAGGCCACACCAAACTTCACCTTCAAGCTGTCCTCTAAGGACATATACACAGGGGTAAAATACCCAACCTACTGAGGTCTATTAAATGAAAAAGAAGGTTAATAAAATGACCTCTAAAATAACAATTTGGGAGGAGGCAAACTTGCACTCCTAGTACACTTTGATTACGACCTACTTGGCACTAGGCCGTTAACACAAGGGCTAATCCCATACTAAAGAGGTGACTTAAGAAGAGAACACTTGTTTTACGTTATCGAAGAATAGGTTGAGAAAATAAGTTCACCTCAAGACAATGTGAGTGGGAGCTCGAGAGGGTTAGCACTCTCTATCCCAATATGTCGTTTTACAAGAGAATAGATGAAAAGAGAAGTTACATTTTAGGAAAAGGTTACATGGTTGAACGCTTAGAACCCGCCCCGAAAGTTAAACTGCTGAGCTAGCAAAGAAAGAAGTTATTAATCGGCCATTACCTTGTGTTGAACGGCTGGAGAAGAAAGAGGCGCTTCCCGCCCCCTGCTATGTACTTAACACACTGAAAGATGGAACAGAAGTGGCCCGGAGACCCAAAAATCAGCAGTTTATAACCTCTCGTGGAAGGTTCTAGGCGTTAGGGGAAAGAAAACACCCGCCCACAACGTTTTTATTGGATAGGACCCCGCAACAGATTCAAGTTGGGGGAAGATACCCCTGATTGGTCAGAAATTAATTAAAGAAATTCGGGATTGGTTACATTCATAACAAGGGGAAGAAAGGGGTAAATATTGCCAACTTAAACAATGACAGAAAGAAATTTAACAAAGAACAAACTCTTGAAATTAAATTTTCTCCAACAAAATAGTTCTTTGACTCCGCACTAGGTTGCACTATTGTAGATCTTCAGTAGTGTCCTCTAGAAGAGAAAGTTCACACTTCTTACTTCAAGCGAAACAAAAACACATCAAAAATGACACAGTTCAAAAACTCAAATTTTTCCACATGGTGACATCTTTTGAGAAAGTAAAGAATTAACAGCGTAGATAAAGTTCAGCCCTCCTCCAGCAGAGGAGTTCCAACAGGCGCACATTTTAAATTAACGGAGTGGAGGTGTACCGCCCGGTACAATTATTATTATTATTATTATTATTATTATTATTATTATTATTATTATTATTATTATTATTATTATTATCTATATATATAAAGTAACTTGTCCTGACTGACTGACTGACTGACTGACTAACTGATTCATCATCGCCGAGCCAAAACTACTGGACATAAAGAGATGAAATTTTGGGGATATATTCATACTAAGACGTAGGTGCTCGCTAAGAGAGGATTTTTGGATATTCCTTCGCTAAGGGGGTGAAAACGGGGGTGAAATTTTAAAATGAGTTGCTCTATATCTCAAAACTTTAAAAGTTTACAGATGTAAAAATTGGTATTTAGAATCTTCTTTAAAAATAAGGAAACATGTATTTTTTTGTTTTCAGAAAATCACAATAGCAGGGGTGAAAAAGGGTGAAAATGGGGAAAAATGGGTTGAATGCCTTTAATCAGGATACCGGTACCTATATCTCAGAAACTGAAGATATTACAGACCTGAAAATTGGTACTTTTGATCTCTTTTAAAAATAAAGAAACACGTATTTTTTTGTTTTTGGAAAATCCAATTAATGGGAGGGTGAAAAGGGGGTGAATTTTTAAAATGAGTGAATCTATATCTTCAAACTTTTAAAGTTTGCAGATGTAAAAATTGGTATTTAGAACCTTCATTAAAAATAAAGGAACACGTATTTTTTTGTTTTCGGAAAATCGCAATAGGAGGAGTGAAAAGGGGCTAAAAAGTGGTTGAATGCCTTTAATGAGGCTACTTATATATCAGAAACTGAAGATATTACAGACCTGAAAATTGGTGTTTGGGATCTCCGTTAAAAATAAAGAAACACGTATTATTTTGTTTCTGGAAAATCCAATTTAGGGGAGGGTGAAAAGGGAGTAATATTTTAAAATGAGTGTATCTATCTCAAAACTTTTAAAGGTTATATATGTGAAAATTGGTATTTAGAATCTCCTTTAAAAATAAATAAACACACGTATTTTTTCGTTTTTAGAAAATCCAAATACTGGGGGGTAAAAAGGGGGGAGGGTATTTTTTTAAAAATGAGTGTGTATACATCTTAAAACTTTAAAATGTACAGATGTAAAAATTGGTAGTTAGATTCTCCTCTCAAAATAAAGGAAAACGTATTTTTTGTTTCCTGTAAATCCCAATAGGAGGGGTGTAAAAGGGTGAAAAATGGGTTGAATGCCTTTAATGAGGATACATATATCTCAGAAACGAAAGATATTACAGAACTGAAAATTTGTATATGGGATCTCCTTTAAAAATAAAGAAACACGTATTTTTTAGTTTTGGAAAATCCAATTAATGGTGGTTAAACAGGAGTGACAAATTGGGTGAATTTTTGAAAGACTATATCTACAGAATATCTTGGAAACGTAAAATGTTACAGACGTAAAAAGTGGGTGTTTGTAATCTCCTGTAAATCTAAAGAAACATAGGTGATTTGTGTTTGGAAACTCCACTTAAGGGGAACTCAAAAGGGGTGAAATTTTAAAATGAGAATTTTTACAGTTTATCTCAAAAAACTTAACATGTTACAGAAGTGAAAAATGGTATTTTTTATCTGTATTAAACATAAAGAAACGTGTACTTTTAGCTTTCGGAAATACCACTTGGGTGGAGGGGGGGGGGGGGTAAAAGTGACTGAAAATGGTCTTGAATTCTTTTAATTAGGCTACTGATATCTCAAAAATGAAGATGTTACAGACGTGAAATTTGATATTTGCAATCTGCTTTAAAAATAAAGAAACACGTATTCTCGGAAAATCCAATGAAGGGGGGGGGGGGGGGGGTGAAAGAATTGAAACATTAATTGAATTAATTGAATGAGAATACATACATCTAATAAAAACTAAAGTTGTTACAGACGTGAAAATTCGTATTTGGATCTCCTTTAAAAACAAAGAAAAACGCGTTTTGGGGGGAAACCATCTTGGAGGGCGGGAGTGTAAAGGAGTTGAATTCCTTTCATGAGGACACATAAATCAAAAACTGAAGAAGTTAGAGTCGTGATAATTGGTATTTAGAAGATCCTTTACTATTAAAGAAACACGTATTTTTTGCGGGAAAATTCACTTAGGGGGGGGGGGGGAGTAGTATGAAATGAAGTGAAAAAAGTAAATTATTTTTATGGGGATACTTATATCTCAAAACTGAAGGTAATAGACGTGAACATTGGTGTTTTAAATCTTCTTTAAACATAAGAAACAAGCCTTCTTTTAATTATTTTTTGCGGGGGGGGGGGTTGCCGGTAAATAAACTTAACGGCGGTGGGGTGTAGAAGGAGGTGAGACCAATTGATTTTACTGTTCTTAATGTACTTATAAGGATCCTCGGCAGCGCGCCGGCCTCTCACAGCTGGGTTCCGTGGTTCAAATCCCGGTCACTACATGTGACATTCGTGCTGGACAAAACGGAGGCGGGACAGGTTTTTCTCCGGATACTCCGGTTTTCCTGTCATCATCCATTCCAGCAACACATAATAATAATAATAATAATAATAATAATAATAATAATAATAATAATAATAATAATAATAATAATGTTCCGGACCGTCGTCAAATGTGCGGACCGCGCTGGAAACGGCTCCTGGACGGGTAATGACTAAGAATGCAGTCCGGCCGCGGGTTTAGTGCCTTCTAGGCACCCAATATGACACCACGCCGGATCTCCTGAAGGATTTTATCCATATTAAAAATGATTATAGGAAAAGATGGCAAAGATTAACGGACCCAACTGTCCGGGAGGAATACCTGAGCCTAGCCCGGGAAGTATGAAATCGATTGCTGGAAAAGAAGATTGAAAAATGGGAGGAAACATGCCGTAATCTAATAGAAAACGAGTCAGATCGGGAATTTTGGTGGGTTCTCGCAGAAAACGAGTCAGACCGCGATTTTCGGCGGATTATATATCTAAAACAATAATCATTCAATTATAAATTTCAGTATAATACCGTAGCGAAGCACGGGTATCTTGCTAGTTACTAATATATAACCATTAGAATGCCAATTCATTAGTTTTCTTAACAATTTCTTATTACAAGTCAGAGAGTGTTGAAACTGAGCCGTGACGAATTACGAGTCTCGAGCTGCATATTTTGACCATATGAGTTGTTCTGAAGGCCATTGGGTTAGGGAATACTGAGTCATTTGATTGATCGACAAATTGTTGCGCTGAAAAGTATACATTTTAAGAAACAATTTACACATTTTGAACTTTGAAAATGGTTTACAACTTCAAAAATGTTCAAAAATGCTTATCTATGCATTTCTAAAATAACCCTTCAACTTCAAAATGAGATAATAATAGACAAATATACCCACCAAATATTTGACACCGAGCTCGATAGCTGCAGTAGCTTAAGTGCGGCCAGTATCCAGTATTCGGGAGATAGTAGGTTCGAACCCCACTGTCGGCAGCCCTGAAAATGGTTTTCGGTGGTTTCCCATTTTCACATCAGGCAAATGCTGGGGCTCTACCTTAATTAAGGCCACGGCCGCTTCCTTTCCACTCCTAGGCCTTCCCTGTCCCATCGTCGCCATAAGACCTATCTGTGTCGGTGCGACGTAAAGCAACTAGCAAAAATGTATATAGGCCTATATATATTTGACAAGATTTGAAAATGGTCCATGTGCTAAGGAAAAATAGCTCTGCATTTTATAAAGAGTAATCTGCAAGATCGGCTGACACTTAAAGTGTTACATTTGATTATATGTTTATACACTTGTAAATTTCAAAAACTGAAGGACATGTCTTTTCATTAGGAGACTTTTCGTCAGTTTTCAGCACGACATAGCTCAACGTGGCTCAACCAGCGGGGAAATACGGATTAATATCGAAAGCAAAGCTGTCCATACAGGCCAAGAAATTACATGTCAGAGGGGAAGGTGAAGGCTTCAACTATCTGTAATCTCGTCACTCGCGCGGGTGCCTTGCCTTGAGCACTCGTTTCTATTGCAGGCTGCGTGAACACCTTTGTCACATGACTCAATAGGAATGGTAGTCTAGATTACATATTTATTTTTCATTTTCTGGTAGGTGAACCGAGCACACTGTTTACTGACTGGTATGAATATTAAAAGCATGTCGCTTCATACCATAAATGCTACCACAATTACCATCCTCACACGTAGTTTGCGACCTCTTGCACTCTGTTATCAATAATGTTCTCCTCACTGAGTTATAAGGTGCGAAGCTGAGGGGCGAGGCGATGTCGATGGGTCCACCGAGGTTAAATATAGTTCCGGTTGAGGGTGGCCCATAAAACACGTGCCAGCGCTTCAATTCCCTGGACTCTAACCAACATAACCCTTCATAGATAGCCTCGGCATTCACTCATTGTTATCAGGGGATATTTCATACAGAAATGGGGACATGGGAAAGAGAATAAAGTGTGCATGAATGTCACAGATAATTCCTGAACATTTTCTCTATAAAGGTAACTCTACATCCTTCAAGTAACACAATACTGTACATAGTTTAACAGGAGTATGAATTCGACCATTATTATTAGTGTTATTTATTATATAACTGTCGCTCAACAGAGGTAGTGCTAAAGACTATATTCTTCTTCCTACATTTTCGCAATTTTTGGGGGTCGGCACTTGATGTGGATTTGGGTCAGATTTACGGCCCGATGACCTTCCTTACGCTAGCCGTATGAGGAGGGATGAATCTACTATTGCGTGTTTCTGTGGTGTTTGGTAATGTGGTGAGTTGTATGTATATAAAGTTGAGTGTATTTTCAATCCCAGAGCCAGAGGGATTAGTCACATGAAGTTAAAATACCCCTTCCAACCGGGAAACGTACCCAGGGCCCTGTGAACAGAAGGCCAGTACGCTGACCACGCAGCCAAGAAGACGGACTACCTAAGAACTCAGTATACTCTCCTGTAATAAACAGCGATTAGTTGGGCCTCTCAGGGCGCAGGCGCTGTGCACGGTGCAAGAGACGACTTCGCTTGGTTGACCAGAGTGCAGACCCCTACTCCTTGGTTTGAAGCAATAGCGCTGTCTCTCTCTCTTTCCCCACGCCTGTCTCGCTCGCTCTCCCTGTCTCCCTCTTCCACACTTGCTCCGTAGCGCTCCAAATCCGAGCTGAGTTGAGCCGAGCTTAGCCGAGTAGTCCAGAGACGAAGCGTTGGTCCGAGCCGAGCCGAGCGGGACCGATGCACAGTGCACGGAGCTCTTGCGCCTCGATTTGCACGCGTGAGATTTTGGCCGTTTGAGAGGCCCTGGCCTACAGTATCCAAATTAACGTGAAAGTGTTAATAGCTCAGCGACAGTTCATCTGTAAATGAGTACTCGGACGGTCAAATAAAGTCTGACATGCTGGGCCAAGTGACGCAGACGCCAGGGCGCTGTTCTTCTGAGCCCGAGTAGGCGGGTTTGACCCCGGCTCAAGTCAGGCGGTATTTGAAGGTGCTCAAATACGTCAGCCTGGTGTCGGTAAATTTACTGGCAAGTAAAAGAACTCCTGTAGGAGAAAATTCTGACACCTCAGCTTCTCCGGAAACTATAAAAGAAGTTGGTGGGTTGTAATATAAGTACTTTAACATCTAAAATGACTTCTTTAAGAATAATAGAGACGATATCATCTCTGTGGCTCTTAGGAAATCCTCAGTCGTAGCGAAACTTCTCATATGACTTCGAAATTGCACCTTGTGCACTAATAAGGACTCTTACCAATTTGTAATTTTCCTTGAAGTGCGAGATTCCTACAGCTTCGTCAATGACCTGTTCAAGCCGCATTATATGTTAGATTGTTAGCCCACATCTGGAAGTTTGCAGTTGGCAATTTTGTCCAAATGAAGCGTAGTCGTCCACTCCAAGGCTGACGACCTCCTCATGTATTTCAAGACCTGTCTTTCTTGAGGCAGTGGCTATCTGATATCCAACTGAATGATGAATATTCTTCAATCCAGAAACTTAACAAGTACAAGATTATTCAAAACCATTTATCTAATTGCATTTAGCTGCCAACGCCGGATTAGCAAGTGACGCATCAACAAAAAGGCAAGCTCTCATAACATTTCTTATTAGAATTTTAAAAAACTCTATGTAAAAAACCCTAACAATTTGAAGAACATCGAGACTTACGTACCACACACAGATCTACCGTATGCTGTTCGTCATAATCAGTCCCTGGATTTCTCTAAATTTGTGGGTAACGGTGATTGGTATAGAAGTTCCAGAAGAACAAGGCAGACTTGACTAATTCTCTTCTGTTCTCTCACAAAAGAAAGAACAACTCTATATCCTCTCATCAGAAATCAAATTTCTGGAGGTCATGGATCAATTCTCGTCGCATTTCAGGACTGATAACCGGGAACCCTGTTTCTTTCGAACAGTGAAATTACGGGCGTACGTAAACTCATTAAGTCACACGTAAATTCCACCGAAGATGTCATCGGGAATAATGAATTTTGCATAAATTCCATCACATGTTTCTTATCGAGCAAATCTTATACTCAAAATTCAACATCTTGTGGCGGTCCAGTATTTAACGGAATCAAGTTTTCTTTTAATTTTTTGAATTCTCCAGAGTCTACGTTACTGCACAGTTTTACGATAATTTCAAGGCTTATTAGCACTTTACCACATGGGGGCCCGTAAATGTGGCCCGTTAGTATTTCACTTTCCACATAAAGCATTATTTTATTTTTCAGAACGAAATATCCAGACCTACTTACCGTATACGAATCTGCTGTATTTGCTTTTCAGCTCTCGAAACATACACCGAAAGGAGTTTTGAAGCAATTTGTAATCGTGTGATAGGTCACTGACATCATCGCTAGCTTCTCTAGACAGAAACATTTTTAATCTCGGACAATGCTAGTGAGAATTTTGAATTTATAAATCTTATCACAGTGATCTACTGTATATTTCTCGAGAACAGGATGCGTCGTGACTTACGATCACATAGTTGTTAATTTTCGCAATCAGATTTTCTTTACTAGTGGTTTAACGTCGTAATAACACATCAGAAGTTTTCGGCGACGCAAGGTTGGGAATTGGAAAGGTAGCGTCCCTGGCCTTAATTAAGGTACAGCCACAGCACTTGCCTGGTGTTAAAATGGAAAACCATCTTCGGGGCTGTCGACGGTGGGATTCGAACCCTCCATCTCCCGAATGTAAGCTCACTGCTACGCGACCCTACCCGCACGGCCACCTCACTCGGTACTTCACTTAATTACAGCTACACGTTTTTGAAATGGTACTGTATGTATTCAGATAATAATAATAATAATAATAATAATAATAATAATAATAATAATAATAATAATAATAATAATAATAATAATAATAATAATAATAATATTTTAATATTATTTTACGTCCCCCTGACTCCTTTTACATTTTCGACACGCTGACGTGCCTGAAATTTTAAACTCATAGGCGTTATTTCACGAGCTAGTAAATCGAACGACACGAGACTGGCTTATTTTAGAACTTTCAGATACAACTAGACTGGACCTGGGATCGAACTCGACAACTTGGGCTCAGAAAACTCTCATTCAGCATGGCGTATTCGGACAATTCACTTGTAATAAAATGCGGCGATATGAATCATATTGCACAAAACAAATCAAATGAATAATAATAATAATAATAATAATAATAATAATAATAATAATAATAATAATAATAATAATAATAATAATAATAATAATAATAATAATAATAATAATAATAATAATAATAATAATAATAATAATAATAATAATATAATAATAAAACACATCGAAGTTTTCGGCGATGCAAGGATGGGAAAGTGCTAGGACTGGTAAGGTAGCATCGCCTTGATTAAGGTACAGCCACATACGCCCACCTTCACCCAAGCAGCAAAACCTTTTTCACATCATTAAACATAAATACTCTCCTACGAACAGGAAATTTGTATGAATTAGAGCAAACCCTAAACGAACAAAAAATACAGATATTGGCACTCCAGGAAACAAGACTAACTGATGAAAACACAATGGATTTCGGGAACTACAGACTCTTCAAAGGTAAAACAGACAAACGAATTCTCAATAACACACCACTTTTAGGAGTTGCTTTTGCAGTCAAGAAAAATATACTTAATATTAATTGTGAAGCCTGTAAACGATGCTCTAATGAAAATCACCGTAAAGTGTACAAATAAAACATAGGTACGCACTAATCAATCACCACGTGGCAATCAATGAGGACAATAAAACAGGCCGCAAAAAAGGTAGACAAATTTTGGAAAATACTAGAAGAAATAGTATCCAAAAATTCCTCAAAACGACGTGATAATCCTACTAGATGACTTCAGTGCATACAGAGGTAAAGAAAGAAAACACATAAAAACAGTTGGAAAGTTCCCAGCACATAACTTTACTCACCAAAGTGGTCAATGATTAGTCGAACTCTGCAGGATATTCAACCTTAAAATCCTGTCACAACACTTCAAAAAGAAACTAACAAAACAAATGACATATAGATCACCGAACACACCCATCGGCGAATTTGAAATTGACCATGTAGCAATCTCTTATCCAAACCACAGAGAAATTATGAATATGCAAGTCAGAAGAGGGTGCGAACATAGACTCAGACCATTACGTGACAAGAATCAAACTACTGTTAAAACCTCAAAGATTCACAACAACAACAACAACAACAACAAAGAGAAGCCACCAATTACAAAATTTGACAGCACTAGGATACAACCATCTGTAAATTGGAGAAAAAAAGGAGGCAAACTATTGACAACAACGCAAAACCAGACTGATTACAACAGTAAAAGTACTAATTCCTCTTCAGACAAGGAAAAGGCACCCTTGGTGTAATGAGGAATGTGAACAAGCAATCCAACCCCGGCAGATTGCGTACAACAATTGGAACAGCAAGAAGACAGAGAATAACTATAAAACATTCATCGTGGTGAAGAAAAAGAAAACAGAATTAATCATACAGACCAAAAGGAGATACGAGAAGGATCAGCTATTTGAAATCGAGAAAGACTTTGAAAGTAACAACACGCAAAATTTCTATAAACTTCAGAACTAAGCTTAAAGGATATCAAAAACTAAGTCTCTGCTTCAAGAAAGAAAATTGGCAATTGGCACTAAAGAACAAAGAAAACTGCGAGAAACTCACCATATTTTTTTAAAGAACACCTGAATAGTCTAGAACCAACACAAAGATTTTCACGCCGGGCTGAGTGGCTCAGACGGTTAAGGTGCCGGCCTTCTGACCCCAACTTGGCAGGTTCGATCCTGGCTCAGTCCGGTGGTATTTGAAGGTGCTCAAATACGTCAGCCTCGTGTCGGTAGATTTATTGGCACGTAAAAGAACTCCTGCGGGACCAAATTCCGGCACCTCGGCGTCTCCGAAAACCGTAAAAGAGTAGTTAGTGGGACGTAAAACAAAAACATTATTAAACATTTTCACCACAAGGACTTGAAAACACCCATCCAAATTCATTACCACCAGATGAAGAAGATTTCGCAAGACAGATGAAAAGACTTAAAAACAATAAAGCATCGGGTGAAGGCCTAAACACCATAAAGGAAATTACAAAATTCATGCAAGACATTTGTCAAACAGAACAAATCCCAAAAGACTGGAAATATGCATTAATTCACCCGCTACACAAGAAGGGAGACAGAACAGATGTAAACAACTACACAGGAGTCTCGCTAGTGACAACTGCATACAAAATTCTATCCCAGTGTCTTCTCGATAGAGCACAACAACAGTTAGAACCAAGAATTGCAGAATATCAGGCAGGATCCAGACCAGGCCGATCATGTCCAGAGCAAATCTTGAACCTAATGCTAATCCTAAGACATCAGAAAATTTGTAGCAAAAATTTAGTCTGCATATTTAATGATTTCAAAAATGCCTCCTACTCAGTAGATCGCGAATTATTCTTCCAAATATTGAAATAACAAGTTTTATACATGGAAACACTTGCAATCATGAAACAGACACTGACAGACACAAGTCTAAGGTTAAAGTCATGGGATAAATCTCAGATCTCTTTGAAATCAAAACGGGAGTAAGACAAGGAGACGAACTCTCACTTCTTCTCTTCAACTCCGTTTCTGAAAAATGATACAAGATTGCCAAAAAAAAGAAATTAGTTCTCAAAATTCCCCAGCCAATCACTTTATACAGACAAAAATTAGCAATAGATTGCCTAGCGTTCGTAGACGACCTACGAAACATCTTAACTCGAGACATTTCCACAGCCGAAAATCAGATTGAAGTCCTGAAAGAAACTGCAGTAAAAGCCGGCCTCCAGATATCATATAAAGCGACAAAATAATGTACATGACTTGCAATAAACAAAACTCATGCGGAAAAACTATAGCTAAATTAAACGCGTATCACAATTTAAATATTTTGGTGAAACAATTCAGGAAAATGGACTCGAAACAAATGCCGACGAAATCAGATAACTTACCAACTTAACCAAAGTATCTGCAACAAAAAATGTACCTCCAAGTACATACAACCAAGACATTACAATACAGTCGTTAAACCAGGATGTCTTTATGAAGCAGAAATGCTAAACTTGACCAGGAAAGCAGACATTGAAAACATAGAGGAAAAGGAACGCAAAATCATAAGAACAGTTCTAGGCCCGAAACTCGCAGATGGCCAATACCGACTCAGAGGCAAACAGTAAATCAATCTGTACCGGAAGGTACACCTCAACACCGCTCGTTTAAAATAACGCCTTTATAAACTCCTCTATCAATCAAAAAGTGAAACTAATAACACAACAATTTGGAACTTTAATCGGGAGATGTCTCCACTGAAATATTAAGTAATGTTGTTATTGTGCAGTTTCCTAAACTGACTGAATTTCTCCTTGTTTTGTTTTGATATACATCAAGAAGTTTAGACATTTTTCTACAGATGACACTACCAAAAATTTATGATCATGCATCCTGGTGTAAGGTGAAAGAACTTATAACTTAATTGTTTCATATTCCTAGGTTTTCCATAACTGATCTATGTTCATTTATTTTTGGGTTGGCAATACTTCCTTTCCTTTCCGCCAGTTTTGAATCTAGCCAATCACTATTTTTTGTAATTAATTTTCAACCAATCCCGCATTTCTTGTTCACTTTGTGTTAACCCATAAAAAATAAGAGGGCGTGTCCTGATTAGTCTTGAATGATCTCGAACCTTACTTGAGAGTTTATAAACTGCGGCTTTTCACGTTTCCTTGCCAATTGATCGTCGTCTTTCTGAGTGTGTGTGTTTAAGCACGAGGCGGGCGGCCTCTTTCGTCGGCAGCTAGAGCATCTACAAGGTGATGGCCGCATAATCCCATCTTTCTTGCTGTATCCGCAAATTATTCCGAGGGGAAGGTCCGAATCTTTAACTATGTAACCTACTTTTCCAAAATGTAAATTTTCTTTCGGCTGATGTAAAAACTTTATAAAATCTTTAATTGAAAAGGGTGGATAGAAAGTGAGTTACCCTCTCGAGCTCCCCTTCATCTTGGTTTGAGGTGTCTGTGCGATTTTTCAACCTTTTGTTATGGATTACAGTAATTTCTATGCGAGCCACCTCAGTAGTTTGGGAATAGCCCCTGTTTCATCGGCCTAGAGCCCTGTAGGTTTTTAAGTTTTCATTATCTTGGAGCGCAGTGTACGCCTCCATTCATCTTGTGTTTGGACCAGTTATCTAACCTGTTCTTTTCCATGAAGGCCCAGTAGGTTGGGTATTAAATACCCCTGTAAAAGTAAGGTCAATTTGTAAATGGTGGCTTGAGATGCCAGAGAATGCAAATTTTGATGTAATGTTGCCTTGAGTGGGCAGTAAGAAACTGAGAGCATGTTTGCTCTTTTTTAAAATTTTTGTAAGTTTAACGAGTGCCTCTGGAAGGCTAGATATTGTATTTAGGGAGCAAGTGCTCTTGAACTAGGGCATTTCTGCCCTTAACTAAATACCACTTCCATTTGTAAAATTGTAAAACTAGGGGCTTGAAGCCCAGAATCTGTAAAAATCACTAATCTTGGACTTTCCTAGTCTTGTTTCAAGATTGCTTTCGTACCTGACATGTTATTTGTTGAGTTGTTGTTTTTTGAAAATATATAACCTTCAGTTCAAGTTTTAAATTAATTTTGATATTGTAGATAGACCCATTCACCCCAGTACTTTCTTTAACCTCTTTCTGCTCCACGGGTATCCCCGCAACATAATCAATACACAAATAGTCACAATGGCATTATGAAAAGGCAGATTCTATGGACATATGAAATGAATGGACCCAGACAGACTTACATAACAAATAGTCGAAATTCATAGGAGTAAAGCCGAAACAGATACAGTGAAAAGGATTGGCGAAATCAAAACCGATCTGAAACAGGCAGGAATTACACCAGCAGATGTCCAGAACCGGGTAATATTCACATACAAGATTACCAAAATAATGGCAAGTTGATTAAGAGGAAAGACCAAAGAATAAGAAGAATAAGAAGAATGGAACAATTTGGTCTGAAGACAGAAACTAAACCTGCAGTAAAAGAATGAAGGAAATCTGCGTATAAAGGAAGGCAATACACCTGTAAGTACTTTGCTCAGTCCTAGTGGGCTTATTCGTTAATAATAATAATAATAATAATAATAATAATAATAATAATAATAATAATAATAATAATAATAATAATAAGTAAAGTAAAAAATAAGTTAAACTAAGAAACCTTTTTGAAAAATTTAATCCCTTAATTTTTAAGGCGATACGGAACGGTTAAAATTGTCAAAATCGTCATATTTTATGTTTTTATGAATCCCTGAAGTCTGCCCTGTAAAATGATGATAGTTTAACCATTAGAAATTGCCATACATTTAATTTGAACATGCGCTAGCAATAAGAAAATTGCCAGCAAAGTCAGCGAAAACGATATGAATTACATTGCCATAAATGGTGCAAATAGTTAAAAGCAAAAGAAGAATGAATTCCCCATGTCCTTTCCAAACACTCACATCTTCCTCTTTCCTGTATGGAGGAAATGAAGCCATTTTTTGAGATCTGTCTAGTCCCCAGCTGCTGGAGAAGTGTCTTCGTGGCAAAAGTCAAAACCCCAATGTTATATGGTCACAGATTCTCCTTCATATGGGACCAGGATGCACTGAGATATGAACAGATGTAAGAAAAGTTTTAATTGCAGCTTTCTCAGTTTCTTATTAAAAATATATATATGTTCCTTTTTCTATGTGACTATTTATCACAGAGCTGATCACCATCAAACTGTCATGTATTGATTCACATTTTAACTGAGGGATTTATTTATTTAAGCAATACTCTTTGAGATTTGGCTGCTCATTTTACGAAAAAGTAATTAAAATTTGGCACTTAAAAATATTTTCTTACTCATCTGAAGCCGAATCAAATAACGGCTGTGTTAATATGTTAAGTTAGCTATGAATAATTTGTGGTAGAAATTTCATTATCGTAACTTTGTTAGATCCTGTGGAAAAGGAACATAAACTTTACAAATTTAACTATAGCGAGATACGCGGTTCCTGTCTCCCCTTAAAATAAAGTATAACTGTTCATAGTCTTTTATATTAGAATATGAACTACCCGGTAAGCAAAAACTATTTCATAAAATTTCAGGAATCTACTGAATTGAACTTTCGGATTTCTATGACGTACTAAACATATGTACCGCTTGTAACTATTCGTTGGCCTACTTGCTATAAAATTAATTTCGTCAAAAAATGAGTTCGAACTTTTTGAATTATATATACACCAAGTCGACACTATATATTTTACGTGTTTGTAGAAGTTGTAGACCCTATAAATACTTCAGAGCTATTTGGAGTTAAAATGAAGAATGGTAAGGATATGGTGTAATTTCATCTCCCTTTATGAGCACAGATTATTATGAAATTTGATTGTACCCTAAATCTTGAGAGTTAATCACGATACGACTGCTCAAGCACCCATAAAATTAACAGAACATAACCAGAAACTACGTAAACTACGAAGTGAATTTTTCGTGCTAAAATTACTAGAGGGAGAGGGAGAGAATGCGCTAGTTGTAGCAAAGCCTCCAACAAACTAAGTTAACAACAAGACGTAACGCACTCATGTGGAAAGTCTCCACATCGCTGCTTTCAATCTCCGGCAGATTCATTCTCATTAATGTTCATAGTTCAGAAATAAACTCTAGCGCATGCGCCACAGATCTTACCAGGTGTAAGACATTGTCGTCATCTGTGAACATTTCACATTCTTTGCTGAAATAGAAATAATTTCACTAACAGAAATTATTTTCTGAGTGTACAGTTTCCTCCTTGCTAATGTAGAATAGGAACGTACCACGCAAATAAATGTCACCAATATTGTAATCAATAAGTCTCTGAAGTGATTCTAGTCGATGCTTTCTTCTTCTTCTTCTTCTTCTTCTTCTTCTTCTTCTTCTTCTTCTTCTTCTTCTTCTTGTACCACCGTTTTTCAAAAACTCTGGTGGGGTCGCGGGTGAGAATTGCGACACACACACATTTATTTATTTATTTATTTATTTATTTATTTATTTATTTATTTATTTATTTATTTATTTATTTATTTATTTATTTATTTATTTATTTATTTATTTATTTATTTGTATGTGTATTTGGCCATGTTTTACGGCTGGATGCCCTTCCTATGTGGAGGAATTCATTTACTGTTGTTGTTCCAGTGGTGGTTGGTAGTGTGATGCATTGTTTGTGAATGAAAAAGTATTGTGACAAACAAAATAGCCCAGTCTCCGAATCAGAGCAATTAACCTAATGCAGTCAAATTCCGGCATTTTCTGCCCTTATTCTAGATTAAAATCCTTAGACGAGCCCAGAACCGAACCCTCCGAATAAGAGATTATCACCGTACCCGTAGCCTACATCCCGAGACTAGCTAAGGATAATAATAATAATAATAATAATAATAATAATAATAATAATAATAATAATAATAATAATAATAATAATAATCCGCCTCTGGTGTAGTGGTTAATGTAATTACCTGCCACCCTCGGAAGCCCGGGTTCGATTCCCGGCTCAACCACGAAATTTGAAAAGTCGTACGAGGACTGGAACGGGGTCCACTCAGCCTCCGGAGGTCAGCTGAGTAGCGGAATGGGGGTCGATTCCGACCTCAACCATCCTTGAAGTAATTTTCCTTGGTTTCCTACTTCTTCTCCAGGCAAATGCAGGTATGGTATCTCACTAAAGGAGATGTCCGCTTCCTTCCCTCTTCCTTACCTATCCCTTCCAATCTTACCATCCCACACAAGACACAAGGCCCCTGTTCAACATAGCAGGTGAGGCTGCCTGGGTGCGGTACGGGTCGTTCTCCTTAGTTGTATCCCCGATCAAATATCTCACGCGCCGGAACACTGACCTTGAGGCGGTAGATGTGGGATCCCTCGTCAATCCAGGGGAAAAACCAACCCTGGATTGTAAGCGGATTAAATAATAATAATAATAATAATAATAAGAAGAAGAAGAAGAATAGCTTTTGTAGGCTGTGCTCTCTTGAGGTTTCAGTGGTTGGCCACGAAAAAATAATTCCTAAACGGAAGGTAAGAAGTAGAGAGAAAATTATACGATAAAGAATAATCAAAACAGACTTTCAACGTATTAGGTCGTGTTACGTACATGTAGTACGTAATACGTTGAAAGTCTATTTCGATTACAATGCGGTCGTGAAAATTCAATATTCATTGATAAAGAATAAGTTAGTCGCACGGTGTCTTGGTAAATCTAACCGAGGAAGTATTATATTAGTGTTCGAACGCCCCGAATTGCGTGAAAATTGGTGGAAAAGCTCAAAACATGTCGTTGAAAACGGCTGCAGGGGTTTTCGTGTAAAATGTGTTCATTGTTACACTGCATTGTGCGTCGCACACCTCATCTTCATTTTGATACTGACTGAAGATGTACGGAGACACGTTTCGTCCATATCAACACCTAAGTGTACATTTTTATGTATTATACTTGTAGTGATAATATAATTAGCCTAATTTCTACAAGGTGCTTTTCCGGTCATTTTTAACAACGTGGGTAAACGTCATAGCGTAATGTTACTAAGCGGAACTTCAAGTTACTCGTTTGATCATATGCATATTACACGGAAAAATACCTTATAGTCGTTTTCAGTGAACATATTTGAGCGTTCGAATACAAACATTTCTCTCGGAAGCAAACCTAGTACACAAGAATGGAGGAGGTTTTCTCAAGACTGAAGCGAATAGGCTGACTTCAGCCCCTCGGTGAATCTACAAGAGTTGCTAATGAGTCCGGCTCCATGGCTTAATGGTTAGCGTGCTGGCCTTTGGTTCAAGTAGCCCCAGGTTCGATTCCCTGCGGCTCGGGGATTTTAACTTTAATTGGTTATTTCCGCTGGCTCGGGGACTGGGTATGTGTGTTGTCCTTAAGCAGAAAATGAAACGAAAACAAGGAAAGAATGAGAAAAATAAGAAAATATCGGAAAAAATATAAAAGTCAAAAGAAAAGGATTTTAAAATAATGCCAAAGCAGGTGTTCTAGAAGAGCAAGATAAGGAACGTAGGTTATAGGAAGACGATGGGCAAGAAGAGCAAGGCTAAGTGGCTTAGTGGCAAGACGGCCGGTTCGTTCCCTGCCAAAGGGCCAGAATTTTGTCCAGCAGAAGTTCATATATGTGCCGGATATTCTACCGACACGACGCTAGCGTATTTGAGAACATCATATGCCACTGGTCCGAACCGGGAATGAACCTGCCAAATTGGGCCCAGAAAATCAGCACTCTATCATCTGAGCCACTCTTCTTGGCTGAACTAGTTTTATATTTTACTAGCAAGATACCCGTGCTTCGCTACGGTATTATACTGAAATTTATAATTGAATGCTTATTGTTTTAGATATATAATCCGCTGAAATTCGCGATCTAACTCGTTTTCTGCAAGAATCCACCAAAATTGCCGATCTGACTCGTTTTCTATTAGATTACGGCACGTTTCCTCCCATTTTTCAAGCTTATTTTCCAGCAATCGATTTCGTACTTCCCGGGCTAGGCTCAGGTATTCCTCCCGGTCAGTTGGGTCCGTAAATCTTTGCCATCTGTTCCTATAATCATTTTTAATATCTGCCGGGCTGAGTGGCTCAGACTGTTAAGCCCCAACTTGGCAGGTTCGATCCTGGCTCAGTCCGGTGGTATTTGAAGGTGCTCAAATACGACAGCCCCGTGTCGGTAGATTTACTGGCACGTAAAAGAACTCCTGCGGGACTAAATTCCGGCACCTTGACGTCTCCGAAGACCTTAAAAAAGTAGTTAGTGGGACGTAAAACAAATAACATTATTATTATCATTTTTAATATGGATAAAATCCTTCAGGAGATCCGGCGTGGTGTCTTATTGGGTGCCTTGGCGGCACTGAACCCGCGGCCGGACTGCATTCTTAGTCATTACCCGTCCAGGAGCCGTTTCCAGCGCGGTCCGCACATTTGACGACAGTCCGGAACATTATTATTATTATTATTATTATTATTATTATTATTATTATTATGTGTTGCTGGAATGGCTGATGACAGGGAAAACCGGAGTATCCGGAGAAAAACCTGTCCCGCCCCCGTTTTGTCCAGCACGAATGTCACATGGAGTGACCGGGATTTGAACCAAAGAACCCAGCTGTGAGAGGCCGGCGCGCTGACGCCTGAGCAACGAAGGATCCCTATAAGTACATTAAGAACAGTAAAATCAATTGGTCTCACCTCCTTCTACACCCCATCGCCGTTAAGTTTATTTACCGCCACCCCCCCCCCCCCTAAAGGAAATTAAAAGAAGGCTTGTTTCTTTATGTTTAAAGGAGATACCAAACACCAATGTTCACGTCTATTACCTTCAGTTTTGAGATATAAGTATTCCCATAAAAATAATTTACTTTCTTCACTTCATTTCACACTACCCCCCCCCCCCCACCTAAGTGAATTTTCCCGCAAAAAATACTTGTTTCTTTAATAGTAAACGCTCTTCTAAATACCAATTATCACGACTCTAACTTCTTCAGTTTTTGATTTATGTGTCCTCATGAAAGGAATTCAACTCCTTTACACTCTCGCTCTCCAAGATGGTTTCCCCCCAAAAACGCGTTTTTCTTTGTTATTAAAGAAGATCCAAATACGAATATTCACGTCTGTAACAACTTTAGTTTTTATTAGATGTATGCATTCTCATACAATTAAGTCAATTAATTTTTCAATTTTTTCACCTTCCGCTCCCCCCCCCCCCCCTTCATTCGATTTTCCAAGAATACGTGTTTCCTTACTTTTAAAGCAGATTGAAAATATCAAATTTCACGTCTGTAAGTCTGTAACATCTTCATTTTTGAGATATCAGTAGCCTAATTAAAATAATTCAGCACCATTTTCAGTCACTTTTACCCCCCTCCTCGCAAGTGGTATTTCCGAAAACTAAAAATACACGTTTCTATATGTTTAATAGAGATAAAAAATACCATTTTTCACTTCTGTAACGTTAAGTTTTTTTAGATATACTGTAAAAATTCTTATTTTAAAATTTCACCCCTTTTTAGTTCCCCTTAAGTGGAGTTTCCAAAAACAAATCACCTATGTTTCTTTACATTTACAGGAGATTCCAAACACCCATGTTTTACGCCTGTAACATTTTACGTTTCCAAGATATTCTGTAGATATCGTCTTTCAAAAAATTCACCCCCAATTTTTCACTCCTGTTTAACCGCCATTAATTGGATTTTCCAAAAACTAAAAAATACGTGTTTCTTTATTTTTAAAGGAGATCCCATATACAAATTTTCAGTTCTGTTATATCTTTCGTTTCTGAGATATATGTATCCTCATGAAAGGCATTCAACCCAATTTTCACCCTTTTACACCCCTCATATTTGGATTTACAGGAAACAAAAAAATACGTGTTCCTTTATTTTTAAAGGAGATTCTAACTACCAATTTTTACATCTGTAAATTTTAAAGTTTTAAGATGTAGACACACTCATTTTAAAAAATTCACCCCCCTTTCACCCCCAATATTTGGATTTTCCAAAAACGATAAAATACGTGTTTCTTTACTTTTAAATAGATCCCAAATACCAATTTTCAGGTCTGTAATATCTTCAGGTTCTGAAATATAAGTAGCCTCATTAAAGGCATTCAACCCATTATTCACCCTTTTACACCCTTCCTATTGGGATTTTCCGAAAACAAAAGAATACATCTTTCTTTATTTTTAATGGAGATTCGAAATACCAATTTTTACATCTATAAACTTTCAAAGTTTTGATATATAGATACACTCATTTTTAAAAATCACACCCTTTTCACCCCCTCCCCCATTAACTGGATTTTCCAAAAACACAAAAATACGTGTTTCTTTATTTTTAAAGGAGATCCCAAATACCAATTTTCAGGTCTGTAATACCTTCAGGTTCTGAAATATAAGTAGACTCATGAAAGGCATTGGACCCCTTTTTCAACCTTTGCCACCCTTCCTATTAGGATTTTCCGAAAACAAAATATACGTGTTTCTTAAATTTTAAAGGAGATTCTAAATACCAATTTTCACATCTATAACCTTGAAAAGTTTTGAGATATAGATACACTCATTTTAAAATATTACCCCTTTTCACCCCCCTTAATTGGATTTTCCAGAAACAAAAAAAAATATATGTGTTTCTTTATTTTTAAAGGAGATCCCAAACACCAATTTTCAGGTCTGTAATATCTTCAGTTTCTGAGATATAAGTAGCATCATTAAAGGTATTCAACCCCTTTTTCACCCCTTTTCACTCCTACTATTGCGATTTTCCGAAAACAAAAAAATACGTGTTTCTTTATTTTTAATGAAGATTGTAAATACCAATTTTTACATCTGCGAAGTGTAAAAGTTTGGAGATATAGATTCACTCATTTTAAAAATTCACCCCCTTTTCACCCTCCCATTAATTGGATTTTCCAAAAACAAAAAAATACGTGTTTCTTTATTTTTAAAAGAGATCAAAAGTACCAATTTTCAGGTCTGTAATATCTTCAGTTTCTGAGATATAAGTACCGGTATCCTGATTAAAGGCATTCAACCCATTTTTCCCCATTTTCACCCTTTTTCACCCCTCCTATTGGGATTTTCTGAAAACAAAAAAATACGCGTTTCCTTATTTTTAAAGAAGATTCTAAATACCAATTTTTACATCTGTAAGCTTTTAAAGTTTTGAGATATAGATACACTCATTTTAAAATTTCACCCCCCTTCTCACCCCCTTAGTGAAGGAATATGCAAAAATCCTCTCTTAGCGAGCACCTACATCTTAATATGAATACATCCCCAAAATTTCATTTCTTTATGTCCAGTAGTTTTGGCTCGGCGATGATGAATCAGTCAGTCAGTCAGTCAGGACAAGTTATTTTATATATATAGATTATTAATAATACCGCAGTAAGATCGTATTGCCTAGCTCATTGACTGAATGGCCCTTGGTGTGGAGTACGGAGGGCCTCGGTTTCGATTTGCGGTCGGGCCGGGGATTTTAGTCGCGTCTGATTTATTCCTCTAGCCTGGGGACTGAATGTTCGTGTTTCGTCTTAATACACACCAATCACCGCAGAGACATGCAACAATGAATAAATCCCTCTACTTTGGGTTGGTGCTAGGAGGAGCATCCGGCCGTTAATCTGAAGCCCAAAATTTGAGGAAAGGATTATTATTATTATTATTATTATTATTATTATTATTATTATTATTATTATTATTATTATTATTATTATTATTATTATTATTATTATTATTATTTCAATTTTGGCCATCTAAGGAGCGCGGAAATTAACCCTGTGGATTCATCTTGACCCTTATTTTCTTGACTTCCAATACTTTTTCAACCTTTGATTTTGCTGTTTTCTCCTTCCTTGTGTCCAGATGTTATTTCCTTTCCTCTTATCCTTCTCCTGGAAACCTTTGAAAGTTTGTATCAATCTTCTGAAACTCTAGAATTACATCTTCTGTTATTCCACTCTCCTATTCTTTGGATCCACTGGTTGCCATTCTCGCTCTAGTGAATATGGTTGAAAACTCGTTTTGTCAATCTGCTGTTATCCATCCTCATTATATGTCAAAAAATGTAATTCTTCTCTTTCTGACTTCCGTTTTCAATGGTCCCCGAATTTTCCTCAATATTTTCCTTTTCTATTGCTCTATATTTTCTATTTCGCCGCTTTTCGTAGAGAATTCTGTGCCATATAGGCTCTCTGGTTTGACTACTGTAACGCAGTGTTTGAATTTCCCTGAGAGATTCTCCTTATTGTAGAAATATTTAGTCAATTGGTGTACTAGTTCCAGTTTCCTTATCGAGTGCATTAATTATTTCACCTAGGTGTATGTATGTATGTATGTATGTATGTATTGCACCCGCCCCCTCCCTATATGGCACCGGCATGGAATCTGCAGGGTCGCACACGGGTCAAGAAGTATGAAATAAATAGGCGCTGAACTAAAGTAAACTTAAAGGCGTACAGGGGAGGAGAAGCGGGGCATACATAACTAAAATTAGAACACATTCGAATGAAGATCTTTAACTCACAAACCGGTTTATTGAACCTTAATGATGATGGGAAATGACGCATTAAATAACACTAATGAATTACATTAAATTTTACAAATGTTTGTTGTAGTTTGTTTGGTGAACATCTGTTCGTTATACGTGATAGAAACGAGTACGTTTATCGCGAAGCGATGTATCGTGACATATAGCGAATGGTAATTTTATCATAACACTGAGGCTATATTATCGCTAACACATAAAACTAACATGCGTCCGACAACACGTCTGAGCAATCCCTATTCTAATGAAGACCTAGATTTCCCAATGAAACGACGTAAAATAAAAATACACACATATGATACAACACCTGGGTTCGAACCGACACTCGCTATTCTAGACGTCGCCAAGCTGATGGACAGAACCACCACTGACTTTATGTACAACCACACATGACATAAAGAACACACAGATGATACATGATATGCAAGAAAAATACATAAAAGGCACTTTGATCTTTCTTCTGACGCTGTAGGCCTCCAATGCCTACGTTGAGCATCGAACTGACAACCTCTTGCGATGAAGGCAGGGTCCTGTAATCCCTATCTAATTATACTCGCACAATTAACAATGATTCATAGGCAAACATTACCATTATCGGCCGGGTCGCTTGTTAATTATTGCACTGCTCTGCCGTGTTAGGTAAATCACATTATTTCGCCGTTCAAAGAAACCAACTTCTCTTTAACAGCAATGTCGCTCCTTTCTCAGCTTACGGAACGCCCACACACAAAAAAAGGAACACAACTGGGCCAAGGCCAGACGGCGGTTCACCACCCCAAGGGTCAACAACCACATACAGGCGTAACATTTCCTTTCAAAAGGAAACAGTAACACTTCACTCGGAGGTACATCTACAATAAACTGCGGTCTTGAAAGACTCGCGCAAATCACCTTGAATTCAATACATATTTACCCAACAGTATCACGTCATTCTCACATCGCGACTCCGGTATCATAATAGTAATCTTTGCCCGATTGTTATTATTATTATTATTATTATTATTATTATTATTATTCCTGCCGTCCTACATAGCTTACCCGCTACATTACTTATACATGGTCATCGTGCGGAATCTATTCAGCAATTAGAACACAATTAAGCACTCGCGCGGCAATTAACATCTGATTACTGACTGCTAATTAATCGATCAATCTGATCAATCAATACTGATCTGCATTTAGGGCACTCGCCCAGGTGGCAGATTCCCTATCTGTTGCTTTCCTAGCCTTTTCCGAAATTATTTCAAAGAAATTGGAAATTTATTGAACATCTCCCTTGGTAAGTTATTTCAATCCCTAACTCCCCTTCCTATAAATGAATATTTGCCCCAGTTTGTCCTCTTGAATTCCAACTTTATCTTCATATTGTGATCTTTCCTACTTTTACAGACGCCATTCAAACCTATTAGTCTACTAATGTCAATCCACGCCATCTCTCCGCTGACAGCTCGGAACATACCACTTAGTCGAGCAGCTCTTCTTCTTTCTCTCAATTCTTCCCAACCCAAACATTGCAACATTTTAGTAACGCTACTCTTTTGTCGGAAATCACCCAGAACAAATCGAGCTGCTTTTCTTTGGATTTTTTCCAGTTCTTGAATCAGGTAATCCTGGTGAGGGTCCCATACACTGGAACCATACTCTAGTTGGGGTCTTACCAGAGACTTATATGCACTCTCCTTTACATCCTTACTACAACCCCTAAACACCCTCATAACCATGTGCAGAGATCGGTACCCTTTATTTACAATCCCATTTATGTGATTACCCCAGTGAAGATCTTTCCTTATATTAACACCTAGATACTTACAATGATCCCCAAAAGGAACTTTCACCCCATCAACGCAGTAATTAAAACTGAGAGGACTTTTCCTATTTGTAAAACTCACAACCTGACTTTTAGCCCCGTTTATCAACATACCATTGCCTGCTGTCCATCTCACAATATTTTCGAGGTCACGTTGCAGTTGCTCACAATCTTGTAACTTATTTATCACTCTATAGAGAATAACATCATCCGCAAAAAGCCTTACCTCCGATTCCACTCCTTTACTCATATCATTTATATATATAAGAAAACATAAAGGTCCGATAACACTGCCCTGAGGAACTCCCCTCTCAACTATTACAGGGTCAGACAAAGCTTCACCTACTCTAACTCTCTCAGATCTATTTTCTAGAAATATAGCAACCCATTCAGTCACTCTTTTGTCTAGTCCAATTGCACTCATTTTTGCCAGTAGTCTCCCATGATCCACCCTATCAAATGCTTTAGACATGTCAATCGCGATACAGTCCATTTGACCTCCAGAATCCAAGATATCTGCTATATCTTGCTGGAATCCTACAAGTTGAGCTTCAGTGGAATAACCTTTCCTAAAACCGAATTGCCTTCTATCGAACCAGTTATTAATTTCACAAACATGTCTAATATAATCAGAAAGAATGCCTTCCCAAAGCTTACATACAATGCATGCCAAACTTACTGGCCTGTAATTTTCAGCTTTATGTCTATCACCCTTTCCTTTATACACTGGGGCTACTATAGCAACTCTCCATTCATCTGGTATAGCTCCTTCGGCCAAACAATAATCAAATAAGTACTTCAGATATGGTACTATATCCCAACTCATTGTCTTTAGTATATCCCCAGAAATCTGATCAATTCCAGCCGCTTTTCTAGTTTTCAACTTTTGTATCTTATTGTAAATGTCATTGTTATCATATGTAAATGTTATTACTTCTTTGGCCTTAGTCTCTTCCTCTATCTCGACATTATCCTTGTAACCAACAATCTTTACATACTGCTGACTGAATACTTCTGCCTTTTGAAGATCCTCACATACACACTCCCCTTGTTCATTAATTATTCCTGGAATGTCCTTCTTGGAACCTGTTTCTGCCTTAAAATACCTATACATACCTTTCCATTTTTCACTAAAATTCGTATGACTGCCAATTATGCTTGCCATCATGTTATCCTTAGCTGCCTTCTTTGCTAGATTCAATTTTCTAGTAAGTTCCTTCAATTTCTCCTTACTTCCACAGCCATTTCTAACTCTATTTCTTTCCAGTCTGCACCTCCTTCTTAGTCTCTTTATTTCTCTATTATAATAAGGTGGGTCTTTACCATTTCTTACCACCCTTAAAGGTACAAACCTGTTTTCGCATTCCTCAACAATTTCTTTAAACCCATCCCAGAGTCTGTTTACATTTTTATTTACCATTTTCCACCGATCATAGTTACTTTTTAGAAACTGCCTCATACCTGCTTTATCAGCCATATGGTACTGCCTAACAGTCCTACTTTTAAGACCTTCCTTTCTATCACATTTATTTTTAACTACCACAAAAACAGCTTCATGATCACTAATACCATCTATTACTTCAGTTTCCCTATAGAGCTCATCTGGTTTTATCAGCAGCACATTCAAAATATTTTTCCCTCCCGTTGGTTCCATCACTTTCTGAATCAGCTGTCCTTCCCATATTAACTTATTTGCCATTTGTTGGTCATGCTTCCTGTCGTTCGCATTTCCTTCCCAATTGACATCTGGCAAATTCAGATCTCCCACTACAATCACATTTCTTTCCATGTCGTTTCCCACATAGCTGACTATCCTATCAAATAATTCCGAATCCGCATCAGTGCTACCCTTTCCCGATCTGTACACTCCAAATATATCAAGTTGCCTATTATCTTTAGAAATGAGCCTTACACCTAGAATTTCATGTGTCTCATCTTTAACTTTTTCGTAGCTTACAAATTCTTCTTTCACCAGAATGAAAACTCCCCCTCCCACCTTTCCTATCCTATCTCTACTATACACACTCCAGTGCCGTGAGAAAATTTCTGCATCCATTATATCATTTCTCAGCCATGATTCAACTCCTATTACAATATCTGGTAAATATATATCTATTAAATTAATTCTATTCCTTTCTTTACAATGGTCGGCACATGGCTACTTTATCGTCACACGGCAATACATTCATTAATTAATTAATATTCACACGAATTGATATTTGACACACGTATTATGATCACTTCCTGGTAAATTTAATCACATAATCAATTTAATCTTATCACTCCCTATCTAAGTATTTCAAAGGGTGGAGTTTTTGTGGCTGTCAGTTCGGCCGCTGAGCCACGTAGCTACGTGCCTTACGTACTGTAGTACTTACAGTTTTACATACCATACACTTATCAAATTAATGAATACTCTAATAACTACTCTCATAGCACTCACCTAAACTAATTACTCCTGGTCTTCTGACGCAAATAAACAAACAGAATCTCCCAAGAAAGAAATAATTGAATGAATCTCTATCCCATGCAAAGCTAGATTATTATATTCCCTAAATTATTTACAATCAATTACTCAGACCTCTCGTCGGTTTCCTAAACTAAGAATTAATAACTACGCGCCCATTCCGGCGCTCTATTTCAACAGGACTTCATCTTTAATCTCTTATAGCGTCAGTTTACAATAAATATTCCCATCCCTTTTATGCATGCCAGATATTAGAACTTTGTACTCATCTCTTTCACATGATGACACCTTCGTCAACTCTGGAGGTCCATCCTGAGCTTACTCCTCCTCCATGGGCACCACGGTGATCACTTCATTTTCCATTCCATCTTGGAGTTGAAGATCCATTGTTCGATGCTGGTGGAACCGCTGGCAGCTAATCCTGTACACACACAACGTCACTGTTTAATTCACACTTCGGTTAACAGCGTTCACTGTGAACGTCCGGTCATGATCTCGTAAGCTATTACGTAGTCCGCGGTTCAGTACCGAATCTCGTCTATCTCTCGGTTTTCCTATTCAGTCTGCTGCTACGTCAGATTATTATACTATCGTAATGATAATAATATTACTTTACACATCATGGTTTTCTAAAAAGTTAACACAGGCGTCACAGAGATCAAAACTATACACCGTTTATGCGAATTGTATTATTTCACTTAAAATAGGAGTTAACTTCACTTGAACAAAGAACTAACGAGGGCTTAACCGAGCATAGCTTCGCCGTCGATGAGCCGCTAACCCCGAATGACGCTTGTCCCTTACTGCAGTAGTTTTTACAAGGGAGCGATACCCCTTCCACTAATTTGCGTAGCGCCTATTCCTGGCGTACTCGAGGTATAATAGTACGGTTAGCCGGTGACCAGTATTTAGTTGATGCGATTGAGACATAACCACTCAATTATCCTTCGGTGAATCTCTTTAAATTAATTAAAATCTGTTCTGCTTCCCCCACCATGCGTGGTGTTCTCCCTTTCTCGAGGAGGTGTCGTGAGAATAAACAGATGGCCCAGTACTTTTCCACGCAGAAACCACACAGTATTCTTTCTTCTTCTGAAAGTTATCACGGAAGAGGACATTAAACACTCTAAATAAATGTCCCAGTGACATTTATCCCTTTTAAATCGGGAGACGACTCCATAATTTGAGTTTCATTAATTTTCTAGGTCGTAGGTAATTAAGTTGGCTATTCCGAATCCAAGATGGCTCCTATATTTCGTTTCGAAAAAAGTGAGTTTCCCCTCATTCTGTGAGTCTTGAGGAGGGATGTCTTCTCTCGAGTGATGTCACAGGGAATCCCCATTCATAACCCCTCCCGGGTCTAAGTTGGCTTGGCTTCCTATGCGGGCCCCCGCCACACAAAGGACAATACTGCGCAATAAGTTGCAGACAAAGAAATCTCGTAGAATAACTTTTAAAGACACAATTTATCTATCGTAATGATATGAATATTAATTAGTTTCGGCATGACCTCTATTAATGATATGAATATTAATCAGTTTCAGCATTCTTCCCTTAAATAGCATTGCGTGCGTAATTACGGAGATCAATATCAACCAAAGGTCCTTGGATCATGCACCTGTCGGGTTCAGTATGTATGTATGTATATATGTATGTATGTATGTATGTATGTATGTATGTATGTATGTATGTATGTATGTATGTATGTATGTATGTATGTATGTATGTATGTTGGGTATTCAGCCCTAAGGATGGTTGGATCCTCAACAGGTTCACCATTAGCTGTCATAGATGGCCTAGGTGTCACTGAAGAGGCGTACTAGGGAAATGAGGAGTGAGGTAGTTTCCCATTGCTTTCCTCACTGAGCCAGAAGTTGCTATTGCACATCAGTCTGCCAAGACCACTGAAATGCGTGCACCAACCGACCCTATGAGCGACATTTTTATACCATTTATAGCAGGGACTGACTGCATAAGGAATGGCATTACTAGCGTCACTCATATCTCAGCCACTTTCATATTGTCAAAGCCAAGTATACGACTGAGTCAAGTCAATGGAAGTAACAGTTTTATTCTAGCCCATACCAGAAGACACAGTGCACTGTAAACACATCTTGCCAGCAAAGGTCTTTCACCTAGGTACTAACATTTATTAACCTTATTGACTTTTCCGTGCTCTGTTTTTAGGGCTTTGGGTGAATCCCTAATATTGGTCATGAATTTATTCTTCTCAAATGATTCTGAAATCCACCTTTTTCTGCTATTTCTCAGAGAGTTGATTTGTTCTAATGCAATCTCTGTACTTCCAAGGAGGATTATTACTATTATTATTATTATAGCCATTGATGCTTTCATGCCCCGTACTTATAGACATGATATAGGCTTTTTGGCTTATGCCGTCTCAAGAAAATAAGTTGAAATTCTTTACGTTTCGCAAGGAACTGTGGGTTCTGTCGTGGCCTTTCTCGTGGACAGTCGAGATTTTCTTCTGATGACGCAGAGCACTGTTCTCTGCAAAACGTAAAGAATTTAAAGTTATTTTCTTGACACGGCATAAGCCCAAAAGCCTATATCATGTCTATTATTATTATTATTATTATTATTATTATTATTATTATTATTATTATTCATACACTTCTCCACAAGGAAATATGGGTAGTAATGGGGCACGGGATGCACCAAGTGCCTTACATAATTAAAGTATTTACACATTATAATACAAACGTTGATGTACAGGTATATACAAAACTGTAGATCACGGGATCTTCATTCTTGCGAGAGGAACGATCGCACAATGTTGCATGTTGACAGGAGGACAGAATGTTGCATAATTCTGTAGATGTTCGGTGGAAGACCCAGTTCTCGCAGACTCTTGTGAAGTGTATGTGGAATGAGGCCGTTGACTGACAGAATCACAGGAACTATTCGTACCAGTTTCATCTTCCAGATCCTCTTTATCTCTTCTGCAAGTTCTTTGTACTTGGAGATTTTTTCACTGTACTTCCTGTCAATATTGGTGTCATTGGGGATAGCGATGTCAATAATGAAAGTCGTCCCAGTTTTCTTGTTTACCAGTATTATGTCTGGCCTGTTATGGTTGACTGTTTTATCTGTCACTACAGCAGTGTCCCAATAAAGCTTAATCGACTCGTTCTCCAGGAATGGTGTTGGATGGTACTTGTAATAAGGGATACGCTCCTGAATTAATTGGTTTTCCTGAGCAAGTGCCTGGTGTATGATTCCCGAGACAAGATTGTGTCGTCTCGTGTATTCTACGGGGGCAAGTATTGGGCAGCCCGCAGTGATATGGTCGATGGTCTCGAGATGAACGGAGCATCGTCTGCATTTGTCGGAGAGTACGCTGGTGTCTTTGATCTGTACTTCCCTTATTATTATTATTATTATTATTATTATTATTATTATTATTATTATTATTATTATTATTATTATTATTATTATTATTATTATGTCCGCCTCTGTGGTGTAGTGGTTAGCGTGATTAGCTGCCACCCCCGGAGGCCCGGGTTCGATTCCCGGCTCTGCCACGAAATTTGAAAAGTGGTACGAGGGCTGGAACGGGGTCCACTCAGCCTCGGGAGGTCAACTGAGTAGAGGTGGGTTCGATTCCCACCTCAGCCATCCTGGAAGTGGTTTTCCGTGGTTTCCCACTTCTCCTCCAGGCGAATGCCGGGATGGTACCTAACTTAAGGCCACGGCCGCTTCCTTCCTTCTTCCTTCCCTATCCCTTCCAATCTTCCCATCCCTCCACAAGGCCCCTGTTCAGCATAGCATGTGAGGCCGCCTGGGCGAGGTACTGGTCATACTCCCCAGTTGTATCCCCCGACCAAGAGTCTGAAGCTCCAGGACACTGCCCTTGAGGCGGTAGAGGTGGGATCCTTCGCTCAGTCCGAGGGAAAAACCGAACCTGGAGGGTAAACAGATGATGATGATGATGATGATGATGATGATTATTATTATTATTATTATTATTATTATTATTATTATTGTTAATATTATTTCTTAATAGACTGTAACACTAGAGTCTACTATCTCTATGGACGAATTAAGAGCTTGAATGAGCATCTGTCTTCTGTTAATATTGACTTATTTGCTTCCCCATCTATGTAATTACCTATAAATCACTCACTACTTAGAATAATACGTCGTTTTTCTTGCATTTTTCAGCCACGTTTGTTATTCTCCGTGGTCTTGTCCCCTATTCACACAATAAAGAAACTCGGGAAATAGTAAAAATTAATTTTAAAATCACCTCGTATTCCAAATAAAACTGACATGGATAACAATATTAGGTATTTTGCAAACATGGCTGTCCTCTTTGTGCCTTTGTGACATCTGTACTTCCCTCTTCTCCAAAGAATAGTCCGCTTAGCCCATTGAATAACAATATAATAGAGTAACTAAAATATAGCCTCCCCAGGGCTAATCCTCTCATTTGATGCAGCAGAGCTCGCCACACTCTGTTAAGATTACCCCGCAATAGTGTGTATCGCAAGTAGTAGACCGTAGAAAAGTCAGCAGGTACAGTCTTCTAAATTTACGTTTGCTGAGGAACATTTCAGATCGTATTGTGTAGCACCAAATTTATCCTACAATATCTTCATTGGTCGCTTCTTTCATCGAAGGACGACAATGGGATTTTTATGTGTCATTACAAGCACCGAAAATTTCGATTTTTGAAGGATCTGGAAGACGTGGTATTGATGTTGTCCTCAGTTTGACGTAGGATCCTTTATGATCTAGTGCATCGACGATTCTATCCCGAGGTGAGTCTTACAAACATTCTACCTGTTCTTGGGACAACATTGCTCCCAGATGTTATAAATGGAACGCTAATTCTTGAATATTCTGGAATGGCCGCCATTGAATGCCCAACTGGGCTCATTATTTTTCAATTGCTTGCATACCTGAGAGAAACTGAAGGCCAGAGAACTAGCTCAGCATTTCACAGATACCTTCTAGACACATGAACAATGAGTGAGTGAGCTTTGTTTTCAAGAAACACAACTAGAACCGTGTTATATGGGACAACACTTTAGGTTCCAAGGTGTCTGTGTCCTAACTGATTTTTTAAATGGTAACGTTTCTCAGATGCTTAATATGTTAACACTCTGCTACAACCTGAGGTCAGAGAGATGCGACATCCATCGCTGAACATGATAAGCCGTCATTCTCTTTGATATCAAGTTTTCCGGTCACAGAACTAGTGAAAACGAAACTACTTTTGTTGGCGCTGATAGTGTTCTGTATACGGAGTGGCTTGACCACTCTTCTCCCTCTGCCGGTAATCTGCCATTGGTTTAAGGGATGATTCGGAATGCTGCAGAATGAGTCGCTTCGAATGCCTCGTAGAAGCAGAATCCAATCTTCTTGACTCTGAATGCACTATTTTACTTTTAGGGTTGTCTGTCTGTCATCAGGTACCTTCTAACGCGGTAGAGGTTTGAGTGGTGGCCTCATATACCGCCGATTCTAACATCCCACTACAAGAACTTTCATACTGGAAAATAGCGTGGATTAATTCATCAAAGTGTAGCTAAATTACAGTTACGTTGCACGCGGTAAGTTATTAACTAAATAATCTTGAAAATTGCAACTCACTTTATCTCGCAGCACGATTTACTATTTATTTAATTTTTTATAATCTGGTTTACGTCGCACCGACTTCAGAGTGTCATGAAACGGTCAGCCAAAGTACACACATCGAAAGAAGTTTCTCATCACCCCTATGCCATTGAATGTGTTTCTTAGCCTATCCCACGCAGAGCGAAGTGACAACCCTTAGGATGTATGTAAACATACAACTGCATGGAGCCCAAACCACAGACAGAATGCTACTCTCGAATGGGAGACAGTATTCCAATTAAAGTAGCAGCATTAGTGTGGAAGCATTAGAGGTGTGTTTTAAGCAGTGTGTGCATGTAATCGTGTACACGCATGTACAGAAATTGTGTCCCGATATAAACAAAGCATGGTATCCCCACACCTCCCCGCTTAACGCATTGCTGCAGGTAGACAGGCCGCTAAAAGACTGATGTGATTGAAATGGGCACAGTGGTGGATGTATAACATTACACACACTGTGCCTTAAGTACAAATAATGCCGTTCAATCCCTTCGCCTCCTTTTCGGTACTGGAGTGGCTATCAACACTAACCTTTCACTCCCTCCCTTCTTTTGTCTTTATTGGAGTAGAGCAGTGTTCATTGTTTACGTCGGGACACCATTTCTGTGCATACGTGTACGCATAATCACATTATGTCAAGAAGGATTGTCAACACGGGCAGTTTCTCGACATATGGACGGCAATCAAAATGTTGAGGTTCGAATATGGAATCTGTACAGGGAAACAGGAACTGTTGATGACTTGCCTCGCTTAGGTTGTGAAAACTGTATGTTACGTGTTGTGTTTGATGATGATAGTGATGCAGAAAGAATGCAAACTCCGGTTTTGGTGCATAGCCTACTCCTGGCGAATAACACCTTGGATTCTGCCGAATGTCTCCATCCGACGCATGAATCAGCATCAACAGCGTCACATACCCTTAGTCCATATCAGCATTATTAGATTTATGGCACGCACTATAGTGATTTTATACCACCACTGATCAACATTCAGATCGAGACGTTTTTTCGACCAGATATAGAATACATCTATAGAGGGTAAGGTATCTAAGATTCTTTAAAAAAGGAAGTCGCCGGGCCAAGTTCTAATTTCAGTCCACTGCACTATAGGAAACAAAAGTCACGCAGTTATAATAAATGGCTGACATTGGTAAGAAACGACTGTACCAACAAGAGGTCCAAGTTTTTGTTGACCACGTACCTAAGAAGTCAGTCTTGAAGAATGGCATCAGTCCCGTTCTTGGTGTCTCCCAAAACCCTCAAAGATTAGTTAGTGGGACGTAAAACCAATAACAACATCAGTCCCGTTCTTCACAAGTTAAGGGCATTTTAAATCTTTGTTCCATTTTGTTTCCTAGCGATCGTCGTAGTATCACCAATGACCGTTAATCACGCAGTCATCAGAGCATAATAATAATAATAATAATAATAATAATAATAATAATAATAATGGTGTCGCGTCTCACTGATTTACGCTTTTCAGAGACGCCGAGGTATTAGAATTTTGTCCCACAAGAGTTCTTTTATATTCCAGTAAATCTAGCAAGACGAGGTTGTGATTATTGTTTGGAGAGGAAGTACAATTTCGAACCGTCTTCACCGACACCGGGCTGGCGTATACACCAGAAGGCCAGTGCTCTACCGTCTGAGCCAATCATCCGGCACATGATCATTATCATCATCGTCATCATCTCCGGATGTAATATTCTAGCAGGGATACTTGTTGCCGTTTATTAAGTCCTTGCTTACGGCTCAGCTGTCACTCGCAAAGAAGAGAACAATTTTTGTTAGAAGCATCAAAGACCAACTTCTTTCAGGCTACAATAGATATGTTAGGAATAGAAAATTCTCTTGTCAAGAGAAGTTTCATACTGTCATAACTTTCTTTCATACAGACAGCGTGGGAGAAGAAACTTCTTTTGCCACCAACAAGTAGTATACAACCTTCAAACTAAGTTTAAGAATCGACGAAAAATTTCATGTTCTTGTGTTGATATCAGGAATATTAGAGACTGAGTATAGATATATTACACCATACTCGAATTTCAACATGGATAAACGTGCTAGGTAATCCAGTTGTGAAAGACATTTAATGCTAATGTCATTGTAAACTTTAAAGTGCGAAGTTTTAATTTGGCCAAACTTTATAAATTGAAATTTTGGGACGAGTTAACCAAACAGCAATGATTTCCACTTTCGAGTGGATGTTGTCACCAGCAAATAGTTTTTGAATGTTGATGTAAGTCATCCGCCTAGCACATTTATTGAATTAATAAAATGTTGAAGCTGTAGACTCCCATAAAGTGAAATGAAATTTTAAAGTGAAATGCAAAATGATAATGAAATCAAAGCAATCGTTTGTTACATTACAAATATAATTAATATCTTTGGATATACTCGGGAGTACAATTTCAATGATTTGATAATAACATATCAAATATTATGTCATAAAACCGAGTGATTTGGCCCTACGGATAGGGACGGGCAGCTGTGAGCTTGCATATGGGAGAGAGTGGGTTCTAATCCCACTGTCGGCAGCCCTCAGGATGGTTTTCCATTGTATCCCATTTTACACCAGGCTACACCTTAATTACGGCCGCGGCCGCTTCCTTCTCACTCCTAACCCTTTCCTATCCCATCGTCGCCAAAAGACCTAACTGTGTCGGTGCGTAAAGCAATTTGTAAAAAAAAACTTACGTCATAAAATGTGTTGGTATTTATAATGATAGCACTACTATAAATAGTCTACCAATATGGAAGGCTGCACAAATAATTGTAATAAATCACTTTAAATAAATTAATTCATTCATTCTAATTAAATGAATATATGAAGATAAAGTGTACCATCATACGCTATTCTAAACCATCACCAAATCGCAGAATATCTTAATTTTTTTCTATATGTCCTTCCTTGTTATATGAAGTACTGATTTAAGGTGCGCTGAAGAGAAAGCAACACTTTTTTTACACACCCTGTTCATATGCCTCACACGGTGTCCAAGTTAAAAGGGTCCCGGTAGACATAAATAACCCTAGGAGACGAGGCAGATGCAACCCTTCCTCCGGTCGCTTTAATTCGCTGACTTATGGCGAGAAACTGTTTCTAAACCACGCCTTCTTGTGACACCGTACAGCACATTAACCGTAAGAACCAATGGGAACCCGGGGTCGGCTTCTGTCACATCTGTCTTGCTCTAAATAATGTTAAATGAATTTTGAGGGCATTTTTCGTTAGAGAACGGAAGTCGTACTTATTTGTGGAGTATGTAATTCACCGTACAAACTCGTACTTGGGAGAATATTAGACACGAAGCAAGAAGGGCTAAGAAAAATAAAGTTTGCATACAGACGATCATACCCGGGCTAACATCAGGCAGGTCTGTGAACCTAAACCCGTTTTAGGTTGCTATCATGAATGTACTCACAGTACGCGCCATTATGGAATACCTCCGCATATCGCTATGGCGTGGGCAACTTCAATAACTTTTTTGGTGGTGGGGATTGCTAACTTGATCATTAAATGGAAAAGAAAGGAATTATCAAAACGAAGTCAACGGGTGAATTTTAAAGGATATAGCAAAACAAATTCATCTGCGTGCGTGCAGGCTATGGGGGCCCTGGGAGGGGTGACAGGTATCCGTAACATCGTGTCTTGGTGGGGCAGAGGGGTTAACTCTACGGCCGACCGCCTTTGCCCCCAGGAATTAACCTGATACTCATACTGATTGAACCTCAAGGCCATGTGCACTTCCGGAAGTGGACATTTCATTTCTTTAATTTTTCGCGTTCCCGACGGGGAATCGAACCCACATCCTTCCAGTTAGACTCTACCACCTCGGCCTGACAGTTAAAGGACACAGGCCTATTTATAATTTAGTGAATAGGAACATGAGTATCGAATGGAAAAGTAATTATGTTCCCTGGGTAACTTTACTCTTCAAATTTAGAACTCTTTATGACACGAAGAAGAGCCTCTGTGACTCATGCGGCAGCGCGCCGGCCTCTCACTGCTGGGTTACGTGATTCAAATCCCGGTCACTCCATGTGAGATTTGTGCTGAACAAAACGGAGTCGGGAGAGGTTTTTCTCCGGGTACTCCGGTTTTCCCTGTCATATCTCATTCCAGCAACACTATCCAATATCATTTCATCTGTCATTCATTAATCATTGTGTTGTAAACAGGATAAGGTTTACCAGAACACAACTTGTTTATTTGCTTCACATAGAAATTTACAAGGATAAACATAAAATTGTCTTGAAGCAAAGTGGATAATTAAGCTTGAGAGAGTCTCTGTTACTGTACACTATATACACTGGGAATGTATTTACACTAGCTTCTATCTTGAAAAGATAGTTCGTAGGAATGTTCAGTTCGTGATAGTCGAAAACTATCAGTTTCACTTGCATAGATTAGTGAAGAGAGTTCCTTCTAACTGGCAGTGTTTGAGTTTATGAGCTTGCACTGAAGGAAAGCTAAGTACACAATTAGAGAATCTAATGTGTGTGTGTCGGAGCCTGAGGGAGATTGGGGATGTGTAGAGTACAGCATCGGGGCTCGACTTGAATGAAGGAACGGGAACTTGGAACAGTGACCTGAGGTGAAACCTCATACTACCAGAATTCCGTCCACCTGGTCGAGACACATTTTTAAGAGGAGTAGCCTCCATGTTCGACGTACAGTGTATTCTGGAGCAGGACACTGGGGAGAATCCTGGAGAGTGGTAGGCAAGGAGCTCCTTTTATACAGCACTCGACGGTACAGGCACGCGCACTGAAGGCTGCGCGTCGAGTCTCGAAATCTAGGGATGGGCTGCGAACGGAGTCGCGAAGAGTCGAGACTACTACCTCTGGAACCGACACTCTCGACTCCAGTGTCGACTCCACTGATGCAGTGACGCCATCTATCAACTGTTGTCGGAACTGCTTCGAATTATAATTCCACGTTCCTGCCTTGGTAACTCGTGATACGTCCGGCTCCATAGCTAAATGGTTAGCGTGCTGGCCTTTGGTCACAGGGGTCCCGGGTTCGATTCCCGGCAGGGTCGGGAATTTTAACCATGATTGGTTAATTTCACTGGCACTGGGGCTGGGTGTATGTGTCGTCTGCACCTGCAGACCTGCAAAAGACCTGCACCTGGCGAGCCGAACATGTCCTCGGACACTCCCGGCACTAAAAGCCATACGCCATTTCATTTCAACTCGTGATACGATGAATACAAGATGATTATTAGCCAACAAACATTAAATATTGTTTCGGGATTTTATCAACGTTAGTGTTAATGTTGTAGGTCTATTTTGTGACGATGATGATAATGATGACGATAATTGTAGTGGTAATAATAATCTGACAGTGTACGTTTACATACTCGCCAATATTAACTTGCACGAGTTCAACTCCGCGGTGTAGGGGGCAACGCGTGCGCATGTTACCCGGCAGTCCCGGGTTCGATTCTCGGCCGGATTAGGTTTTTTAAATTGTAAATGATTAATACCCTGGCCTGGGGCATAAAACAGAAAAAAAGAAGCGAGTGCTTAGAGTATGATTTTACAACAAATATTTTACCAAACATTGTGCGTCATAATAGCCGCCTCCGCAGTTTAGGGAGGCCCAGGGATCGATTCCGGCCAGGTCAGGGATTTTTACCTGTATCTCAGGTTTCGTGATCACGTTGAGGTAGAGACCGGGTCTAGAAAGCCAAGAATAACGGTCGAGAGGATTCGTCGTGCTGAACACACGTCACCTCGTAATCTACTGGCCTTCGAGCTGGGCAGAGGTCACTTGGTAGGTCCAAGGTCTACCAGGGCTGTCGCGAAAAGGGGCTTTTGTGTATACTACTACTAATACTACTACTACTACTATTATTAATAATAATAATAATCATCATAATCATAATGCAACAAGACTTAACGTGGTCCTTGAATTATAATGATAACCTACAACCTGTTTTCCAGTCAGTGACCGGGTCAGGAATGGAATGAATGAAGCCCCCATCCTGCGGCGAGGATAGGAATTGTACCGGTTGCCGAGGCCTGTCGCACTCCTCTGGGACAATGATGAATGACTGACAGATAAAATGAAATGATGTTGGAGAGTGTTGCTAGAATGGAAGATGACAGGGAAAACCGGAGTACCCGGAGAAAAACAAATCTCACGTGGAGTGACCGGGATTTGAACCACGGATTCTAGCGGTGAGAGGCCAACGCGCTACCGCCTAAGCCACGGAGGCTTTTAATGGTGTAATCTATGTTCGAATTATGTTAGAGGATTTACCCATATTAGATTAGTTTTCATCGTTCATGTGCAATTCATAATGATTTACCATCGATATCTGTTTATCATTTTCCGGATCACGACAAATAAAGACGTGAAATTAAATGCCCGTGGTCTGCTATGTCGATACTTTCTGACATGACACGTTTAATTTTATTTCAGCTACACCATTTCGCTCGTCGTCTTCGTTAACGATATCGTACTTCACTCTACAATACTCTTAAAAAACCCAATGGGCAAATGAGCAGCAACATGTATGATATTTCATGTTATTTTCCGCACATCGACACGCTAGCGGCCCCGCAATGAGAGTCAAGTTCGCTTGGAGTCGCGAGGATTCATGCGAAGCGACCGTGCGGCCCCGCAATGCGCATCAAGTTAACTTGGAGTCGAGAGGCTTCTTGCGAACCGAGACCGGTGTTCGGAGTCGATGGAGTCGACGCTCTCGATTCCAGGCTTCAGTCGCGCCCATCCCTATCGAAATCTCCACACTTGCGTGCGTGCGGCTGGCTGGCGCTGAGCGGAGAGAGCGGAGGACATACAACACATTGTACCAGAGGTGTGAGACAGGCTTCGGCAGCCAGCACAATTCCTATCCTCGCCACTAGATGGGGGCTTCATTCATTCAATTCTGACCCGGTCGAATGACTGGAAACAGCCTGTGGATTCATTTCAAGACAGGAGTGATGAGTGGTGATGGTGATTACCGTTTTAACGGGAAGTAGAACACTAATCAGTGAAAAACGGAAGAGATCCTACTTTTCGATGAAAGAAGATATCGAAAAAGAAAAGAAAAACAGGGTCGGGAGGGGGTAAAGGACGTGAAAGTGAAAGAGACTCTAGTTCTTGCAAACGAAATACATTGGGGGCGGAAGGAAACAAGAAATGATCATGGGAGTCAGATAAGAAAGATGAGGTGAGGAGACTGATACAAGTCGGTAGAATCAATTTCAGTCTCAACTCGAGACCGAGTGGTCACTCTTTAAAGTGGGGAACTCTGGGGATAAAGTGAATGTCGAGATCAGTAGCAGATTCATCATTGGCTAATGTGAGATCGAGCATTTCCCTCAAGTTAAGATTTCGCCCGAGATCACAGAGATCGATAACAACAGACATTCAACTAAGACTGTTAATAATATAGTCTTCAGTCTGACTCAAAATTGAGCTTCTCAACTTTGGCTACCTAAAAAACTTAACTATAGTATAATATTTTCATGATGGATTGTTAAGTAGATTATTCAAATATTGCAGTTTCTTTTATGTTTATATTGATCGACTTTTCAAAATATTAAACAGAACGCATCGCCATACAGCTAATTACTACGAGTATATCTGCAATACATGGCTTTGTGCGTTTGATATATTTAATAGGTTGACAGAAAGATCTTGGTTAGTTATTTAGTAGGGCTCGGATGTTGAAGACCTATGATTTGCCTGAAAAGGACCTGTAAAAAGACCTAAAAATATGCAAAGAAGAACCTAAAATCTTACAAAAATGACGTAAAATTGCGATCCAAATTAATTCATGGTTGTAGTTATAATTACATATTTAATCAATCAATCAATCAATCAATCAATCAATCAATCAATCAATCAATCAATCAATCAATCACTACTGATCTTCATTTTAGGCAGTCGCCCAGGTGGCAGATTCCCTATCTGTTGTTTTCCTAGCCTTTTCTTAAATGATTGCGAGGAAATTGGAAATTTATTGAACATTACCCTTGGTAAGATTCCAATCCCTAACTCCCCTTCCTATAAACGAATATTTGCCCCAATTTGTCCTCTTGAATTCCGACCTTATCTTCATATTGTGATCTTTCCTACTTTTAAAGACACCACTCAAACTTATTCGTATACTGATGTCATTCCACGCCATCTCTCCACTGACAGCTCGGAACATACCACTTAGTCGAGCAGCTCGTCTCCTTTCTCCCAAGTCTTTCCAGCCCAAACCTACATTTTCGTAACGCTACTCTTTTGTCGGAAATCACCCAGAACAAATCGAGCTGCTTTTCCCTGGATTTTTTCCAGTTCTTGAATCAGGTAATCCTGGTGAGGGCCCTATATACTGGAAACATACTCTAGTTGGGGTCTTACCAGAGACTTATATGCCCTCTCCTTTACAGCCCTACTACAAACCCTAAATACCCTCATAACCATGAGCATTACTGGATGCATAAATGTTAATTAAATAATTACTTCACATTAGCTTGTGCCAGTCAGTTGTTTCTCTTTGAAATTTTCAATTACTTTGTTCCTGTGTTCTGAAGCTGGATGCATTGTTTCCTTGTCATTATTTTCACAAGGCATCTAACTCGCTACATGTGTCCATTCAACCATATCTGTCCTTGTTTACCCTTCTCTTTTTGTCTTCCTCTTCAATACCATTATTCCCAATTTACTTTGTTTCATTACTTCGCTAATATTCTTCTTCGTATTCAGACGTGAGCAACAATTGGTCTTGTTTTGCCCTCGGAACTGTTCTTAAAGAAGCTGATGCTCCATTGCATTCCACAGCATGACATCCTCAAACGAGAAGCTGCTGTTCGCGAAACTACATTTATTCTATGCAATAACCAGGAAGGTTTCCGTACACAGAGACAGAATGCGTATTCTAATGCAATGTAATTATAATAAAAACCTAGTTCTACAGCTCCAGAATTCTATTCTCCATTCCCTTGTTGAAGTGTTTTTGTTTCCAGCAGCGAGCAGGGAAATACAGCTTTTCATTAAATCTGTCTAGGCGGCGAGATCTCGCTTCTGCTACTCAAAGAAACGAACCATACCATTGTCTCGGATGTATTCGACTAGTTTCGGTTGGATTCGTTGTAGAGATGACAAATGAGCAGCGGGAACGAGAACCGTCTAACTTTGCTTCCAATTTATTGTAATGATATTAATAAAGTTTGGCCAAAGAAGAGGGAAAGTTACTTAGAAATACAGAAATAATGAAAATTATAAGTTCTGGCCTCTTTTCTTTCCTTTTTTCTAGAGAGAAAGGCTGCCAGTATTTCAAATTAAATTATTTGTTCCAGACATGTTTGAGAGCAGGAGAGTAATAATGAAGGAACATATATTTCCCGAACGACGTTAATTATATTATTTCAAACCTGTGCATTCTATAGGAAGGTTTATATCACGTTTTGTTTAAAATTTTACCCTTTTCTTTATCAAAAGTTAACTCTTCCTAAATTAATGAAAATATTCAATTGGTCCTTTAAAAATGTTTATTGCTGAAAATATAATTTTTGTTGTGCGTAGAGCACTAGCTGGACCTCCTCTGAATACGAATGTTTTATGTAATACAGTTTAGGTAAAGTGGATGAATGATTTGAGAGAAACTGGTTCCGATAGTAGTCGAACAGTAGGGCTGGATAACGCTTCAAGGTGAGGTGATTAATCATCTAAAGAAAAGGTAGATGTTACCTGTGAAGTCGGTGAAAATACAGGGAGTTCTCTTTACAGTGCTTTGACAGTGTCTCGCCTGCAGATAAAACAAAGACTGAGAGATCAATGCTTTCTCCTTAGTCGACATGGCCAGATGAAATAAACATCCATGCCAAGAATGCTTCGTTGAAGCACAAGTTGTTTTTGTTTTCAGGTAATTATATTAATGTGGTCAGAAAAGGTAGGTAATATTGAAAATGTTTACTAAAACAGCTTTTTCCAGTCCGTCCAGGCGTTCTACTGGACCGATTTGCTCCACTCTTTTTTTTTTTTTTTTTTTTTTTTGCTATTTGCTTTACGTCGCACCGACACAGATAGGTCTTATGGCGACGATGGGACAGGAAAGGGCTAGGAGTAGGAAGGAAGCGGCCGGGGCCTTAATTAAGGTACAGCCCCGGCATTTGCCTGGTGTGAAAATGGGAAACCACGGAAAACCATCTTCAGGGCTGCCGACAGTGGGATTCGAACCTACTATCTCCCGAATACTGGATACTGGCCGCACTTAAGCGACTGCAGCTATCGAGCTCGGTCCACTCGTTTTTATTCTCTCAGAATAACCTGCCGGTGAATCATCAGACATTGACAGGTATCTAAGGTCGATCAACTTTAAGTAATCCCAAAATCAAATCACTAAATGACCACTTAAATAATGGCAGGCGAAGGCTTACCCTCGCCCGCAATACGTTCTGTACTTAACGGGTTGCTAAGCGATTAACACTTCTATTAATATTCTGATATCCTTAATACTGTGATTGCATTCAGCCTGTCAAGCCAGAGAGTATTCACTCCCTCTGATCAAGAAAGAATCTCTGCTAGATGATCTTTGATTGTCTGACCTTCCCCACATTCTATACCCATAATATTTAAAGACGCATTCTGACAGGACTGGAGGGAGGATCATTGCACGTGCCATTGTACGGTGTTGCCACATTCCTGTATTCCGTTCTCCTTCCCCTCGTTTCCGGCTCATTGGTTCGTTCGTTCAGACAGCTCGGAAGTGAGGGATTTGGCAACTCCTTGCAACTCGACCTGGCCAGGAGGCTTATCTCCATGGCAACCGCAGTGGACACGCCCAGGTTTCCATGGCAACCATATCCCTTACTCCCTTGTTCCCACCCAAGTAGGCAGTAAACGGACCTCCCTCTAAGAACTGACAGAATGCATCTTTCGATATTAGGACTATAAATAGTTATAATGTTCGTAATAACTTACATGCTGCTAAGAGAAAGCAGTCGACATAGGCACTATCTCGGGCAGGATCTTTTCAAAGTGTTAAGATCCAGCTACGCCCGAATGGTCGGAACACAGTGAATATTGAATGGAAGGAAGTGTTCAGTACATTACGAATGAATCAGTTATTATGTACCGTATTAAATAAAACTATCGAAAAGGGAAGACAAAACATTAAGACTGCGACAGGCATATCAAGATGAGATTTCTAACCTATTTATAACCAAAGCTGCGGATTAGCACGGGTCCGAATAACAAGCATGCGTGTAGTTTGTCACCGCCTGCCCGTTTTGGTTACTCGGTTACTCCAAACCTGACATTACCAAACACCAAGGAGAAAAACGCAAATGAAGAGATCGCGATAATACAAGACGATAAATATAAGATACCAAAGTCCAGTACGCAGAGGGGCAATGTGGTGGAAAAGTATTCAGGTCCGATAAATCGTCGATTGGAGCAAACAAGAAACTGTTCGAAGCTGGACTCCTTCTTTCCTATGTAATATATTGTACCGGGAACAGCGGTACGAAACTAAGTCCCCGCAATTAAAGTTAAAACTTCGCGTTACGCGCCTGCCCAGCAGCGGAAGACAGACTGGAACAGCAAGCAGCAGCTGTGTGTGACGTAGAGCGGAATGACGTCACAGCCTGCCTCCCCGTAACACCGAGAGAGCCTAGATCAGTATGAAATGTTCCTTGAGTTTCTTCGGTTAATAACTTTCCCCACGATAATTATTAGACAAAATCAACCACATCACCGTGTAGCCCGATATCTTATCTCCATTCCTGCAAGGTTTAATAAAAATCCGACATGAGACGATTAAACTGTGCAGCGCGATGTGAAGGCATGTTTTGGCGTGGATCGGGTATAAATGGAGAGCTGCTTACCTTAGCAGACCCGTGTGTGTGTATCGCAGTGGAGTTCGTGCGGCTAGCAGCGATCGGTCGGCTCGTGAGGACTGCGATACGACGTGAAGTGATTGTCATATTTCGTCGAGTCCTGGATTTTAACTCCTTAGCGTCGAGTGTGAACTTACACAATTTCCTTGAACTCGTGAATGTTAGAATTCTGCTACAACGGAGAGCGACATAAATTGTGCTTCATCAAACTCTTAATATTTTCAAGTGATTTTTTATTCTGAATGAATGTCTAAGACTTGCAATTATTTTTCCAAGTGCTCATAATTCAAAGTTAATGTTGTGGACAGTGATAGGATTTGGAACAGTCTTTGCTCCTTTGAATATTTCTGGAAATCTCATTGACGTGACTGTGCTTTAACTTAGAATTCCTCAAGTGGCAATCATTAACAAGTGATTGAGTACAGAATTAACTTGAACTTAGTGACTACGTCACTAACTTACAATTTCGTATGGAGATAATTCTCTAAACTGTGTAAATATTTTGTAGATGATGGACTGTAGACTGTGTATGTGTATTTGAACTGTGCATTTTTAATTCTACGAACATTCGAACTAAGAACTGTGCATTTCCAATTCTACGAATATTCGAACTAAGGACTGTTGGTGAATGACCAATTTCACTTTATTTTTTTCATTAACATGCGTGAACATGATTAACTTCACGAGTGAAAGATTCTTATTTCATTTCAATCTAATTGATTTCATTGAACAGTGTTCAGACTAAGAAATATGTCGTGTGGAATAATTTCAGATTATGTCAAGTATGACAAACTTTAGGTGGCTATTTATTAGGCTGACTTTATTGACATTCGACAACAAGTTTCAAGTGGCTATTCACTTTATGAGTTTAATTTCCGAGTGTTAAACTTATGTGCTTATTCGAGCTTAGTAACATTTTGCCGCATAGAATTCATTTCAAATGATTAATGGCATAACACGGGATAGATTTCAGTGACGTTCTACCGTGTGATAATTCTTCAATTATACAGTTCCTATGTGTTATAAACCTTGTCAAAACCATTGCTATATCTTTTTTTCATCTGTGCAGAAGCCGCTTTTCGTATTAACACGTCCAAGGCTTAACGGTGTTCGTTCACGTTATCATTTACGTGATCCATCTCGACGCCCTTACTTCTACACCGCATGGATCTTCTAGACATCGCGTGGATCTTCTAGAAATTCGAGATCTTCAAGAACTTCCATCGAGGGAGGAATGGCGGTTCAATGGTGCAGAGAGGAGTGGAGCAGCCGAAATTCTGGAACATCACCAACCCTAGGACGAGGAAAGAACACTTCCTACTGTTTCTTCTGTACAGAGGTGATATGATTTTGAACTTATTAATAAACCCAGAAAATAACTCAAGAATTTTTTTAAAAGAAAATCCCTCTCCCTCTGTAAGCACTTCAAGCAGAACGGTACACGCCCCGCGTTTCTCATGCTCATCCAAGTACCATATTTACTGTTACAATATACACCCAACTACACCAACCTTACTACCAGGAAAGGAAAGAAAGAGATACGACTTAAACAGAAGTTTATTAAAAATCAATGATTCAAATGAAAGAGAAATAAATTCTTTAAAAAATGAAAAGAAAACACAAATCATAAAATCTTTTGGAAAGTAGTCACAAATGATTGCGTGTGAAGGTTGTCAATATATCGCCTTCCTAGGGACCTTCATGAGATATTTAATATGCGTACTTCAGTACCAAAGATGGGCTAAGGTCCCCACTCATTCTTTCATCGGGAGAAAAACTATTGGCATAATCATCCCATTTACCTCGGAGATGATATCTTTCGATATTATTACAAAATAATATATAATGTACCACAGTGAAGGAACAGACCCCGCAGAAAGAAAAGAAGCTCCTCAATAATTATTTAAGGCAAAGAAGGAAATAAAGCAGGGCAAAACTGCGCCACATGCGGACGGGTGTCAAATGAAAGGAAAAAAGGCAAGGATTCGCTCAGAAAAATAAAATGGCTGTCTCCCAAAGAGCTCAAAAATGAAAGGATGAGGTTACCACTAGATTGCACAATGGCAAGACACAAATAGCATGTAAGGATGGGCCAGTAAAATAAAACATTAATCCAGAGTAAAATAAAAACTAAAGGTGAAATAAATCTTTCTCCTTCATTGTGTACAAGAATACGATGTATTTCACACAACCGCACGACAAACATACAAAATCGGGCATCTTACAGATTCAGTGTGTCATGTGGAAAAGCACCAAAGTGCAAAATAACTCAACATAACAATACTGGGATAATACGGTAGATTGGTCCAAGTTACCACATTAGATATGAATAAAATCATGACTTACATAATCACCACAATGTCTCAAGAAAACAGCTTTGATGATAAATGGCACGTACGCATTTATAAAGCAACCTTAGAGACCTTAAGATGGTCCAAGCATAAGACATCGATTAAATCCCCGACACAGATACAAAATACCAGGCACGTATAGACGGATTCACACCAACAATATTGAATAGACCGTATCGTCCACAACATTGAAGTGATACATATAAATACGTTGGCAAGAATAACATATATAATACCGGGCGAGTTGGCCGTGCGCGTAGAGGCGCACGGCTGTGAAGCTTGCATCCGGGAGATAGTAGGTTCGAATCCCACTATCGGCAGCCCTGAAAATGGTTTTCCGTGGTTTCCCATTTTCACACCAGGCAAATGCTGGGGCTGTACCTTAATTAAGGCCACGGCCGCTTCCTTCCAACTCCTAGGCCTTTCCTATCCCATCGTCGCCATAAGACCTATCTGTGTCGGTGCGACGTAAAGCCACTAGCAAAAAGAAAAAAACATATAATATCGCGAGACGTCGAAAATAGGGAAAAAAACCCAAGCAAATGGTGAAATAATACGGCAATATCTACAAAGCATAATAATCATTCGAATGGTAACCAAGGGGTGCCCGATAACGCAAGGTAAACAAGGCACAGAATTAATCAAGAAAAAGTGAACATAGAGTCACAAACTTACCAAGTTAAGTAAAGATAAATAGTGATATATTCTGCGTGAATTTCCAGTATAACATCATTTGAATCTATCATAAATATTATAGTATAGTAAGAAGGCCTGCATTATGTTTCTGGACTCCATTTCTGGATTACTTGTAAGTTCAAAGAAAAAAATGTCATTAAGAGACTTAAAATCAAGGAGTTAGAAAAGCCAAAAGTATGAGAGGGGACACTATTGCCATCTTGTGCCAGTATGATAAACTATCAAGTGTAAGATTACTAGTAAAGAAACAAAGTAAAAGATTTCGTAACATTAATTAAACATAAGTGAAACTGAAGATCAATATAGACAGAGAAGCAAAAGCGTCTCAAGTTTTACGTGACCGATGATTTCGTGTTCATAACCACAGGGCTGCCAGTTTTACGAGGAATTCAAACGACAGGGACCTAACATTTTTTATTTCAAAAATAAAATATTCGTATACACGATTTCAATCACTGTCGTCTTGGTGAGCAGCCAGTGACTACACGAAATGGATAGCGCATTGCGGTGTACGTTAGGCATTTTTTTCCACTGTTGTAGGGTCGCCTACGCATGAGAGTGTCCATGAAAAAATATTAAGAACAGAATGCTGTTCGGGGGCTCTATATGCTCGTACATTAGGGTGCGCCATGCAATTTCAATCATCTGTCATAACTGACCTGGAGGTTGGCAATCATTGTCACAATTTTATCCCATGAAATGGAATGTAATACAATGCCTGCTTTTGATTTCAAATCAAATCAAATCAAAATCTCTTTATTTGCAAATGAGGTGTCTACCTCGGTGGCAAATGGTACACTAAAATACATTATTGTCAAGCACTAAATTTTAAATTAACAGGAGACGAAGAAAATTTTCCTAGAATACAATATACAATTTACGCTAATAATTTTTTCTATTAAACACACACATCATCCTTAATAAATTTATATTGTTTACAAAATTCTACTTATAATATCTTACAAACATAGTCAACTCATATACAGTACGGTATGTGAAATTACTTCTAATAATACTATACAACTGGTATAAGATTAAAATTAACATTGAATTTATTTGCATATTTATATTTTACCCATTTTGGAACCTAAGTAGCATAACGACCTGCTGCGTCTTAACCAGAGCCCCTTTTGCCACCACTTTTTCAAAGTTCCTGAAGGGCCTTCACAGCTACCGTAGCGGTCCCAGGGCCCTCGAAGTCCCCACTGTACTTCACCCCTACAGGCAGTCCCCTACTTGGGCTTTCCAAACTCCTTAGACCAGGGGATGGAATTAATTTAATCACACACATTTATTATTTACAATATCCTGCACTGGTCGAATGCCCTCTAACATTTAATTTATTATCTCTGTTGTTGTTTATTCTCTTCTTGAATATCTGTACAGATTTTGGAAAAGGATCAAACACTACCCCTGGTAAACTGTTCCACTCCTTCACGCCCTTCCCAATGAAAGAAAATTTACCCCAATCGCTTCTGCTAAAATTCCTTCTAATTTTGTACTTGTGGTCAGTTCTACCAATATAATTATTTTCCAACCGAAGCCTCTCACGGATATCTCCCCATGCTTCTTCTCCTGTATAGGCTCTATATAATCCTATAAGTCTACTTTTCTCCCTTCTCTTACTTAAAGTTTCCCACCCAAGTTCCTTTAACATTTCTGATACACTACTCTTTCTCCTGAAATCCCCTGTTACAAACCTTGCTGCTTTCCTCTGCACACCATCTAGTTCTTTTATTAGGTATTCTTGGTGAGGATCCCAAACACTGTTTGCGTATTCCAATAATGGACGAACCATACTTAAGTAACATTTTTCTTTTAATTCTTTGTTGCATCCTTTAAGTAGCCTCATTATGACATGTAACGATCTGTATGCTTTCCCAACAACATCATCAACATGACCCTTCCAGTGCAAATTACTTTCAAATCTCACACCTAAGTATTTGCACTTGCCATCTTTTGGGATAACTACCTCATCCAAAGTATATTCAAATTCAGTTTTAAAGCTCCTGTTTGTAAAAGTTGTAACAGTTGATTTGGCTCCATTAATCTTCATATTATTTTCTTCAACCCATTCCTGGATACTGTCAAGGTCCCTTTGTAATTCTGAACAATCCTCAATGTTATTTATTTCCCTATAAACAATTATATCATCTGCATACAATCTTATTTTCGATGTTATATTGTTCCCTAAATCATTTGCGTATATTAAGAAAAGTAACGGACCGATTATACTACCCTGTGCAATTCCTTTCCAGACTTTCTCTTCCTGTGATATATTATTTCCTACTTTGACTTTCTGAACCCTTGAATTTAGAAATGTTCTTATCCAACGTATAACCCTTACGTCCAATCCTATTCCCTCCAATTTCTTTAATAATATTCCATGTTCCACTCTATCATAGGCTTTGGAAAGATCTATGGCTATGCAATCTAACTGGCCTCCTGAATCTAACTGATCTGATATGTCCTGCTCAAATCCCACCAGTTGTGCCTCGCAAGAAAATTTCTTTCTAAATCCATACTGGCTCCTCATGAACCAATTTTTATCATCACATATCCCTCTGATGTACTTTGCTATTAAACTCTCCAGTATTTTACAAACTATACTGGTCAGGCTGATTGGTCTGTAGTTCTCTGGTTTCCTTTTATCACCCTTTCCTTTATAAATTGGTATTATTATAGATTCCTTCCATTCCTTTGGTATCACACTATTATTTATGACATAGTCAAAGAGAAATTTTAAATAAGGCACTATATACCACCCCATTGTCTTTAATACCTCCCCAGTAATTTGATCACTTCCTGCTGCTTTTCCTTGCTGAAGCAGTTGGATTTCTATGAAAATATCTTCATTTTTGAATGAGAAGCTTCTTGTTTCCCTCTGTGTCTCTCCCTCTCTATCTTCTGTTACGGTTTCCAAGTCCTGACAATCTTCTACTGAATCTCGGAATTCCCTACTAAAGAGGTTTGCTTTCTCAGTATCTGTTAAATAGTGTTCACCCCCTTCTCCCACCATTGTAGGAATTTGGATTCCTTTTCCTTTCTGATTCCTAATATATGAATACAGCTTTTTCCATTTCCCTTTGTGGTCATTACCCTCTTGAAGAATGCCATTCATATAATTCTCTTTTGCTTCCTTTTTCACTCTATTCAGTTCCCTCATTAGTTGTTTTCTAGTTTCTCTATTCTCCCTACCTTCTTTGATTTTCCTGTTTACTATTCTACATTTTCTTTTTAATTTTCTTATTTCCCTTGTGTAATAAACAGGGTCTGAGGTCATGTTACCCTTCTTAACAAATCTCTTCTCTCCTTCCCAAATTATTCCTTTAAATTTAGCCCAAAGTGTATCCACATTATTCCCTTCACTTATCCAACAACTGAATTGTGATTTAAGGTAAGTCCCAAATTCATCAACTTTAGTTTTTCTGTATAATTTCTTGTCTTTTGTGACCCTCTTATTAAGCATTTTTGGTACGAGTCCTACATCCATTATTACAGCCTTATGGTCACCTATTCCTTCAATTACCTCAGTTTTATCAACAATTTCCCATGGTTTAACCAAGAATACATCTAGCAAGTTATTGAGACGAGTTGGTTCTTGTACTACTTGTGTAAATCCTCCCTCCCAAATTAACTTATTTGCCAGTTTCTGTTCATGGGCTTCACTTGCAGCTCCATTCCATTCAACTTCAGGCAAGTTTAGATCTCCCCCAATTATTACCGTATCATTATTGTTTTTATGAGTATAATCTATTATTTTCTCAAATATTTCCATATCTCTTTCCTCTCTTCCAGGCCTATATGTTCCTATAATTCCCACCTCCTTCATATTATCACAAACTAATTTTATAGCTAATATTTCATCCCTTTCATCAGTAAACCATTCATGCGAACAATAAGTTTCCTTCACCAGAATAAACACTCCTCCTCCTTTTTTATCTCCTCGGTCTCTACGATAGACTGTATACCCTTCTGGAAATACTTCTGTATTACCCACCCCTTCTCTCAACCACGATTCCACTCCTATCACCACATCCGTCTCATAAGATTCCATCAATGTACCGAATTTTAATTGTTTATTTACTACACTCTGACAGTTTACCAAGAGCAATCTCAGACCTCCTTCCTCCCTAAAAGTTGACTGTTGCAATTGGGTAACGTTTGACTCATGAGTTGAGAACTTCCCTGGAACCCAGATCCTTGTACATAGATCTTGATTTAAGGGTCTGGGTTTTCTGGCAAGTTTCCCTGTATGTGCCAGTTTAGTGGTATGGGTTTTCTTATGTACCGATTAGTTTGCAAATCTCTGTTGATAATTGTAGCAATTTGTCTACAGAGAGTTGCTTTTCCATTACCATTTAGATGTAACCCATGTCTCGTGAACATTTGCCTGCCAAGATCTAAAGTATCTACTACATAGACATTTCTAAAACTCTTACATAATCTCTTGATTTTTATATTTACATCATGTACAGCTTTGTTCACACATGAGTCCTCTAAAAGGTCATACCTGGGTGGCACATTTACTACAATTACTTTTGAGTCAGGTAGTTTGGAAATCTTACCTGATTTTCAGTTAGCCAATGTCCCTAAGGAGGGAACAGTACGAAGGTGGACGGCGAATTTCTATTTTATTTTTACATATTCCTGAAGGTTTTTTTAAAAACTGAAACTGGTATTGGTGGTCTGATTTTAAGTAGGGATTCGGGAGATCGAAGTTGGCAGTGCGCGGCCCACAGTCAGGTCGTTTTCTTCTCCCACACGTCCTGTTCTCCACTCTCCCCACCACATACGTGATGGTGAGCTCTATTCTTCAGGGCCTCTCATATGAACTAAGATCAAACGCAGGGTGTTGTACTCTGCGCTACGGCAGCTGCCTCAGCCGAACTTATGTCGAGTGCAGCCGCCCTGCTTCAAACGTGTATACAATTTTATATGAAATCTTACATTAGAAAATATGCTGGAAGTGTCGTACTTCCTGGGTTGTATAGGCACTGTGTCTTGTAACCACATTCTGGTTGACGCAAGTAAGTTCTGCCACTTAACAGAGCTCCTGAGTTCATTCGTAATTTTTTGTTTCAGTTCCTCCAATGTGCGAAGAATTGTTCGATATATTTTTTCTTTCAGTTTACCCCACAAGTAAAAATTCTCACACTGCTAGATTCGGAGAACTAGGGGGAAATAGACCAGCATTGACCACTCTGTCTGCAAACACTTCCGAGGTTATAGGAAGGAAATCTTGTGCTGTATGAGCAGGGGCTGAATCTTGATGAAACAACCCACGCAATTTTTCTTCTTCCGTTAACTGATAGAAGAACGGCATCAAAACGTCATCTTGGTACTTCTTTGCATTTACTGTCGTCTCGAAAAAAATATACCCAGTTATTCGTCTTGTACTATCGGCACACCAAGCACCAATCTTCCTATCATAATGAAGGACTTCATAAACACCATTAGGATTTTCTGCATACCAACAGCGAGATTTATGACTGTTCACACGGGTGTTAAGATGAAACCAGAACTTTTACACACGAAACTACGGTGCTGCAATGATAACTGCCTTACCATATTAATAGCTGAGATTCAGACTGGTGACTGATGCTTTTTTTGCAAGTTGCTTTACGTCGCACCGACACAGATAGGTCCTATAGTGACGATGGGACAGGAAAGGGCTAGGAGTGGGAAGGAAGCGGCCGTGGCCTTAATTAAGGTACAACCCCAGCGTTTGCGTGGTGTGAAAATGGGAAACCATGGAAAACCATCTTCAAGGCTGCCGACAGTGGGGTTCGAGCCCACTATCTTCCGAATACTGGATACTGGCCGCACTTAAGCGACTGCAGCTATCGAGCTCGGTGCTGACTGATGCTTGTCAGGTCGAACACGTGCAGGCTGCTTGCAAGGTCAAGAACTATGCGCGCGCCTCCCATACTGCAGAACCCCAATCGGAGAGTAAAAACGCCGCTTCGACGGTCTTAGTTTATATGGTCAAGTTCTTCACCACGGATGGCTATTCCACTTGAAGGCAAGCGCACTAGATTCGTTGCTTTATACGACCGCTTATTAGTGCATTATTGCAGCTAGATTCGTTGCTTTATACGACCGTTTATTAGTGCATTATTGCAGCTAGATTCGTTGCTTTATACGACCGCTTATTAGTGCATTATTGCAGCCAGATTCGTTGCATTATACGACCGCTTATTAGTGCATTAATGCAGCTAGATTCGTTGCTTTTTATGACCGCTTATCAGTGCATTATTGCAGCTCTTATTGCCTGCGGGGTAAATTTCAAGAAGCTACAGAACTTTCTGATGGTACCTAACTTAAGGCCACGGCCGCTTCCTTCCCTCTTCCTTGCCTGTCCCATCCAATCTTCCCATCCCTCCACTAGGCCCCTGTTCAGCTTAGCAGGTGAGGCCGCCTGGGCGAGTTACTGGTCATTCTCCCCAGTTGTATCCCCAACCCAAAGTCTGAATCTCCAGGACACTGCCCTTGAGGCGGTAGAGGTGGGATCCCTCGCTGAGTCCGAGGGAAAAACCGACCCTGGAGGGTAAACAGATTACGAACGAACGAACACTCTCTCCAGAGCGACTTCTACTTAACAAAACTGAAAACGGGATCGGAAAATTCGGTTGCGTAAAGTAACCAAACTAGTAACCAAGTAACCAAAAGAATACGTAGAAGTACGACATAGAAGGAGAGGGGGGGTGTAGAAAAATATCTTTAACAGTTTGAATGTAATGGTAAAGAAGAAGATATTTGATTGTTTATTACTTGTGTGTTATGTAGTGTTTTGTTAAAACTGTTTTATTGCTTATTAATTCCATAATTGTTCACCTCTGTGGTGTAGTGGTTAGTGTGATTACCTGCCAACCCCGGAGGCCCGGGTTCGATTCCTGGCTCTGCCACGAAATATAAAAAGTGGTATGAGGGCTGGAACGGGGTCCACTCAGCCTCGGGAGGTCAACTGAGTAGAGGCTGGTTCGATCCCCACCTCAGCTATCCTGGAAGTGGAATATGATGGCTGAATGTCTAGAAGTAGTGTTGATATAACAGTGGCGAACGACAGCACGTGATAACCGAGCGTGCTTGAAATAAGAGGAATAAGTCAGTGCTGGTTTGTCGGAGGTTCAAGTCCGATACAGGACGACTTTTTTATTCGTTGGTAAATATTCCTGTGAGTCGCGTCGTTGAAGATAAATCTAAATCATGATCAGTTCTCATGTTGCAGGTACTCTGCTATGTTCATTTCTAACCAGCTCTTAAAACAGCTATTTGCAATAAAATAAGCTATTACCGACAGAGGTGCATTGGACTTGTGCATGGCCAAGCGATTAATGAAAGAAATGTTCAAAATGACCACCTTCTTCGTTAAAACATATCTGAGTACGGTAGAGGTGAGTGAGTCATTCTTGCTTGCTGCACCGTATGTGGTGGTACCTGTCTGCACTTTGCTGTAAAGATTACTACGTGCTGTTTCATGTGCCCTACATATGAAGTACAGTCGTTCTTTGAGTCGAACGTTCACATTTGTCTGGTTGAATGGGTGTGTCATAATGCTGGCAATAAGTGCAGTGTACGTCATTCGTTGTAGCCGTTTGCCATATAAAAGTCGCATGTACTTATGCCTTTCAGATGTATGCTTTCTTTCTAACGGTGTAAAGTGACTTTTGAGACTGAAAGAAGTTAAACCTTAATGAATTGAACCTTAACTACGAATGCCTGAAGAGTATAAACATAAAACCCTGCAGCTAAATTGGAACTGTGAATCCGTCGGAAAAATCACATGCTGGCTGTGATTAGTACCATGCAGCCATTCGAGACAACGAAGAATAGGTCTCATATCTCCGTACAAATGGAATGATCTACGCTATCGCTTCGATACTGATCTTGTATGTTACAAGTTCTGAACTGGAATGCGCAGACAGGTTTACCATGCTGCGAACACCACCGTGTGCTAAAGAATCATGTCTATTAAGCCCAGATAGTTGCAGCCATTCCCTACGCGTAGAGTATGTACCTATTACTTTGTTAAATAAGTCCAGCATTATTCACAATGAATTTGTCCGTAGTCGGTGCTTACGTGGCGATAATTATTATGTCTGTTTATTATAAGTTCCTCAGAAAAATATCCGAGACTTCAGAAAAGTGAAGTCTTCGTAAAGGATGCCTAGATGTGTACGAAATAAGAATTTGAAAACGCATGACTCGATAAGGTTTCGAACCCTCACTACTCCCTGTAGCTTTTTGTAGGTACATCTCACATGCCTAATCCCGCGCAGTTACTTCCTGCTTGAGCGCCTAGATCTTACAACTCTGTATTGACGAGGAAAGCGAAAGTTCTCGTTTCGTGAAATGACCGATGTGTTACAGCCGTATGGTCCAGTTTTATGACTTTATTGAACGCTGTAACGGTAGTAATTACATGGCGTAAGCTATCACATCTGCTGTACAGCATTTCCGTGCCATAGATTATAAAATACTGTGAAAAACTCGTTTCTATTAATTTCGATGTGATGAGACTATACGAAATGGTGGTGAATTGGAATGGCTGTAATTGGTACTAACCTATCACGTTTTCTATGGTACTGTGGCCACCCTTTTCTGTCAAAAGAAAATGGCCTCTTGAACCAATCAGGTACGCAATTCTCTAACGACAGATAAAGGAGTGGCTGTGGTTTGTACAGTACAGTAACATTCCGTAAAAATGGCTGGAGTATAGGATTCCGCTCCACACGAAATGGTACAGTGTTTTTGAGATATGCCTCACTTACTGCCTCTTGTACCGTTTTTGCATTGTGCGAGGAAGTCTATAACCGACTAACTGTACATAAAATTGCTGTAAGATGTGCAAGATAGGCCCAAGAGAGATCCATTTAAACCCTAGGCGGTTGCATATGTTTGGAAAATAATAGGGGCAGCAGTACCACCCGGTATATCTAAGGTATCTATACACAATTCTTATCTAAAATTTTACACGAGTGGTCGTGAAAGAGCTGTCAACACAATCTCGGTCTCAATTAATAGTCGTTGATTTACACTTAGATCGGCTGATTAGTGGAGATGATGATGATGATGATGATGATGATGATGATGATGATGATGATGATGATGATGATGATGATGATGTTTATAACATTGGATACTTCTTTCGAGACATGTTTTGCATCATTTAGAAGAGACATGTCATATGGCAAGGGAGGGAGCTTGTGGTATTGATCAGCCAGCCATACGGCTGAGGCAGTAAAAGACACATCCTATCTCAGTTTGGTGGTCGTTAAAAACACAGTACAAGCAGCGCTTCCCATATATACTGCGTCTCAAGGGGAAACGTGCACATATAACGGTATATCATGAACACATCTTCGCTGCTCAAATTAATTTCAGACCGTAGCTTCAAGTTTTACAGCTATAGTTCCTTCCACAACACATATTGTTTTAAATGGGTATCTCCATGAATTTCTAAGCTGGAATCTGTCAATGTACCACCTATAATCGGATATACCATAGATTTAATTGAAAGTTGCTTGATCGAATGTTCTGCGCAGAACACCATCAAACGTCACTACCTTCTGAAATGTAACCCTTAACTAATGTGGTGCGAGTGGGATCGCTGAAGCGTGCCTATTTTCCGCTCTATATTTTCAGCTTTTCCCGCCAGAAAACCGCAATTTCTGGCAAATGCCTACCGCTTCTCCCCCCCCCCCCTCTCTCTAGGTCAATTGATAGTTGATTGCTGCATCACACGGGCTGTTTGTGTATAACATGAGTACACCAAGTACAGTGTTCGGCTCCATGGCTTCGCCTTTGGTCACAGGAGTCCCGGGTTCGATTCCCGGCAGAGTCGGGAATTTTAACCATCATTGGTTAATTTCTCTGGCACGGGGACTGGGTGTATCTGTCGTCTTCATCGTAATTTCACCCTCATCATGACGCGCAGGTCACCTAAGGGAGTCAAATCGAAAGACCTGCACCTGGCGAGCCGAACATGTCCTCGGACACTCCCAGCACTAAAAGCCATACGCCATTTCATTTTTTTTTTACCAAGTACAGTACGTATCTTTTTTCATTCATATCTTGATTTCGTTTTATTACTGTAACTATGAATTTGGAGCTTTTGCGGACTGTTTTCTCCATATATTATTTGTTTTAACTGTCATGGCTGTGGAGAAAAATAAGAAATCAAGGCAATGTATTCCACTAGGGGACGACATCCTACGTCTTCTAGAAGCTGAATAACTTATATTATTAATATATATATTCTATAAAAAGTCCGCCTCTGTGGTGTAGTGGTTAGCGTGATTAGCTGCCACCCCCGGAGGCCCGGGTTCGATTCCCGGCTCTGCCACGAAATTTGAAGAGTGGTATGAGGGCTGGAACGGGGTCCACTCAGCCTCGGGATGTCAACTGAGTAGAGGTGGGTTCGATTCCCACCTCAGCCATCCTGGAAGTGATTTTCCGTGGTTTCCCACTTCTCCTCCAGGCGAATGCTGGGATGGTACCTAACATAAGGCCACGGCCGATTCCTTCCCTCTTCCTTGTCTATCCCTTCCAATCTTCCCATCCCTCCACAAGGCCCCTGTTCAGCATAGCAGGTGAGGCCGCCTGGGCGAGGTACTGGTCATTCTCCCCAGTTGTATCCCCGACCAAGGGTCTGAAGCTCCAGGACACTGCCCTTGAGGCGGTAGAGGTGCGATCCCTCGCTGTGTCCGAGGGAAACGCCGACCCTGGAGGGTAAACAGATGATGATGATGATGATGATATTCTATAAAGAATGCTGTCGAATTTCGACAGCATGATAACTCTCTCTCCCAGGGCGTGCACATAAAGCTGCGTAGTGGTACACACGAAATATTTAGTATCTCGTGGCCAGAAATATTCAATTCAGGCAAGAAATCAGCACAGCCCTCAGAACTACACTCTCTCTCTCCCATTGGTCACATCCGTTAGACGCGTTAACACATGCACACATCAGAAGAGTGAGGGGAGGTGGAGGAAGCAAAATACGAGGATATCTAGCATAAAGGAAACACACGCGGAGGGGAAGGCACTTGCTTTTCCGCCTGCCCACACGTCCCATTGGATCACAATAAAGGGAGAGGGGAATGAAGGGAGGAACCACACGGCTCATTCAGAGCAACAGACGTAATGTGTATGTCAACTCAATGAGAGTCAAATTCTCCAATTTCTTTGTAATTCTTGTGTGCGAGGTCTGGCTGAAATGTTAGCGGTCTCAACTATGACTTCATTATCAAATGGCATCGCGCTCAACCACTGTAAGAAATAATGATCCTTGTTTTCGTCAACATAGGCCCTGTTAAATAGTACTACTACTAATAATAATCATGACAATAATAATAATAATAATAATAATAATAATAATAATAATAATAATAATAATAATAATAATAATAATAATAATAATCTTTATCCTCAAAATCTAAAGTAAAAATAACCTGGCATTAAATAATTATGATTATCAGAGACGCAAGGGCGTTTGGAAAACCGTTCTTATGAAGTTATTGTCAGCGCTGATCAAACAATGAAATGCCATATATTGGGGTGGGATTACATCGTGCACACTTCATCGCAATTAAATTACAGTTAATTAATTTTTTTCCTTGATTAGAAAAAGCCAGTATAGGCAGAATGTTTAACTATAGAAACATTTTAATCAGTTCCCGAAAAAATGGAGTTGGAGTAGCCTCTGAGTGCGCAACGTCGACAGCCACACCTCCTGGAAGACGAACATATGTGAAGTAGCCTTGATTACTTCTCCTTCATCCTCAGGGTTGGCCAATATTTTCGTCCAAACGTTACCTGTGTGGTTTTCCACCCGGAATTCTTGTGATCACGATTGTACATCTGATTTGGCCCATACCTAACCCTCTGAAAACGAATAAACAGGTAAGAACTGCACCTCCGTGATAACAGACATGCCACACTGACTCAAATCACATCCACATTCAATGGTGGAAGTTCCATCAGGTCAGTGCAGCGTTCTTCAACGTCAGTGTGATATGGGAGCAGAGGACCATGTAATTACTACCGTTACAACGTTCAATAAAGTCATAAAACTGGATCATGAGGCTGTAACACATCAGAAATTTTACGAAACGAGAACTTTCGCTCTCGTCGTGAATACAGAGTTGTAAGAGCTAGGCGTTCAAGCAGAAAGTATTATCGGCACACGTGTTAGCGATAGATTTACAACCTAGTGCTGAATTGGTAGACCTCGGCAATCTTCGAGATTCGTATTGGCAACCACCAAAGCAGTCTTTCTGAGGATGTAAAAAGGCAGGTGGAGAGTGAGAGTCTGCCATTACAATGAAAATTCCCCAACTTGATTGTGACTGATGGTAGGCAAGAGAGCCTACTATTACAATGAAAATTCCCTAACCCAGTCTTCATATAAAGAAAAGACGTTTGGTAACTTCCCCGGCGCGTTTCTAGCGCAACGTGAAGAGCTATACAATTTATTACAATCTTACAACGTGTACAGTACCTAACCTAGAATTCTGTATACAATGTAGAATTCCGTAGCAAAGCACGGGTACATCAGTTAGTGTATATATATATACAGTATATAGAGTGGTCGGAAACAACATGACCGTGTATATAAACGTTAGACGGTTGGTCATGATGGTAAATAATTTTTTTTAAAAAATATTGGATACCTCGCACCGTTATCGTTCTATCAGCTGCTCAATTTAGCCAATCAGATCGCTTCGCAGGCGAATTCAAATAGGTTTTGCTCCTCGGTATTGCTAAATCTGTACTTACTTAACACCAGGTTGAGAGCCATGCCTAGGAATAAACTTCAAACACATACGCACCGTTGGTTTCAGCCACTGTCACTGTAGTGTAATGCATTGGCGTGATCCTGTCAGCTCGGAGGGCTGTGTTCAAAGCCCTCCTCTGGCGGAGTTTCGTTCTTCAACTGGAGTTCTTCCGCCAGTCTTAAGCCACGTACAGATTTACCAACGCAGCCCGCAAAGCCCATTTAAATTCGTCCGCGAAGTAATCACATTGGTTAACTTCAGCAGACGATAATGTGACAAGGGTGTGAGATATCGAATTATTCCTTTCAAATTAATTATCAGTATGACCAACCCTCTAACGTTCACGTTGTTTCCGACCACCCTGTATAGATGCAGTATATATATATATTCCACGAGTTCATCTTAAATTTAAATTAGTTTGATATGATTTCTTTTCTTTTTTTTTTTTTTTTTTTGTATTTGTTTTACGTTGCACTGACGTCGGCACGTCGTATGGCGATGATGGGCTAGGGCAGGACTGGGCTGGGAAGGAAGAATTCGTGGCCTTAATTAAGGTACAGCCCCAGCATTTTCCTGGTGTGAAAATGGGAAACCACGAAATACCATCATCAGGGCTACCGACAGTGGGATACGAAAGCACCAACTCCCGAATGCAAGCTCACAGCTACGTGGCAAAAACTGCGTAGTCAACTCGATCGGTAATGTGATATTTGGGCTTGTCTCTTGGAGTACAAGAATTGTACACTTGGCAGCAACTTTCATTAGCAAATACGAAGTTCTACGTAAATTTATATATATATATATATATATATACCGGGCGAGTTGGCCGTGCGCGTAGAGGCGCGCGGCTGTGAGCTTGCATCCGGGAGATAGTAGGTTCGAATCCCACTATCGGCAGCCCTGAATATGGTTTTCCATGGTTTCCCATTTTCACCAGGCAAATGCTGGGGCTGTACCTTAATTAAGGCCACGGCCGCTTCCTTCCAACTCCTAGGCCTTTCCTATCCCATCGTCGCCATAAGACCTATCTGTGTCGGTGCGACGTAAAGCCCCTAGCAAACGTAAATTTATTACCGCATTATAGAAATCAGTACGACCTGACTTACAACAAATACTGTATATACTGCAGCAGTTTTAACGTCAAAGGCATGCACTGCTGTAAGCTGATGTCGATGACTCCTGATCCAGATGGCAGCATGTCCCTATTGTACCTTACTGGGTCGGTAAACAAATAAATCACTAAAAACGAAATGAGACATCACGTAATAAGCTGCAATTTACCATATTTCCTGTCCTCTTTTGACCTGGCTAGTGCAGCGGCGTCGTAAGTAGGACAGGATTTGCATTTGAATTAGTAAACATCTTTGATTACGAGATCGGGCTCATATTAGCTTCAGTGTCTTTTTGGGGGGGTATCAGAAAGTTTAGTCTCCAAGAACCACTAGATAAGATCTCTTAAAGATGTGTGACCGGGGTCTGAATCTTGTTGAAACAACCCACGCGATTTTTCTTCTTCCGTTAACTGATGGAAGAATGGGGTTAAAATACCATCTTGGTACTTCTCTGTATTTACCAGGTGTGTGCACAAGTATTTTCCGGTTTTACTAAGAGGTAGTTCCAGCGAACAGTACGCAGCGTATGAATTTGACACATACGTCAATTTATTCTTCTGACATTAACCTACCAACACACACAAGTTGAGTCCGCCAAATACTAGCATCTATGTTGTATCGTTCAGGGATCATGTCGAGGTTTGTGCCTGAAAAAAGAACATTGCGGCACGCATTACTTTTCTTATTCAATCAAAAGAAAATGGCTGCGGAAAGTAATCGTTTGCTGGTAGAAACATGGTGAACACGCTCCATCGATTAGAACATGTGAGACATAGTTACGACAGTTTAAACGTGGTGATTTCAATGTGGAAAACAGTGCGCACTCTGCAGGATGACCCAACTTAAACTAAACAGCAATTGGTACAAGCATTACATGTGTCACAAGAAACAATCAGCAGCCGTTTACGAGCAATGAGGAAGATCAATAAACTCGGTAAATGGGTCCCACACGATTTGAATGAACGGCAAATAGAAAATCGCGAGGTTACTTTTGAAATGCTACTTCAACGCCACGAAATAAAATCATTTCTGTACCGTATTGGGACGGGTGACGAAAAATAGATTTATTTTGAAAACTCCAAGCGGAAAAATCGTGGCTGTCACCTGGCGAAACCGGTCCTTTTGCACCAAGGCCAAATTGCTTCGGCAAAAAGACCATGCTTTATGTCTGGTGGAACCAGAGCCATATTGTGTATTAAGAATTCTTGAAGCACGGTGAAACCGTTAACGTACAACATGATCGCCAACAAATAATTAATTTAAATCACGCATTGATCGAAAGACGACCGGAATGGGCCAGAAGACTTGGCAAAGTAATTTTGTTACACGACAATGCGCCGTCTCACACAGCAAAACCAGTGAAAGACACCTTGAAATCGCTTGGATGGTACATCCTTCCTAACCTGCGGTACTGAACCAACCTGGTACCATCTGACTATCACCTCTTCCCATCAATGGGACACGCGCTCGCAGAGAAGCACTTCCGGAATTTCGAAGAAGTTGTAAAATGGCTCGACGAATGGTTTGCCGCCAAAGACAAGCAGTTTTTCTGGCATGGTATTCATAACTTAGATGAAAGATGGGCGAAGTGTGTAGAAGCCGATGGCCAATATTTTGAATGAACAAAAATTGAATTTCCCTTGATAATTACGTGTTTTTCTTACCACGAAATCCGAAAAAAACTTATGCACTCACCTGGTACTGTCGTCTCGAAAAAAAAAAAAAAGCAGGCCCAATTATTCGTCTTACACTAACAGCACACCCAATACCAATCTTCCTATCATATTGAAGGACTTCATAAACACCATTAAGATTTTCTGCACACCATTAGAGAGGTTTTTAACTGTTCATACGACCATTAAGGTGAAACCAGAACTTTTATATACGAAAATACGGTGTTGCATGTTAACATGACGACTGTTGTTTGCCAGGTCGAACACGTGCAGGCTGCTTGCAAGGTCGAAAACTATGCGCGCGTCTCCCATACTGCAGTTTACGTCTCGGAGAGTTCAAAACGCCGCTTCGACGTTCTTAGTTTATATGAGATACCCTGTATTAGGCATATTCCTTATTATATCATTTGTAACTGAGTTCGATAGCTGCAATCGCTTAAGTGCGGCCAGTATCCAGTATTCGGGGGATAGTGGGTTCGAACCCCACTGACGGCAGCCCTGACGATGGCCTTCCGCTGTTTCCCATTTTCACACTAGGCAAATGCTGGGGCTGTACTTGAAGTAAGGCCACGGCTACTTCCTTCCCACACCTAGCCCGTTGCTGTCCCATCGTCACCATATGACCTATCTGTGTCCATGCGACGTAAAGCAATTTGTAAAAAAATAAAAATCATTTGTATTTTCTATCAACAATCTGAATCCACCAGATACATATGTCTGAAAATATATGACTGACATCTAGCGCCAAAGAATTGAACTGATACATAGTAAATGTGTAGTACGTACACAAAACGTCTTCAGTCTTTCCGATTTACACCACATTTTGCTTGTAGGTAAACAGTGTCTTTCTTCCTTCCCCTACATTCCCCAAGCATGGCTTTTAAATTGACTGGAGAAGTATTCTCCTACGAATTTGACTATTTTATAGACAGCCAATTTTTTTACGATGGCAGAGGAAAGGGCTAGGAATGGGAAGGAAGCGGCTGTGGCCTTACTTAAATATACATGGGAAACCATGGGAAACATATAGATCTACATATATGGGAAACCACGGAAAACGAGATTTAGGGCTGCCAACAGTGGGGTTCGAATCCACTTTCTGCCGAATGCAAGCTCACAGCTGCGTGCCCTAACCACACGGCCAACTCGCTCGGTGAGAGCCTTTTAAACCGTTCCTTAGGGCCACGTACATTTGGTGAAACAGAACGTAATATAATATTTCGTATGGAAGACCAACTTGTGAATTAAAAGACTTGAAAACTCGAAGACTAAATCACATGGAGGTCTCGATATACGTTTTAATGTATCATGGTATAAGAATCAATCACCGTGGCTGTGCGTATATTTCGTTCTCGTCTTCCAAAATTATAAATACACACATTCATTATTACTAGTATTACACCCGGGCTGAGTGGCTCAGACGGTCGAGGCGCTGGCGTTCTGACCCTAACTTAGCAGGTTCTATCCTAGGTCAGTCCTGTGGTATTAGAAGGTGCCCAAATACGTCAGCCTCTTGTCAATAAAGTTACTGGCACGTAAAATAACTTCTTCGAGACTAAATTCCAGCACCTCGGCGTCTCCGAAAACCGTAAAAAGTAGTTAGTGGGACGTGAAGCCAATAACATTATTATTATTATTATTATTATTATTATTATTATTATTATTATTATTATTATTATTATTATTATTATTTTATATACTATTATTATTCATATAATTCTATATATTGGATATTGTATTTGGGAAGAACTGTATCGTCTCCTCATCTGTATTAGTTTCGAACTTGCAACTCCCAGGAATTTCCCTCGCCACTCGACTGCGAATACTCAGCTAAGTGCGCGGCTCCTTAGCTGAACGTTCAATGCATTGCTGTTCGGTTCAGAGAGACCCGGGTTCGATTCCCGGCAGAGTCGGAGATTTAAACCTTAAATGGTTAATTCCCTTGGTTTTTAGGGACTGGGTGTTTGTGCTGTTCCTAATCACCCTACAACTTACACACCACACACAACACCGTACTCCACCATAGTAACACGCATTTACCTATACACGGCAGATGCCACCCACCCTCGTCGGAGGGTATGCCTAAGGGCAGCAACCGACTAGAAATTGCCACACGAAATTATTTATTTATCAGCTAAGTGTAGCGTCCCACTGCAGAAATACGATTGATTGTTCTTAAATATTTAATGCATTTTCGCGGACCTCGGTTGGGATTTGCCGACGTAACTGGTTCGAGATAGTGAATTAATTTTACCAATCAGAATGTTAATCCGAGTGTGAAATAGGAATCTTGTAAATAATGCTCATGCCCTTGACATGCCAACATAGTAAGTTTGTGGGAGTGGCAACGGAGCATATTTCTTCTCCTATGCTTTAATACATTTTCTGGCGGCTGAACAAATGAATTCGTACACAGGTTCCTCTCCTCACCTACTCTACAGAGTATTTATTACGCTATTACTCCAATGAGTTAAGAGTATTTACAAATCTGACCTGCATGGCTACACTATGTTGAAATATTTTGTAGCGCGATAACAGATAATTAAAATGACACCTCGTTCCCCTGACGAGCTTAACAGCAGTTTATCTTAGTAAATTAACTAACGTAATAACAAGTTCTGAAATCTTTATGAGCTCCTTGTCGTCACTGGGAGTAAATAATAGCTTTCTTCTCGAAACACAGGTCAAATGAGTAAAAGCAATGGAGAGGAAGTCAGAGAAGGCGGGGTTCTATCCGGTCATTGTCCCCGAGATGTTAAATGAATTATTTGCTAGATCTCTACAACACGTCATAAATAAGAAGTTTCGTACAAAACTAATCCGCCTACTACCATCTATTGCGGTGGCAAATTTTACCTTTGAACTCCTGCGTATTAGGGCTTTCTTCATGTGGCAACATACATTTTACACGATAACAAAGCCAATATGTGTATGATACTTGACCTAACAATCATACGTCGACAAAAGTAATTTCTTTCTTAATCTGTTTACACTGTAGGTTTGGTTTTCCCCCAGACTCAGCGAGGGATCCCATCTCTACCGCCTCAAGGGCAGTGTCCTGGAGCGTGATACTTCGGGTCGGGGATACAACTGGGGAGGATGAGCAGTACCTCGCCCTGCTACGCTGAACAGGGGCCCTGTGTGATGATAGGAAGATTGGAAGGGATAGACAAGGAAGAAGGAAGGAAGCGGCCGTGGTCTTAAGTTAGGTATCATCCCGGCATTTGCCTGGAGGAGAAGTGGTAGACCACGGAAAACCACTTCGGGGATGGATGAGGTGGGAATCGAACCCACCTCTACTCAGTTGACGTCCCGAGGCTGAGTGGACCCCGTTTCAGCTCTCGCACCACTTTTCGAATTTCGTGGCAGAGCCGGGAATCGAACCCGGGCCCCTGAGGGTGGCAGGTAATCACGCTAACCACTACACCACACAGGCGGACTATTATTATTATTATTATTATTATTATTATTATTATTATTATTATTATTAATTTCCCAATATGACTGCGTTTACGAATTTCATCTAATATAGGCCTACTGCATATGACAATTCGGACATTAAACGGCATATCTCTGTGCTTCGGATGCCACGAAAACTACAATTTTCATTACTGTTATCACGGTATCACCGTATCAATAGTCAATAAAACAGCATGTTTCTCTCCTTATTTATAAATCTGCCTTAGACATATGAAATAATAATAATAATAATAATAATAATAGTAATAATAATAATAGTAATAATAATCGTATGGGTAGGTCAGTGTTTTGTTTTGTTTGTATTTGACAACAGATTTGAGGTGAAGCGTGAGGTCTTCCTTTCTTCAGTTTCTTGTCGAATTTTCCGACGTATCAGATATTGTGTAGTTCTACCCAGGAGTGTTTTGCGTCGTAAACTACAGGCTGTGTTATTATTATTATTATCCACGTCCATGATTATTTTCTCTGTACGCCCGATTGTCGTTTTAAAAGGATTCCTACTGCAGTGAAGTGAACTTGCTTTGATATACATACCATGGCTTGTCAACACAACTTGTACAATTCGTAAAACAATATTTACTGGCTTTTATCTAATAATAATAATAATAATAATAATAATAATAATAATAATAATAATAATAATAATAATAATAATAATAATAATAATAATAATAATAATAATAATAATAATTTATATATTCTTAACAGAATGGTGGAATGATCCACACTCCCTATATGATATTTCTACCCACGTATTTACGACGATATGTATATACATGCATGTGTGTGTGTGTGTGTGTGTGTGTGTGTGTGTGTGTGGCATTTGCACGAAGTCCAATGTGATATTTCCACAGGAGAGGTGAAAATGAAATGAAATGAAATGGCGTATGCCTTTTAGTGCCGGGAGTGTCCGAGGACATGTTCGGCTCGCCAGGTGCAGATCTTTTGATTTGACATCCGTAGGCGACCTGCGCGTCGTGATGAGGATGAAACGATGACGAAGACGACACGTACATTCAGCCCCCGTGCCAGCGGAATTAACCATTGATGTTTAGAATTCCCCACTCCGCCGGGAATCGAACCCGGGACCCCTGTAACCAAAGGCCAGCACGCTAACCATTTAGCCATGGAGCCGAACACAGGAGAGGTAAAATAGTGTAATTTTCGCTTTTGTCATTTGGATCGTGATCACAAGGTTGGTAGAGTTTGCGGATCATAACCAGTAGTAATTTTTGAATACTTGTGAAGTAGCGAGTGAGTTTGGTTCTTCTTAAACGTTTCTGTTAATGTCCAGGTAACTTACGTTTATCATTTGGTATTTAATTCTTTGTTTTGAAATGATTGTGGCACCTATTAGCTGTTCTGATGTCTGTTCATTCTCAGCATGAAGTGTACATATTTGGTTATATGTTCCAGCAATTGGTCTTCGTTTACGAATTTCAGTGCGATTTTCAGATGTGTTCTAATGTAGGTGTATCGAATCTGCCAGAGTTATGTTTGAGATTTAATAATTTTATTCAAGGTTTTTCTTCGTGTGTTAAAGTAAATTATCGACCTACTAAATTAGATAGGAATATCTGTAGTAGATAATCCTTTACGTGCATAAACAAGCAAGGTTAGGATCCCACCGTGTTGCTACACGGAAATGGGTTAGAATAGTCATCTATCGTAATCTCGAATAATCACCAAATCACCAGTTATCTGAATATCGTTAACACTTGCATAATTTCTGTTCTAGTTTAGTGTACTTAGCTTACGACAATATACTTTTGTGTTTTAAACCTGTTTGCCCGACTTTTATTTGTAGCTGTTGTTTATTATCTTGCCATATTTCCGTTTCCTTAGTTATATGTTCCCCAGTTTTGCCGATTTTATTGTTATCTTGAACTGAGCACGCCTGAGTTATGAGTTAGACCGGAGAAGTAGTAAGTTTTTTTTTTGACATACGGGGACAATATGTCTTCAGCTTATCCCAGCTTATCTGGTAGCTTTTTTTTTTTTTTTTTTTTTTGCTAGTTGCTTTACGTCGCACCGACACAGATAGGTCTTATGGCGACGATGGGACAGGAAAGGGCTAGGAGTGGGAAGGAAGCGGCCGTGGCCTTAATTAAGGTACAGCCCCAGCATTTGCCTGGTGTGAAAATGGGAAACCACGGAAAACCATTTTCAGGGCTGCCGACAGTGGGGTTCGAACCTACTATCTACCGAATACTGAATACTGGCCGCACTTAAGCGACTGCATATCTGGTAGCTGGAGCCACCCAGGTTCATTATAGCTTTTGCCGGAGATTTAAGACCGGATGCCCTAACTGACGCCAAGTTGAGATGTAATTCTCGACCCAGAATGGACCGGGATTCGAACCTCAGCCTTTATGGCGGGAAGCCAGCAGCTTAGCCACTGAGCTAATCGCGCTCCCCGACAACATGTATCGATTTTTTACTTGTGTCAGTACTGAACTGATCCTTTGATAGGCATTCGACACGACCTAATAAGCCAGGTGTTTTACATTGTTTAAATAGAATATTGCCGGCCCCGTGGTGTAGGGGCAGCGGGCCTGCCTCTCACCCGGAGGCCCCGGGTACGATTCCCGGTCAGGTCAGGGTCAGCCTACGTGATTAGAATTGAGGAGCTATTGACGGTGAGATAGCGGCCCCGGTCTAGAAAGCCAAGAATAACGGCCGAGAGGATTCGTCGTGCTGACCACACGACACCCCGTAATCTGCAGGCCTTCGGGCTGAGCAGCGGTAGCTTGGTAGGCCAAGGCCCTTCAAGGGCTGTAGTGCTATGGAGGGAGGGGGTGGGGAAATTCATGACACACTGTCCGACTAAGAAAGCAAATTATTAAAAGGTAAATTCGTGACCTTACCCCGAGGTGGTACAGCTCTTTACAGGCACACTCCCAATGGAGGTGAGCGGCATGCACCTATTTAATCACATATAAGGCTTCCTGGCAATCTTAACATTTTTCACAGTACCTGGAATCGAACCACGGCCCCAGGGACAGCAGCTATTCGCGCTAATCGTTATACTACGGAGCTGGACAGCAAATTATTATGTTTACCCTAAGCAATCAACTCCGAATATTGTGGTCTCTAAACAAACCTGTCCACCAGGCGAGTTGGCCGTGCAGTTAGGGGCGCGCGGCTATAAACTTGCATCCGGGAGATAGTGGTTCGAATCCCACTGTCGGCAGCCCTGAATATGGTTTTCCGTGGTTTCCCATTTTCACACCAGGCAAATGCTGTTGCTGTACCTTAATTAAGGCCACGGCCGCTTCCTTCCAACTCCTAAGCCTTTCCTATCCCATCGTTGTCATAAGACCTATCTGTGTTGGTGCGACGTAAAGCCACTAGCAGAAAAAAACCTGTCCATATTAGTACTCTTCTTACAGCGCGGCGCGAGAACTTCCTCCTCCTCCTCATCATCATCTGTTTACCCTCCAGGTTCGGTTTTTCCCTCGGACTTAGCGAGGGATCCCACCTCTACTGTCTCAAGGGCAGTGTCCTGGAGCTTCAGACTCTTGGTCGGGGGATACAACTGGGGAGTATGACCAGTACCTCGCCCAGGCGGCCTCACCTGCTATGCTGAACAGGGGCCTTGTGGAAGGATGGGAAGATTGCAAGGGATAGGCAAGGAAGAGGGAAGGAAGCGGCCGTGGCCTTAAGTTAGGTACCATCCCGGCATTCGCCTGGAGGAGAAGAGGGAAACCACGGAAAACCACTTCGAGGATGGCTGAGGTGGGAATCGAACCCACCTCTACTCAGTTGACCTCCCGAGGCTGAGTGGACCCCGTTCCAGCCCTCGTACCACTTTTCAAATTTCGTGGCAGAGCCGGGAATCGAACCCGGGCCTCCGGGGGTGGCAGCTAATCACGCTAACCACTACACCACAGAGGCGGACGCGAGAACTTCCTACTAGTTAAAAAGCGATTTTGACAGTTAAAGAAGGCGATTTGTAAATTTACCATATATAAAATGCATTAAAAACATATATAAACAAATTTGAAAATCAAGTGACTTACGAGCCGTTTAGCAATAAGCATTTTTGTTCCTATGAATTTATTGGTCAAAATAATTGATAGTGCGCGGGCTTCAAAATCCCCGAACACCCAGAATTTCGCCCCAGTGTGGCAGCTGGCTTGCCACGCCTATTAAACTGTCGAGACCCCACCGCAAATCTCCTTCTTAACACAACGAAGTGACAGTGCACTAGAGGAGATAACTATCTCCACTTACTAGAACTGCCTGCCTAGGCATTCTCAATAGGTGAAACAAATTATGGTTCCCTATAAAAAATGTAATTTTCGTATGAACTTGATGAGAACCAGACACTCAGAAAGAGAGATAGTTACGATTTTTTTTTAATCACACTACGTAGCCATGCTGCGGTAAATGTTTTATAGTCAAATATGAAACACTTTTTCATGAACTTTGTATCAATGATAGAATACACACAAGCTAATAACATTAACAATTTATTGTACTATTATGACTCAGTACAGATGGAACTCTTTGAAATACTGAAGTGTGTCATCTATGACTTGCGGTTCATTTGCTCACTAAAGCCATGTGTGGCGACTGGTCAAGCGATATTTTTATAGCATTTTCTTTCCAAAGCCACGACCTTGGCAGGAGTGTTGACCCATGTTTAATTCTTAACTTTTAACAGCTGCCCCAACAAACCACGTTCAGATATATGAATACAGCCCTTGTTACAAGTGGAACCGATATCAAAATATCGATAACACACGCTGACAATCCAATGATGAAGCTTACGTGAAATACATTAAATAATCACCATCGTCAAAAATATTAATTTACTACGAGAACGAATTCACTGTCCGTCACATCTTGGCTTTAAATCACCCATAAGAGTGCCTAGTAATTTCCATAATCTTTCATTAAATGCTCAGAAATATATCACGATGGAATTCAACATCATCGCTAACTTCGCACAATACTCTAAATATCTGACTCAACAGTCAGAATTCTGTATCACAAACAGCATAAACATCCAAATATTTTACTCGACGGTCGACAATATGACTGTATCACAAACAACACAAATCCAATATCTACCAAAACAATATATGGGATGTTGAGCCAGAGGTACTCCTGAAGCCTGTGGAAATGTGATGGGGAGGGCCCACGTAAAATAAACGGTGGATGGTACGCGTGGATGTTGACGGGCTGGAAGGAGTACCTTTGGTTGTAGGGCTGTTTTGTCTTATGTTATGTATTAAAAATATTTAAAAAAACAAAAAAAACGAGGCATCACTGGGATATGTGTATAATTGACTGTACAGTTGAAGGTGTGCCGTAAAACTACCTCTGTCTACTATATTTATCCATTTATACAGGTGAAATGTTATTTGTTGCCTAACGACAACAGTATTAAGTAGAGGGGTTAATAATAAATTATTAAATGTGATGTAAATAATATCGCGGGAACCTTTGCGTGTGTTCGTTGATATTTATTCTTATCCACTTGTATTTGTTGAACACAGTTCTTTATTGTGTGCTTTTGTGACATATTTCTTTTACAGCAAAGGAACTACAGGTTTCCCGCCCATTTTTACTTTCGCAACGCCTTTCCGGGAAATGCTGCCGTGTGTACCTCTCCCAGGCACCCCTTCCGAAAATTTTTATCAGACTTCTGTGACGCCGCGTTACTGAGATAGCAGCTTACAAACCTTGGTTTTGCACTGACCCTCTTCCGTTGTTATCCTGGAATTTTTTACCCGGAAGTCTCGCTCGTCACACGTCTTTGTTATCGCAGCAAGCAATCGTTACCAGTTACAGTACCGGCAAAAGTTTAGGACCACATTAAAAAATCATGAAGTTCCATCTAGAACCTACAATTGTGCTACTAGACCTCTGTATTTTTTCCCTGAGCTCTCGCATCTAATATGATATACATCACATGATATTAGTGATTTACGCCAAGTTTTGTATAAGTTATACAGTTTTAACTGTTGGGAGGTCACATCAGAAAGTCAACATATTTGGAAATAGACTTAGCAATAGTTAGGGGTCATTTTAGTATAAATATAAAAATTCCGAAAAAATGCGGCACCCATTTTTGTGCATTTTTTTTCAAACCAGCTTTAAAGTACTCCATTTTTGATTTTCCTTGTCATCGGTCTCAGTGTAAGCTATCGGCATCAGATATGTGTTCTTGGATGCCATCCACAGAGTACAAATGAAACTGTCAGGGCAGATAAGTTTGACGCCGATAGCTCATCCTGAGACCTTGGGCCATACATGACAACGGCAAAGAAAAATAAACAATTTTGGCCCTGGTTCAAAAAAAAAAACACGCAAAAAACGGTGCCGTATATTTTCGGAATTTTTATATTTATACTAAAATGGCCCCCAGCTATTCCTAAGTCTAAAAAAAATCTTATTGATAATACTTTCAACCAATTAGAGTATATAGTACATTATATTACCAAAATTTTTGATTTTTTGGTGCGACCTTCCGAGAGTTAAAAATTCATAAATTCTACAGTATTTGGACTAACTCAATGAAATCAGGCAACATATATCCTATTATATGTGAGAGCTCAGAAAGAAAATTACAGAGGTCTAGTGGCACAATTTTATGTTCTAGATGACATTTCGTGATTCCTTTATGCGGTCCTAACCTTTTGACCGGTACTGTATTGAGGACATTCAAAAGTGTCTACAATCATCGCACGGAAAAGTAGCTGCGGCAGCTAGAGATAGATTGAACAAAGTGATCCGTTCAAATCCTGACTTTGAATTCGTCAAACTTATATAAGACGCATTGTGGTGAAAATGTAAAAGACGTACAATTTGACCTCAGTTTGTCCCAAATGTCTTCATTTAAGTATGCACCTGTCACTTCCTGTGATGCAGAAAGGTCATGTTCTGTGCTTAAGAATGTGCTGACAGATAAACGGATGAGCTTAAATCAAGACAATTTGGAGAAATTAGGGTAGTTGTACAATGTTTCAAAAGGAGCTGAATTTTGATAGTGCATATTTTTCAGTTTATTGTGCATGTTTTGCCATATGACAGTGCATGAATGCATATTTTGAAATTGGATAGGGCATGGAATTCCGGGCTCTAATCACCACATTTGCTTTCTAATATGGATGTAAATTAAATAACATCATTCCCGCCAACGCAGGTAATCACTACAGCTAATATTTGTGAATAAATTGTTCATATTTATAAATACACCACCGGGCGAGTTGGCCGTGCGCGTAGAGGCGCGCGGCTGTGAGCTTGCATCCGGGAGATAGTAGGTTCGAATCCCACTATCGGCAGCCTTGAAGATGGTTTTCCGTGGTTTCCCATTTTCACACCAGGCAAATGCTGGGGCTGTACCTTAATTAAGGCCACGGCCGCTTCCTTCCAACTCCTAGGCCTTTCCTATCCCATCGTCGCCATAAGACCTATCTGTGTCGGTGCGACGTAAAGCCGCTAGCAAAAAAAAAAAAAAAAAAGAAAAAATTCACCACGATTCATATTCTAGAAACTTTTATATCTGTTAGCGTACTGAACGTCCCTGAGATGTATCAGCGCCTAACGAGTTAGGAAGTATGGTTTGGATGATCGGGTATAGTATTATTATTAATTTATTAATAACACACAATATTTCCATTATAGTACTTGTATGTGTACAATACCAATAGCAAATATCTACACACACATGAAACAAATGTTATGGTGATAGCCTATTTTCTTTAGGCTCACATGTATTTGTTCTTCTTCTTTTCGTTTCAGCCATCTATGGGCTGCGATTTCGCAACTTCCATTGCTTTCTCAAGTTCTTTCTCCTTCCTCTTTCGGCAGTATTCCTTCATGCATTGGCCTGGTCGTGCTCGTTCTTCTGCCGAGAATACTCTATTCTTCGTTTTCTCATCAGCTAGGTCCTTCACCTCCGCAACTCTCTGCCTGAAGATTTTTCTGTTTGTTATACCCCACATTGTTCTAAACCTCGGTGGACTTCTTTTACCCAGAGGACTTGTGTCTTACTGTTCTCCTGAAGGGTAAGGATCCTGTTGGCGAGTCTCTCTGATCCCACCCTTTTAATATGTCCGTAGAACGTCAATATCCTCTTTTTCATTGTGGTAGTGATGTTTTCAAAGTTTTGGTATAGTTCTTGGTTTGGTCTCATGCGAAACGTAAACTTGTCTGATGATTTTCTGGGTCCAAGAATCTTTCTAAGGAACCTCCTTTCTTTCTTTTCCAAATCTGAGAGTCCCTTCGTGGCTATTGTCTCAGCAGCGTATAAACATTCAGGTTTGACTATCGTGCTGCAGTGCTTGAATTTGGCCTGGTAGGAGAGTGACTTAGATTTGTAGGTGTTTTGACATAATCTAAATGCAGTTTCCATCTTTTTTGCACGTTCCTCAATTGCTGCTTTTTCATTCATGTTTGGAGTCAAAATCTCTCCTAGATACTTGAATTGTGTAGCTCTTTTGATGTCACCATACTTGGTCCTCATTGCCCAGGTTGGGTCAGTGGTATTACATGTATTTCATTAATTAATGATTGTATATATTTATTTTACAAGCGACAATCGAAGCGTATGTAGATTTTGACAGTTGTAGGAAGATGCGACAGAAAAAAATTGAAAATATCTGGTCTATGTCATTTATAGCCTCATCTTGAGCCTTTGTGGATCAGTGGCAGATCCCAAGATAGCGGGTTCAAACCTGGTAAAGGTCGGATATTTGAAGGGCGGAAGGAAGTCCATTCGACTCTCCATGTCGTACTGTTTCAACACGTAAGAGATGTTTGATGACACATTTGGTGTTTGCCCGACAGAAATTCGGTTTACTTTACCATGTAGTAGGCCGAGAGTAAAACGGAACGTCAAAATTGACGAGCAGCCAGCCAGATGGCATCAAATTAAAAACTGTCTGCACACGGTAGCTGAGGCCATACGAATATTATTATTATTATTATTATTATTATTATTATTATTATTATTATTATTATTATTATTATTATTATTATTATTATTATTATTGTTACGGAGTTTTCCGTGGTAGTTAGAGGTGAAAGAAGGTGCGGGGGGTGAACAGGTCTCAGGCTACGAAATTAAAGTGAATTTAAAATTTAACAAGGTTATATTTTCTTAGCAAACAACAAGAAATAACAATAATGGCAGGTACAGAGTAGCAAAACCACTAATCGAGAATGTACAATTACAGGATTTGGGGGCTCCGAGAGCCAGACACACGATTTTTGAGCAATTAGCCCAACTTTACGATATACAGAATTCAACAAAGGGGCAGAAGACCCCAATCAAGCCCAGGAGCACTTGCTCCCAATTACATCATAAAGCCTCCTCGAGGCGCGAAGAAACAAACTTCAAAAGAGCGATCTGCTCTCAAAGGTTAAGCCTATCAAAGGCCACACCAAACTCCACCTTCAAGTTGTCCTCTAAGGACATAAACACAGGGGTAAAGATACCCAACCTACTGAGGCCTATTAAGTGAGAAAATTTAATTACCTAGCCTCTAAAATACCAATTTTGAGAGGAGGCGAACTTGCGCTCCTAATACACTTTGTTTAAAACCTACTTGGCACTAGGCCGTTAATGCAAGGGCTAATCCCATACTAAAGAGGTGACTTTTAGAAGGAAACAATTTACATTACGTTAAGGAAGAAACGGTTGTAAAAATAAGTTCACCTCAATGCAATATGAGAGGGAGCTCGAGAGGGTTAAGCACTCTCTATCCCAATATGAAGCTTAAAAGATAGAATAAATACAAAGATTCTTTACATTTTAGGAAAAGTTACATGGGGGAAAAGCTTCGGACCCGCCCCGAGAGTTAAACTGCTGAGCTAGCAAGAAAAGATGTTATTAATCGGCCATTACCTTGCTGTTGAACGGCTGCCCGAAGGAAGAGGCGCTTCCCGCCCCCTGCTATGTACTTTACACACTGAAAGATGTTACTGAAGTGGCGCAGAGACCCTAAAATCAGCAGTTTATATATTCTCGCAGAAAGTTCGAGGCGTTTCAGGAAGGAAAACACCCGCCCACAAACATTTTATTGGTGGATAAAGAAAACCCCTACACAAGATGAAGAAGAAACACATTATTGATGGAAAATTAATTAAAGAAATTCGGGATTGGCTAAATTCAAAACAAGGGGAAGGAAAGGGTTAATATTGCCAACTTAAACAATGACTGAAAGAAATTTAGCAAGGAACAAACTTTTGAAATTAAATTTTCTCCAAAAAACAGTTCTTTCACTTCGCACTAGGGTGCACCGTTGTAGTTCTTCAGTAGTGTCCTCTAGAAGAGAATGTTCACACCTCTTACTACAAGCAAAACAAAAATACGTCGAAAACAACACAGTTCAGAAACTTCAAAATTTCCAAGTAGTGACATCTTCAGGGTAACTTGAAAATTAACACATAAGACAAAGTTCAGACTTATACCAGTAGGGGAGTTTCAACTGGCGCAAGGTTTGAATTAGCGGCGTGGAGGTGTACCGCCCGGTACAGACCTCCCCCCCCCCCCAAAAAGTCCCGTCCAGGGGTGACACATGAAATTCGTTAAAAACAAGGTCCAAGTTATGATGTCGATATGGAGATTAATTGCAGAAGTATTTATAAAAATTTTCTAAATTTATTCTGATCCAGTTTCAAAATTCTTGTAGTAACTGTTGAAGAAATGTCTTTATGTTTGTAGAAGTTGAATTCAGAAGGAAAATTTTAGTTTTGAAGTTGAGGAAAAAAAATCTTCTAAGTCCACCAGATATTGCTGTAGAATTCCCAAGTGTAGTAATTGCTGATAGTAAATGTCCATGTAGTTGATTAAATTGGATGGCCAGACCGGCCGCTGCAGCTTGTGTCCAGAGGAGGCCGCTAGGACCCCTCAAGTACCCTGAGATACCGCTCGCCCGCACTATGGGAGGAGTAGTGGTGTTGAAGCACGCCGCGCCCGCGGTGAACATATACAGGCTGCGGGCCAGTAGCCGGTCGTGCGCCGCACATCAGCCTTGGCCGGGAGGAGGGCTCCGGCTCGCCGTACACAGGTTGGCCTCACTGGGGAAGGGCGGGCCCGTACCCTGCCTCAGGAACAGTACGGCGCCGCGCTGCTGCGGGGGCACTGAAACATTAAAGCTCGGCGGCAGAATTTTGTTGGACCATCATCTTTTTGAGGGCACAGGCTTTGTGGAGAGTTTGAGGGGCCAGCGGCGTGCAGAATTTCTTTTCATAAGCAAGCCACTGTGTGTTGTGGAGCAGGAGACGGGAGCGTGGTAATGGCCGTGGCAAGGACAGGATGGCAGTTTAACTAATCGGGGAAGGTTTACAATCAATGGTTACAGGCAAGGTAAACAGATTCCAAGGGCAGAAGGCCTTAAAAGTGAAACCCCTCAAAGAAAAATATAACCTTCATATTTCTTTCAAAACTATATGAAGCAAGTTAACACAGAAATTACACCGGTTTCACCTGTGACAGGTGAACCCTAAATATCCTCTCGGTGGCTGGATTACTTAATAACAACGTAACTGGCGTAAGGAAATCGAGAATGATACACGGCCCATGAAATCTGGGGGCAAGCTTGCCCGCGGGAACAAAGTTCTTGACCATCACCTGGTCACCTACCTTCAAATTGGTGGGTCTCCGTCCACGATCATATCTTTCCCTAACCTTTTCATGAGACACCTTAAGATTGGCTTTAGCTTTCTTCCAAAGATCTTTGATATTATCCGGATCTATTGTCTCGGGTAGAATGTCACTCAGAGACCAGAGGTTAGAGGGCGGCGTGTTGGGAACGAACTTGAACATCAAAGAAGCTGGAGTAAACTTGTGAGATTCATGAACCGCCGAATTCAAAGCAAAAGCTAACCAATGCAGGGAGGTGTCCCACCTAGAATGATCTTCATGATGATAGGCAATAAGCGCGGACCTGAGATTACGATTAACCCGTTCAGCCAGAGATGGCTGAGGGTAATAAGCCGAAGTCGTCACATGAGAGATGGACAAGTCGAAACAGAATTTACGAAAAAGATTTGATGTGAACGCCTTAGCATTATCAGACACAATATATTGGCACGGACCAAAAGAAGCAAAAATAGAATTTAGGCAAGTAATGGTGGACTGAGCGGTAGCCAGCTTAGTCGGAAATAACCAGGAAAATCTTGTAAAACCATCTACACATACAAAGATGAACTTGTTGGCATTTCCCTTTGACTGAGGGAAGGGTCCTACATAATCAATATACAGGCGTTCCATGGGGCGCGAAGCCTGATGCGAAGACAAAAGGCCTACCTTGGTGGACATGGTTGGTTTACTAAGCAAACAAGATTTACAAGCTTTTACTAGTTCACGGATTTCACCGTCCATACCCTTCCAGATGAACCTTTCACGAATCTTTTCACGGGTTTTAAAGATTCCAAGATGCCCCCCTAATGGGGTCTCATGATAGTACTTGAAGATCATAGGTACAAGAACAGCTGGAACGACAACCTTCATCATCTTATCATGCCTTGATGGGCAACATAGAACACCATTCCTCAGCACATAAGGGACAACATGTTCCCCAGAAGAAAGGGTTTCCATTATCGGAGCCAGCGTCGGATCTTCACGTTGGTATTTCTCGATATCCCTAAAGAGCATGGGAGCATCTGTTAAGATGGCATTAACATCAGATAGTAAGGACTCGGGAGGTGATGAACTGTCGACCGGTTCATAGGTCTCGACGTCGTTGGAAAACATACGGCTGAGTCCATCGGCAACAACATTTTCGGTACCTCGGATATGCCTGACATCGAATTGGAAGGCAGAAATACGGATGGCCCAACGGGCTATACGACCAGTACGACGCGGCCTACCTAAGACCCAGCTTAAGGCTTGATTATCTGTCTCCAGGTCGGATTTGACATGTTCCAATAGAGACGGAACTTTTCTAAGGCAAATAAGACTGCCAAACCTTCGAGCTCATAGATGGAATACTTGGCTTCTTGAGCCGATAGAGTCCTAGATGCATAGGCGATGGGTCGCCTCCCTAGTTCAGTCTCTTGAAGAAGGACTGCAGCTACTGCTGACGACGACGCGTCAGTTTGGACGATGAATTTGTTTGAGAAATCAGGCATAGCAAGGACAGGGGCATTACAGAGAGCTAATTTAAGATCTTCAAAAGCGGCTTGTTGAGAAGGTCCCCACTCGAATTTGATGCCTTTCCTACGAAGAAGGTTTAAGGGCGCCGCTCTATTAGCGAAGTTAGGAATAAACTTCCTGAAAAATTCACCATACCAATGAACCTGGCGATACCTTTAATGTCCTTGGGAGGTTTAAAATCACGGATGGCCTGTGTTCTAGAATGATCGACGGCAACACCATCAGGTGACACAATATGCCCTAGGAATGACATAGAGGGCTTAGCAAAGGCAACCTTGGACAACTTAACAGTTAACCCAGCCTTACGAAGGCGATTAAGAACTTCTCGCAGATGATCTAGATGTTCTGCAAAAGTCTCCGAAAATACGACGACATCATCCAAGTAGTGATACAAGTACTCAAATTTGATGTCGGAGAAGACCCTATCTAGCAGCCTAGTGAGTACAGCTGCTCCCGTGGGGAGCACGAAAGGCACGCGGTTGTATTCATACAAATTCCAATCCGTGGCAAACGCTGTAAGATGTTTAGACTCTTCCGCTAGGGGAATTTGATTGTAGGCCTGATTCAGATCCAAGATGGTGAACTTGGCCTTACGGAACCATGAAAAACAAGAGTGAAGTTCGGGAAGGGGCAGAGATTGTAACACCACCTTCCGATTGAGAGCCCTATAATCAATGACAGGCCTGAAGCCCCCTTGGGGTTTCGGGACTAGAAAAATAGGCGAAGAATACGCCGACTTAGAGGGCCTAATAATACCATCCTTCAACATCTGATCGATGATTTCTTTCAGAGCCTTCATTTTAGGTGGAGATAGCCTATAAGGTGGAAAACGGACAGGAATCGAATCCGTGACCTCAATTTTGTATTCGATAAGGTCAGTAACACCAAGAGTATCAGAGAACACCTCTGGGAACGACTGACACAACTTACGAATACTATCAGCCTGCTCCTCAGGTAGATGTCTAAGGTCTAACAACATCTCATCCTGGGTAGGCGAAATAGATGAACATGACGCAGAATTACATTTTAACAAGGGGATTTTACAATTGGAAGCAAATTTAAATGTGCACGACTTACTCTGAAGATCGAGCACAAGACCCGTGTGAGAAATAAAGTCGGCTCCCAATATGATGGGGCAAGACAAGTGCTTAGCCACAAACAATTTGATTTTCCATGTAAATTTAAAAATACGAATTTTGACATTTACAGAACCGAGAATTTCTAATGGAGATGAATTAGCCGAAACATATTGAAGAGGAGATGAACCATAGTCAGGTAGTTTACAAACCGATTTCAATTTTGAATACCATTGATCCGAAATAATTGAACAAACACTGCCTGAATCTAATAGAGCTGTTATAGGCTCATTATTTAACTCAATTTTAAGAAAAGGAACAGGTGCGGGGGTATCCGCCGCAATCCTAAGACACTCTTTGGGGCATTCAAAAGATGAATTTGAAGATTGAACGTTCCCTGAATTTACGACCTGTTTGCCAGGGGCTGAGCCTTGGGAAGCAGAATTAGTCGACTCAGCCGAAGCCGCTAGTCACTTATTATTAGTGACATTGGTGGAAGTTGCACCAGAAGTTGAGCAGGAGGGGGTGCTATTTGAATTTGGGCAATTATTGGCGATATGTGAGAAAGCCCCACATTTAAAGGAGCCTTGTGATGAGCCAGCTCCATTATTTGCCCTCCTAGATTTGATGAATGGACACTTGTTCCGAAGATGGTCAGGCGACCCGCAAGCGTAACATTTACGAGGTGTGACTGATCGGCGAGGTGGAGGCCGAGTATTACTAAAAGAAGGCGGGGGTTCTTTCGCAACACGCAAGGAATCGGCGTATCTAACTCCTTCCGCTGAGACGGCCAATGCTTCAAGTTCAGAGAAGGTTTGCGGGCACGCCGCGAAATACAAATATGACCTATAGGATGGTGAAATTCCTTCTACAATAGCCTGTACAATCTGATCTTCAGGAAAATGAAGAGCAAACACCCTAGTATAAAACTTAATGTCTTGTATGAAATCAGCCAGATTTTCATCCAATCTTTGTACTCGATAATAGTACTTCTGAATCAGAGATGACCTCGCGCGAGCAGGAATAAAATTTGCAAGCAAGTGTGCGTGAAAATCTTCAGTAGATGACTGTTCAGCAATGGCTCTTACTATTTTGTCTGAGAGAATACCTATTGCATAGGGATAGATGATTTGCAAAATCTGACATGGAGAAAGAGAAAAAACAAGAGCATGATCCTGAAATTCAACTAAAAACCTTAAGAAAGAAATAACTTCACTGGTAGTGTTAACCGAAAACTTCGAGATACCTCTGAGCAACATTGCCAATGGATGAGGCAAGCTGCTGAACCCAGGTGACATAGTAGGTAAAGGTTTCAGTGGCAAAGAAGTTAATTCAGAACGTACATTATTCAACGATGCACGGCGTTCAGACTCGTTGTCCAATGGGGCAGAGATCGTTTGAGCTCCAACGGTTATCCTATTGACTTCTCCCTTAGGAGGCTCTTCCTCGCTACCTACATTCACCGTGGTGGGTTGATCGATTTTGGGAGGAACTTCCCCAGTTAACAATTGGGTAACCTTACTGGATAATTCAGAAATACTTTCAAGCAACGTACTAGCTTCCTTCCTCTGAACGTCATTCAACTTCAGCGACAACAGATCGTTAACTCTATTTGAAAAATGAAATAGCCTGGCTTGCACACGCTTAATTTGATTAGGAGAAGGATCATTTTCGTCAAAAAAACTAACTACAGATGCTAGCCCAGTAATATTCTCGATGATCGTGGAAAGAGAGTCGTCAATTTCTTTCTCTCCCAAAGTGGGGATGGAAATGGGCAAATCAAGGGACTCTCTAAGCTTGTTTGTGTCTACCGCAACCGTGCCTCCAGATTGCACATTTCTAATAGTCAATTCATAGATCAACTCCTCCTTGCGCAAATAGTTGAAATGGAGAACATCGCGAGGGCCGGGCATGATGACAGAACAATTTTGAAAAAGAAAAAATCAAAATTTCCAGCAACTGAGAAAATTGTTAGAGTTCGAATCAAAACAATGTTTAGCCGTCAAAAGGGGCTAAATTGAGACCCATTCAACCACGCTCTGCTACCACTTGTTACGGAGTTTTCCGTGGTAGTTAGAGGTGAAAGAAGGTGCGGGGGGTGAACAGGTCTCAGGCTACGAAATTAAAGTGAATTTAAAATTTAACAATGTTATATTTTCTTAGCAAACAACAAGAAATAACAATAATGGCAGGTACAGAGTAGCAAAACCACTAATCGAGAATGTACAATTACAGGATTTGGGGCTCCGAGAGCCAGACACACGATTCTTGAGCAATTAGCCCAACTTTACGATATACAGAATTCAACAAAGGGGCAGAAGACCCCAATCAAGCCCAGGTGCACTTGCTCCCAATTATAGTAATTTAGGGATATCTCGACACGCTAAGCAAAAACCTGTAATTTTGATAATGCTTTATTTGCAAAATAGTTCAATTTTTACCTGGTGAATTTGTAGACAGTTAGTGTATGTTTTCTATCATTTATGGCCAAAAATAAAACTTCATATCATTGTAAATTAGAAAATAAATAAACGATGCAAAAATGTCCACTTCTCCCGCACTTAGGGAGAACCTGACACTAGGTAGGACCTCGGAAGAGTTACACAGCTATTGTACACAGTGGGCACATATAAACTGTTCGTCGTTTCCATTTTCTACACACATCTCGTGGAACCATTTCCTGCATTCCCCACTACACTGGACCCATGCCTCATTTCGGTTGTCGTCATAGAAATAGCCATCACATACTGCGCAGTAATTCTCAGAGCAATTAAGACTGCTTGAGGAACTAGCTTCCCCACTACCAACACGCCGAGTTCTCGTTGTTTTGTTTAGATTTGAGGAATTCTGTTCATTTACGCGTTTCCTCTTCCTTAACTTTTGTCGGTAATCCTGAGAAGTCACCATGGCGGATTCTTGCACTCTTATTCCTCTTCCTTTTCCAGATAGGAGTCTTAATATCGGAACAGGAGATAACTCCTGAACTGAGCAACTCGGAGGTGTAAATGCAGGTGAGGCTTCATGTTCCTGTGATAATGTAGGACTACTGGCCTTAGTTTCGACAACAATATCTTCTCCAACATGTACGTGATTTGAACCATTTTCGTCTTGCACAAGGTCGTATTCAAAAATGTCTTCTTGGAGGATATCGGGATTGTACGGATAAATGACAGTGTCGAGATCTCCCACGCTTGTCATGTCGACATCTCCCCGAGTTACATTGGCAGGCAAGAGGTGGCAGCACTTACCACGCTGAATGATTGGCGATTTGGAAATGACATGGCCGCTTCTCCAAAACGTGGTTTGTGCGCCTAACCTCAAACATTGCCTTAAAAATATCGCATATCTACGTATTTCGTTCTACAACCTACTCATTATCTTATAGTACGTTACTTTTACATCATATATCACTTACATACTTACCTTCAACTATTCAGATGTCTTGTATTTATAGTGATAATCGTCTGCTACCAGGATCACCATGAGCACAACACCCTACGGCTCCAATACATGTAGTTACTAGTTCGACCTGTAGAGTACTGTGGTTACCAGGGGCGCTAAGCTTAAAAGTGTCGAGTTCTCCCTCATGTCGGGATCTCCCTAAGTTACCTTACATCATAAAGCCTCCTCGAGGCGCGCAGAAACAAACTTCAAAAGAACGATCTGCTCTCAAAGGTTAAGCCTATCAAAGGCCACACCAAACTCCACCTTCAAGTTGTCCTCTAAGGACAAACACAGGGGTAAAGATACCCAACCTACTGAGGCCTATTAAGTGAGAAAATTTAATTACCTGGCCTCTAAAATACCGATTTTGAGAGGAGGCGAACTTGCGCTTCTAATACACTTTGTTTAAAACCTACTTGGCACTAGGCCGTTAATGCAAGGGCTAATCCCATACTAAAGAGGTGACTTTTAGAAGGAAACAATTTACATTACGTTAAGGAAGAAACGGTTGTAAAAATAAGTTCACCTCAATGCAATATGAGAGGGAGCTCGAGAGGTTTAAGCACTCTCTATCCCAATATGAAGCTTAAAAGATAGAATAAATACAAAGATTCTTTACATTTTAGGGAAAGTTACATGGGGGAAAAGCTTCGGACCCGCCCCGAGAGTTAAACTGCTGAGCTAGCAAGAAAAGAAGTTATTAATCGGCCATTACCTTGCTGTTGAACGGCTGCCCGAAGGAAGAGGCGCTTCCCGCCCCCTGCTATGTACTTTACACACTGAAAGATGTTACTGAAGTGGCGCAGAGACCCTAAAATCAGCAGTTTATATATTCTCGCAGAAAGTTCGAGGCGTTTCAGGAAGGAAAACACCCGCCCACAAACATTTTATTGGTGGATAAAGAAAACCCCTACACAAGATGAAGAAGAAACACATTATTGGTGGAAAATTAATTAAAGAAATTCGGGATTGGCTAAATTCAAAACAAGGGGAAGGAAAGGGTTAATATTGCCAACTTAAACAATGACTGAAAGAAATTTAGCAAGGAACAAACTTTTGAAATTAAATTTTCTCCAAAAAAACAGTTCTTTCACTTCGCACTAGGGTGCACCGTTGTAGTTCTTCAGTAGTGTCCTCTAGAAGAGAATGTTCACACTTCTTACTACAAGCAAAACAAAAATACGTCGAAAACAACACAGTTCAGAAACTTCAAAATTTCCAAGTAGTGACATCTTCAGGGTAACTTGAAAATTAACACATAAGACAAAGTTCAGACTTATACCAGTAGGGGAGTTTCAACTGGCGCAAGGTTTGAATTAGCGGCGTGGAGGTGTACCGCCCGGTACAATTATTATTATTATTATTATTATTATTATTATTATTATTATTATTATTATTATTATTATTATTATTATTATTATTAGTAGTAGTAGTAGTAGTAGTAGTAGTACACACATCAGTAAGGTATATATGTCATGTATGCAATAAGCGCACTAACAGCATCACCATAATGCTCCTGATCATTCAAGAAACCATCGTTAAATACAGGTATATGTGAAAAGGATTTGTGCCGAGGTGCAAACGTGCAAGCAGCTACATACGCGTTGCTGCAGCCATAAATATACGCAATAAGCACACGAACACTATCATCACAATGCTCCTGATCATTAAAGAAACCATTATTAGATATGTGTGGAAAGGAGTTGTGCCGAGGTGTAAACATGCAAGCAGCTACATACTCCTCCGCTGCAGCCATAAATGAACGTGACAACCAATTACCGGCGAGTTTGATAATCGAAAAAGATTACACGTCTTTCCTCCTGACTTCTCGATGTCTTTTTATTTTTCAGTGCGTGGGCCCCCCCTCGTGCGTAGCTTAAACAATAACCAGTCCTCAGCACAATCCATCATCCGAGAAAACATGTGCTGGATCGACTAAGCCAAGACGTACTTCGACAGGTTCATAACGAAATCTCCCACCATTTCATTTTATTTTATAACACCTTGCCTGGCTTTCCTCTCCCAAGTATATCTTAGGCTACAACACGAAGAATTATACTAAGCCCTTAAACTGGCTTTCAATGTGTTCATATTTAATTCAGTTTACAGGGTGACATGCTTGTTTAATTCATTATTTTGGTAATGGGAATTTGGACGAATGAAAACAAAACTCTTCTTCTTCTTCTTCACCTCCTTCCAGTTTCTTGTTCGCTGTATCCTGGCGACCAGTTTCTTATAGCCACGGTCGCTTAAAGTACGGTCAGCCTTAGAAGCCTAACTCTTTCTAGTTTTCTTGTTCACTGTATCCTGGTGACCAGTTTCTTATAGCCACGGTCACTTAAAGTACGGTCAGTCTTTGAAGCCTAACTCTTTCTAGTTTTCTTGTTCGCTGTATCCCGGTGACCTGTTTCTTATAGCCACGGTCACTTAAAGTACGGTCAGCCTTTGAAGCCTAACTCTTTCTAGTTTTCTTGTTCGCTGTATCCTGGTGACCAGTTTCTTATAGCCACGATCACTTAAAGTACGGTCAGTCTTTGAAGCCTAACTCTTTCTAGTTTTCCTGTTCGCTGTACCCTGGTGACCAGTTTCTTATAGCCACGGTCACTTAAAGTACGGTCAGCCTTTGAAGCCTAACTCTTTCTAGTTTTCTTTTTCGCTGTATCCTGGTGACCAGTTTCTTATAGCCACGGTCACTGAAAGTACGGTCAGCCTTTGAAGCCTAACTCTTTCTAGTTTTCTTTCTTCGTTGGTCGTCCAAGTTCGTGAAGCTGAATTTTCAAACTCACCTTCTACCATTAGGGGTATCCAGTCTCAGCGGCATCCTATGAAGTTCAAAAATTCTATTTTGATATTTTTTTGGTATTTTTCATGGAATTCCTTTCGTTTCAAACTTATCTACGATGCAGAAATGAAATTCTAAGTGAACATTTCGTTGTTAAATGAAATTTTCGAGTACGGTTAAGCAATTATTTAAAAATTATATCGTAATACAGCCATGTTAAAGCACCACCTACTGCTCATAGAATACACACGCAAAGCTTGACTGGTCTACTTTCTTTCAAACGTCGCACTAACCTAGGTATGTTTGCTGTGAAGGAGGGGAGATTACGGGAAATCATTTCCAAGGCTGCCAACTGTGGAATCCGAACCTACCATCTCCTGCATATTAGCTTACAACTACACGACTAGGAACACGTAATGAATTTGTTCATTTCCATTTTACATTTTCACGTAGAATACTTCTATTATTTTGGCCATTGAGTGTTACAAAAATATGAACGTTTTAAGGTCGACATAATTTCTCGATAATACGTTTGACGACAGTGTTCAGAATTCCACTGTGAAGAGGAAGGGCCACTGTATTTAGCAACAAGAGTCTGACTTCGGTATGATGTCATTGAGGAGTGCAATAACGTCACTATATTGAGGTACTAAAATCGCCGTGCCGCACAGTGCTCTGCGTCAGTGGCGTTTCAGGACAAAAATGAAAAACAAACGTAAATTGAATTTGTATAAATAAGACGTCTTTTATTAGCGGCTTTTAGTCGAAACGGAAATTTTCATACGTCAAGAAACGTAAAAAGAAAAAAAAAACTTTTCTCTTTGTGAAAATCTAATGATCATAAACACGTGTCTCGGTCATGGCCATCTATCAACGGTCCGGCTCCATGGCTAAATGGTTAGCGTGCTGGCCTTTGGTCACAGGGGTCCCGGGTTCGATTCCCGGCAGGGTCGGGAATTTTAACCATTATTGGTTAATTCCGCCGGCACGGGGGCTGGGTGTATGTGTCGTCTTCATCATCATTTCATCCTCATCATGATGCGCAGGTCGCCTACGGGAGTCAAATCAAAACACCTGCACCTGGCGAGCCGAACATGTCCTCGGACACTCCCGGCACTAAAAGTCATGCGCCATTTCATTTTATCTATCGTTCGTTCGTTCGTTCGTAATCTGTTTACCCTCCAGGGTCGGTTTTTCCCTCGGACTCAGCGAGGGATCCCACCTCTACCGCCTCAAGGGCAGTGTCCTTGAGCTTCAGACTTTGGGTCAGTGGATACAACTGGGGAGAATGACCAGTAACTCGCCCAGGCGGCCTAGTGGAGGGATGGGAAGATTGGATGGCACAGGCAAGGAAGAGGGAAGGAAGCGGCCGTGGCCTTAAGTTAGGTACCAACCCGGCATTTGCCTGGAGGAGAAGTGGGAAACCACGGAAAACCACGTCCAGGATTGATGAGGTGGGAATCGAACCCACCTCTACTCAGTTGACCTCCCAAGTCTGAGTGGACCCCGTACCAGCCCTCGTACCACTTTTCAAATTTCGTGGCAGAGCCGGGAAGCGAACCCGGACTTCCGGGGGAGGCAGCTAATCACGCTAACCACTACACCACAGAGGCGTCATTTTATCTATCGACGGCTGCTAATTTCAGATGAGCACCAGCCAGAAGACACAGCCTGAACGGTTGCTAGGGTTACACTTCAGTCACACATTTTGTAACCCCAATTTTCAGATGATCCGCAGTCACAAGACATAGTTATGTCAAAAGTAAAATGTTATACATTTTTTACGTGCAAATGCAAGGTGCGAGAACTAAAACATATTATTTTTAGAACCCTAACGGGCGGTACCTTCACTTATTTCAATGTTTATCAGAATTGATTTCGAGAGTACATACAAGATATGCTCACTTCCTGTGACAGATATGGGAGCGCATATGTATGTTTGAGCGCAGTACGTAAGCGTGATCCTGCAATGCGGCTTCTGCCTCTTCAGAACAGCCATTCAGTAGAAAATGGGTCTCTAGAAAGCTGAAGACTGCAGCAAATTCGTCAAGGGATCTGACAACCATGTCTCAACCACCACCCGAATCGTCATTGTAAAGATTCTGAAAAATATGAAGAATAAAAGTACAATAATGCGAAATAGTGCAGGTTGCTACCGGAATTTCTGAAGTAAATTATTTAATATCATAACCATTAACATCTGCCAGCAAGGATTAGAGGTATAACTCGCTATCATTTTGACAAAACCCTCAGTAAAGATGGCTTCATGTGTAGTATGTTGTTATCAGAGGTTCCATTCAAGGCGGCTCAGTTTTACAAAAGTGCGTCCAAATAACAAGAAAATTCTCAAATATTGAACACAGTACATACCCTCGTTAACAAATTAAAAGCAGAGAATCGTAGTATACACGGCCGCTTCCGTTGCAACGAGCGTCCGAAAACAAGACACATGTAACTCTTTCCTGTTGTGCCAACCAACACACTGAGCGACCTACGAGGAACATTTAGGAGTACGCATTGTTTTACTGCGTGTGGGCTATGTCTGGTTACCTGCATTAGATTTTAACCATTTTCGGTACACTCAATTTTTCTATTTTTGTCCATTAGACACGACACTGTGCCGCACGGCTAACATATTACTGTAGCTCTGAACTGCAACACGTCGTATGAGGTGTCGTTTGATTCGTCTCAGTTTTACAAATAAGCTTACAGCAAAACTCAAATAGAGAACAATTGAGAAAGCTGTGGTAAAAAGAAGTGCGCGATATGGACAAAGAAAAAGGCTTAAATATTATCTAAAAATTTTTCCATGGGATAGAGCGTCAAAGGTTTTATCGGGAGCCCGTCAGAGTTAAGGCGGCCGAGTGTCATGAGGTGAGGCACTCCGAAAACCTGCATGCGTGAGAGCGACGTTTAAGCTAGACAAAATTAAAGTACGTACGTGAAGTAAGTTGGCAGGAAGAACAGAATTATCAATTCACAATCAAACAGGGGAAATGCAGGAGTTGCTTTAATAATGAATAAGAAAACAGGGCAGTAAGTAAGCTACTACTACCAGCACAGCGAAATATTGTTGTCAAGATAGACACCAAACCAATGCCCATCACAGTAGTGCAGGTCTATATGCCTACTAGCTCAGCGGATGATGACGAAATTGAAAGAATATGTAAAGAGACAGAAGGTGCAACACAATACAGTATATAAGAGGTAACGAGAATCTAAATTGTGACGGGAGACTGGAATGCAGTAGGAGAATTTGGATTGAGATTCCTCCCCTGCGAACCACGTAACCTTGCCGCAGTAGGGGTGCTTGTACGTCCCAGTGAAGCAGATATCTTAGCGGGAGCTGCATCATATCGGATGGGTATCTGTCGGGAGACCAGACTAATGCCCGGTTTCTGGAACGTCAGATATTGAAACTATAGCGGTATCGAATGGTTAACTTGTGCTTTTGCGTTGGACGAACGTAAAATACATCTATCGGTTCGATAAACCGCCCGCCAATTTAGAGGACCTTGAGCAAGAGATATATGTTCGTTAACCTGGCGGGCACATGCGCATTACCGCCTTGTATATCGGCATTGCTTTTGTGCTTTCTCACGATCTTCTGACGAAGTAGATATAGACATGATTAACGCTCTAGAACGACAACGATTATCATCATGTCGGCCTAATGTTCATATCATGTATAGTGAGTATGAATCGAAAGACAGATTCAGTTAAACAAATATACTGCCATACCTTAGGTTGAGGTTAGAGGAGACGATTTGCCTCCTGTGACAAATAATTTTTCATTGTCCCCTACTGAATAAATATTAATTACGATACCTGTTAATACTACTGAGTCTTATCGTATTTGTATTTGTGACTGGATTTGTGTCCGTAAAAGCACTGTTACCAGTAATTGAGTATAACAGATAATTACACATTTTTCGTAGTAGGCCTACTTGCACTGACAATTAGCATACACTTTTACAATTTACTTTACGTCGCTCCGGCACAAATAGGTCTTATGGCCACGATGGGATAGGAATGGGCTCGGAGTGGGAAGAAAGCGGCCGTTGCCTTAAGTAAGGTACAGCCCCAGCATTTGCCTGGAGTGGAAATGGTAAACCACGGAAAACCAGCTTTAGGACTGCCGACAGTGGGGTTCGAGCCCACTATCTCGCGGATGCAAGCTCACAGCTGCGCGCCCCTAACCACACGGCCAACTCGCCCGGTAGCATATACGTTTAACGTGGGATTGTTTTTAACTAACGATATTACATTACAGGAACTAACAGGTTACTAACAGGTCAATTGCCCTATATTTATCGTTATAAAAAGACAAAGACACCTCCGTACAGGCCATGAAGGCCCTTGGAGGAGTGGAAGGTAAAGGCTTCCACCATTGTTAACCGCGGCACGTGATGGGGTAGAGTGGTTAGCTCTACGCCCGGCCGCCTTTGCCCCCAGGAATTAACCTGGTACTCATTTTTGGTGTAGGCTGAGTGAACCTCAGGGCCATATGCACCTCCGGAAGTGGAAATCTCGTTTCTTTAATTTTACGACTTCCTGACGGGGATTCGAACCCACGTCCTTTCGAGCGAACCGAGCACGCCTTTACCGCCTCGGCCAGGCAGCTCCTATATTTATCGTTATGCTGTGGTCAAATAACAAATACGTCTCACAAGCTGACTGACACTACGAACCTGATATCATTGCCTGCAAGAACTAGTCGAATACCAATTTCTCGCTGCCCAAAGCAGGGGTGTGAGAAGTGGCATCTAGTGGGTACATTTGAGACTTTATCAACGAGCCAATAGTTAACAGTAAGATAACTTAGCTGCCATTACGCTGTACAACTCAGCGAGGATTTATCGAATCGACAACTGTAACAAATCAATAGCTATCGGACAGATATCTCACCATTCCAGTAACCGAGCATTAAGGAATGCCTGGATGATTGTCTGGATGGATGATTGGGACAAAGGAATGAAAGAGGAAGTCGGCTAGTTGAATTTTCTAACGATTGTAATTTTGTCCTTGCTAATACTTGGTTCAAACACCACAAACGACGGCTGTACACGGGGACGAGATCTGGAGACACTGGAATGTATCACACAGACTAACCTCTTGATGAATGAAGCCATGGGGAAAGGAACTTGAAAGATGGAAAAACGAAAGACTCTATTGACTTAGGAAACGAGCAGTGTGGGAAAAGTTGAGCGAAGGAGCTTGGGCGCGTGTTAATAAAGAAAGAAAACTAGCACACGTAAGGTCTCATTTGGGTCCTCTGGTCACCAAATACATCTCACAAGCTATGAGTTTCTGGGGAGAGGCGATCAACAATGACCTACATCATATCACATTTTGAATATTTAAATTTCGAAAAATGTTCAGGCGCGTTGCCTCAGTGGTCAGCGTAGTGGCCTCGTTTCAGAGGACCCGGGGTTCGATTCCCAGTCGAGTCGGGTATTTTATAAATGGTGTATTCCCGCGCCTCGAGGACTGGATGTTTGTACTGTCTTCACCATCCCTTTAGCTCATATACCAAACCAAACCAATCCAAACCCCATGATGCAACAGCCCCGAAGGGTCATGGCCTACGAAGCGACCACTGCTTAGCCTGAAAGGCTGCAGATTACGAGGTGTCGTGTGGTCAGCATGACGGATCCTCTCGGCCGTTAATCATGGCATTCCATACCGAAGTCGTTATCTCACTGTCAGATAACTCCTCAATTTTCATCACGTAGGCTGAGTAGACCTCAAGCCCGCCCTCAGATCCAGATAAAAAATCCCTGACCAGGCCGGGAATCGAACCGGGGCCTCTGGGTAAGAGGCAGGTAGCTACCCCTACACCGCGAGACCGGCATAGCTCATACACCACACCCTACATTATCCTCTACCACAATTACATGCAGTTTCTCAAACACGGAAGATGCTGCCAACCCTCGTCGGAGGGTCTGCCTTTCAAGGACTGCACCAGGCTAGCAATAGCCACACGAAAGTAATAAACTGAAACTCTTCACTCATTGTGATATGTTTATAATACTGATCGTACATCATGCCTCAGGTTCTTTTAGATAGTTTCGGCACTAACCCCTTCGATTTACTCTCAATCCAGGTACTGTTCTCGAGTAATACCTACTCTATGGCACACCGCAGTGTTACTAGGATTTGTCTACTGCATTTACGACCGGTCGTTCTGAGTCGAATTTCCGGCTATGCTATTAAATTAAAGTCAGCCCTTCATTGTGATTAGGCATAGATTCAGAAACCAGGCGTTGGATTGCAAGACTTAACCAGGAGCAGACGTGGACTCAGAACACAACTTGCTGGTCATGAAATGCCATATGAAATTCAAGAAACTGAAGAAAAGAAGGAATGCAAGAAGACGGGATCTACATAAACAAATTGAAAAAAAAATTAACGTGTGGTAGGGCCTACTGTTTCAAGAACATGTTCAATAAGGATTAAATGAGAAGGCTGATAGAAACACGATAGATGAAGAATGAGATTAGTAGGACTGTTGAAGAAAGGAAGGAAGGAAGAACGTGTCGGATGAGAGCTGATCGATCGGATGACCTCTTCTAGCGATAACGAATACTTTACAGCCTCTTAACGACGTGTATCATTCCATTCTATTTAAAGTGGACAGAAATTGTAGGATAGCAAAGAAGAATATCTGAGAGACAAGTACAAGGATGGTGAAGGTTGTATGGTTGTAGGAAAGATAGATGCTGCATACAAAGGAATTAAGGAAACCTTTGAAGAAAGGAAAATGAGGCGTATGAATATTAAGAGTCCACCTCTGTGGTGTAGTGGTTAGCGTGATTAGCTGCCACCCCTGGAGGCCCGGGTTCGATTTCCGGCTCTGCCACGAAATTTGAAAAGTGGTATGAGGGCTGGAACGGGGTCCACTCAGCCTTGGGAGGTCAACTGAGTAGAGGTGGGTTCGATTCCCACCTCAGCCATCCTGGAAGTGGTTTTCCGTGGTTTCCCACTTCTCCTCCAGGCGAATGCCGGGATGGTGCCTAACATAAGGCCACGGCCGCTTCCTTCCCTCTTCCTTGCCTATCCCTTCCAATCTTCCCATCCTTCCACAAGGCCCCTGTTCAGCATAGCAGGTGAGGCCGCCTGGGCGAGGTACTGGTCATTCTCCCCAGTTGTATCCCAGACCAAGAGTATGAAGCTCCAGGACACTGCCCTTGAGGCGGTAGAGGTGGGATCCCTCGCTGAGTCCGAGGGTAAAGCCGACCCTGGAGGGTAAACAGATGATGATGATGATGATGATGATGAATATTAAGAGCTCAGATGGGAAAACCACTTCCAGGGAAAAAAGACAAAGCAGGGAAAGAAGTAGTGCTAAGTGTCTGGAACAAGAACAGGCTGTTCATGCTGATGAAATGGGAGACCCAACTTTGAGGTCAGATTTAGAGAGAGCTTTGAGAGACCTAAATAGGAACAAGGCACCTGGAATTGATGACATACCCTCAGAATGACTGATTGGCTTAAGGGTCAGATAGCGGCCCCAATCTAGAAAGCCAAGAATAACGGTCGATAGGATTCGTCGTGCTGACCACACGACACCTCGTAATCTGCAGGCCTTCGGGCTGAGCAGCGGTCACTTGAAAGGCCAAGAACATTCAGGAGCTGTAGTGCCATGGGGTTTGTTTTGTTTTTTATACTCTCACTGTCAAAGATCACCTAACCACAAGCTTAAGGGAAGCCAGCATGACGCTACCCCTACACCACGGGACCGGCTAAAATAAGAGTATAATGTCCGGCTCCATGGCTAATTGGTTAGCGTGCTGGCCTTTGGTCACAGGGATCCCGGGTTCGATTCCCGGCAGGGTCGGGAATTACAACCATAATTGGTGAATTTCGCTGCCACGGGGGCTGGGTGTATGCGTCGTCTTCATCATCATTTCATCCTCATCACGACGCGCAGGTCGCCTATGGGAGTCAAATCAAAAGACCTGCATCTGGCGAGCCGAACTTGTCCTCGGACACTCCCGGCACTAAAAGCCATACGCCATTTCATTTTTACCTGGGTAAAAATTAATAAACTTCATTATTTAGAAATTATCAGCAAAATTATCCGCACTAACATACAGTTTGCATCTGCCAAGACACTAACACCTCGGATATCCGCGTCCGTGCAGGGCTCTACCTATATATCATCGTTGGGCCTCGAAATACCACTGCCGGGCCGAGTGGCTCAGACGGTTAAGGCGCTGGCCTTCTAACCCCAACTTGGCAGGTTCGATCGTGGCTCAGTCCGGTGCTATTTGAAGGTGCTCGAATACGACAGCCTCGTGTCGGTAGATTTACTGGCACGTAAAAGAACTCCTGCGGGACTAAATTACGGCACCTCGTCGTCTCCGAAGACCGTGAAAGTAGTTAGTGGGACGTAAAGCAAATCACATTAATTATTATTAAATACCACTATGTAACTTAACAATGTTGAGGGGAGAAATACTGACCCGCAGCACATGTATAACTTCAGAACGAAAATTCGTCATACACTGTAGTTAACACCGTCCGATTCGTTGGCGGAATGGTCAGCGTACTGGCTATCGGTTCAGAGGGTCCCTGGTTCGATTCCCGGCCGGTTCGGGGATTTTAATCGCTTCTGATTAATTCTTCTGGCTCGGGGACTGGGTGTATGTCTCCGTCCCAAACACTCTCCTCATCATATTCAGACAACATACCACACTACCAACCACCACAGAAACACGCAATAGTGGTTACATTCCTCCATATAAGATTGGCGTCAGGAAGGGCATCCGGCCGTAAAACAGGGCCAAATCCACATGTGCTAAGCTGTTCACACCCACGACCCCACAGGTGTGGGAAAAATGCTGCCGCAAAAGAAGAAAGAGGGTACTGTAGTTAACAGAATACTGAACCTTAGATGATAGAACCATTCTGGTCAGAGTTCGAAGTTGAAATATTATCACATAGCGGTTTTTCTAGACGCAATGACGATATATAAAATAAGAGAATCTTCTGCATATTGCCCAGAATTAAAACAGGATAGTGTTCTCCATCGGCCGTGTCCACAGTAAGAAGGAAATGTATTTTTTAATTTTCGTCATGCCTGTCTGTCTACCTACCTGTACGTAAGTATGTACGTGCATCAGGAGAAATAATAATAATGTTATTGGATTTACGTCCCACTTACTACTTCTACGGTTTAGGGAGACGCGGAGGTGCCGGAACTTAGTCCCCCAGAAGTAAAACACAATACAGGTAATAAAATGTTAGTTTTGTGTTTGTTTTATTTATTCACTTTTACAAGGTCTATTTATTAATGTAGGATGACCAAAGTTTCAGACACAGAAATCTGGACTTATTTCTGAAAATGGTTAAATGGATATTTGCGTTATGGTTATGTATCATAATACCTAAACTACATTCATAAAGCAATAATAAACATTAACAAAAGGTTAATTTACAAATGCAGTATGTAATAAAATATATAATACATACAGGCCTAACTATTAATAATAACGTAATCTCGTTATGAACGAGTGTTAATTCTTATAGACTTACTCTTCATGTTCATAACTTTCATTGAACAACACAACAATCGCCAACAATCAGCGTAGCACCTACCATTTCGGACTTGAAGGTATTGTTTTCAACAAATGTTACTGTCCAGGAGGAAAGTCGGAGGAAAGTCGTAAAATCAAGGACAGTTCAAGACAGAACTTACAATTACATTTCGTAGGACTTGTATTAAAAAGCAGGATATTTTTAATATGTTCGATACTTCAAGCGGACAGACAGCAAAATAGGAAGATAACAAAGGAGTATCATGCGAAAAGCTGGATTTCAGGTCACCCTATAGGCCTATTAATCTTTATATACTTACATTTTCAATTAGTTGACTCTGACATAAAAGTATTACTGAAGGTCGTGTGTTTATTATTAGTTTGTTATTAAGAGGAACCAAACGGAATGTATATTCTTGTGAATGTACAATAGTCCGCTTCTGTGGTGTAGTGGTTAGTGTGATTAGCTGCCACCCCCGGAGGCCCGGGTTCGATTCCCGGCTCTGCCACGAAATTTTAAAAGTGGTACGAGGGCTGGAACGGGTTCCACTCAGCCTCGGGAGGTCAACTGAGTAGAGGTGGGTTCGATTCCCACCTCAGCCATTCTCCAAGTGATTTTCCGTGGTTTCCCACTTCTCCTCCAAGCAAACGCCGGGATGGTACTTAAGGCCACGGCCTCCTTCCCTCTTCCTTGGCTATCCCGTCCAATCTTCCCATTCCCCCACAAGGCCCCTGTTCAGCATAGCAGGTGAGGCCACCTGGGCGAGGTACTGGTCATCCTCCCCAGTTGTATCCCCGACGCAAGAGTCTGAAGCTCCAGGACACTGCCCTTGAGGCGGTAGAGGTGGGATACCTCGCTGAGTCCGAGGGAAAAACCGACCCTGGATTGTAAGAGATTACTGTTGCTCACGTCCGCAGAATTTACCTCTTCAATACTCTACACGTGTCCCCCGGGAGGTGCTAAGCGAGCAACAATAATCACGATGGTGCCGAACTGTCTTAAACGACCTCTCGCTCAAAGATTAAGGAGAAATAATACTCGAATAGGTCCTTCTCAGGACCCTCAAGTTCGTAAGATTGGACCATCAATACAAATTTACCAACTCAATGTTGAGGGTATAAGCAGAGCAAAATGTGAATTAAGACGAAGAAGAAGAAGAATGTATATTAAAGAAAATATTTATGTTCTTGATATGTTATCACTATACTTTCAGTTATTGAACATGTATATTTATACACAAGTTCTCCCCCGCCCTATTTCCACAACAGTATGAAAAATTATCTATGATTTCTTTGCTAGTGGTTTAAGGTCTCAGAAACACATGGAAGGTTTTCGGTGACACAAGGATGGAAAAAGGCTGGGATTGGGAAGGTAGCATCCATGACCTTAATTAAGATACAACCCAAGGATTTGCCTGGTGTAAAAATGGGAAAGCACGGAAAACCACCTTCAGGGCTCCCGAATGCAAACTCACAGCTAAGCGACCGTAACCGCACGGCCACCTCGCTCGGTATATCTACGATTTACCGTATTCGTAATTATTTTGAGGGGGAAGTCATTTATGCAACGAGGTTGTTTACTATCACAGACACACAATGTCCTGCTCGTTGGCTAGAATGGTCAGCGTACTGGCCTTCGGTTCAAAGGGTCCCGGGTTCGATTCCTGCCCGGGTCGGTGATTTCAACCTCAAATGGCTAATTCCAATGGCCCGGGGGCTGGGTGTTTGTGATGTCTCCAACATCCCTGCAACTCACACACCACACATAACACCATCCTCCACCGCAATAACACGCAGTTACCTACACATCGAAGATGCCGCCCACCCTATCGGAGGGTCTTCCTTACAAGGGCTGCACTCTGCTAGAAATAGCCACACGAAATTATTACAGACACACAATGTGAATTTAACGTAGGACACTTATTTAAAAGTACTCCATGACAATAGTTTTCTGTTGCTTTCCTCACTGAATTAACATACGGTAAGCTGTTACTATCAGTCTACCAAGCCCAACCAAACACACACACACCCGGACTGAGTGGCCTTCTGAATTGGAAGGTTCGATCCTGGCTCATTCCGGTAGTATTTGAAAGTAGTAAAATACGTCAGCTTCATGTCGGTAAATTTACTGACACGAAAAAAAAAGAATTCCTGCGGGACTAAATTTCGGTACTTCAGCATCTCCTCAAACGGTAAACGTAGTTAGTGGGACGTAAGAACAAGATAATATTATTATTATTATTAAATACACACACCAACCGACCTTATGAACAACACTTTCATGCCATTCATTAAAAAGATAGGCTGTATAGTGTACAGTATAATGCATTACTCACATCTGTCACTTTTATATTACCAACGACAACGGTGGGATTGAGAAAAATCAATTTAACAAATTTGCTCCAGCCTATCCCAGAAAACCTTATGCATTGTAAACATTTTGAAAAAATGCTGTCGTAATACTAATAATACCAATAATACTAATAATAGTGCTGTCTCCCACTACAGTTTAAGGGATACCAGTTGCTGGAAATATTGTTCCGCAGGAATTCTTTTACATGCCGGTAAATTTACCCGCAAGGCTGGCGGATTTGAGCATCTTCAAATTCCATTGACCGAGCAGGGATCGAACCTGCTCTCTTACATTCAAAAATCCCTGACAGCAGTGGAATTAAAAACAGGTATACCAGATTAATATTTAACATCTTAAAGTGGATATTAGCCGAGGAACGTCAAACGTTCACATTTGCTTCACTTCTCTGTACAAAGACCGTCCCTTATTTCAGCAGCTCTCACTCACGCGGGACGCCATCAAACTGACCAACGACTATCGCATTAAAACTTTCACAGTTTGTAGCACGTGGGGAGAGATGAACACGTGGCCCCTCCTAAGTTTAACAACTTTAAAGTAGAGCTGGAGTTATAAGGACCTAAACTTGCGTCATAGCTCCTGAAAGTTTCATACACAAGGGCGCGCTTCTCCAAAGAGGATATACGCGATAGCCCAGAGAAAATCTTTATGAGTATTGCTTCATAATAAATCAATTATTTTAAAAATTGAAGATATGAGTGCAAGAACTAGATAATGACCACATTTAGCGAAAATTAGCTTTTGACTTCTATTTGTAGCCATAATTGCCCTCTATCAGTTACTAAAGAAGTTAATTTCAGAAAGTGCCTAATTTTCTCGCTAGATGGCCTTTAAGATTCAACTGGCTCCTTTCTGAGTGCAAGACTTGGATAATAACCGGAATTATCCAGTTCTTGCTCTCAGTTGCCCTCGTGCTGAAGAAGAGTAAGGAAGGTGGTTGAATGCAGTGAGTTATTGTGTGCTGCAAATGCAAGCTTTAATTGAGAGGTAGGTTCCATTAAGAGCTGCATTTTAGTGCTAAATGTATAGAATGTATATTACAGAATATTCAGTTTAATGTTACATTGTATTATACAACAATATTTTAGACCAAAATATATATTCAAATAAATGTGGAAGTTTGAAGCCCACAGTTTATGCTTTTATAAATGATTGTCATTTTTAGATACCGCTACGAAGTTCTACTGATTCCTCTCCAGTAAAGAGTAAGAAAAGAAATGTTAGGAAACGAAATATTTTGAATGGAGAAGAATATATATCAACAGGGAAACTTGTGCCTGTAAAGACAGTTGCTCCAGATTGTTTTTGTAAGAGAAAATGTACAGCCAACTTCTCCAAAGATATTAAAGAACGAGTTCTTAGGAATTTAAACGAAATGAGTGATAAGAATGCTCAGGATGCATATCTCATGGGCTTAATAACCTCACATAATATTCAGAGGTAAGCTTTAAATAAATATTAGTTTTAGACATTTATTTTGTAGGAGCATTGAACACACAACAATGCAATATATTTTTGTTGTAGAAGGCACCCTGATCTCAGCATGAAGTGGAGAAGGAAGAAGAAGCTTGCTGCAAGAAACAATGCAACTGAGAGTGAAGATGAGGATGAGAAAATAGGTGTACAGCCATTATGTAGAGAACTACATTCCGCATGAAATTAAAACTCTGCACATTTTTACTGACAACTGTGCAGGGCAAAACAGGAATATTTTGATGGATCAGTAATTAAGTACACTAGCGGCTTCGGGCAGACTGTCAAAATATATCACCATTTTCCAGAACGTGGAAATTCGTTCATGCCCTGTGATCGTACCTTCGCACAGATTGAGAAGCTAAAACGCAAGAAAGAGTATGTGTTTGTCCCTCGGGAATGGTACGATATTGTTTCATCTGCTTCCCAAAAATTTGCTGTGGTGAAAGTACACCAGGACATGGTATTTGATTTTAAACATCACTTGGTGTCATATTTTAAGAAAATAATAAAGAATGTTCCTGAATCATTCAGAATAAGTAGGTACTATAAATTTGTTTATGAAGGGAGAGAGCTGTCTGTTTCTGCTGGTCAAAACACTTTTGTTCATACAAAATTTTGTCTGTTCAAGACGAAACGTACTCCAATATTACATCCCGCCAAGTTGTACCAAACTCCACTGCCTTTGAATGACAAAAAGTACAGAGATGTGATGAAATTGGCACAGTAGTATATTCCTCCTGCACACATGATATGGTATTCCGATCTCAGATGTGAACGCGAGGATGAAGAATATGGCTCTGAAAGTCAGGCATCATACCACGAGTTCTAAAAACTGTTTTCAACCATATTTTACTTAATACTTTTTATGTATGTCATGCACTGGGCTTGAAAACTCAATATTTCATAGTTAAAACATTAAAACATGTAATGGCATTCATTCTCCAATTTCTATTCCCGTTTTTGCATTCCTTAAAACATCTGAGTGCAAGAAATGGATAATTCCATCACACATTTTCTCGTTTTTTTATTATTTCTAAATGGAGTAGAGGATTAAAAATTGAAACAGTAGTGTATATTCATATATACTTTCATATTAAACTGAAACCTTTAATGAATTATAGGATTTATATAGTTTTAAATGTTTTTCTCGTTTTTCTCAGAACTTAACTTTTGGTTATTAGCTAGTTCTTGCACTCAGGTCTTCAATTAGATTTCACTGAAGTAGATTAAGCTCTTTAGAACCATAATGTAACTTAACTGTATACATTCCGAGAAATTCAATGTGATCACCAGAGAGCTCCCTGCCAAATTACGCTGCTGGTATTTCTAATTCATTGGGTACTAGAATTATTTTTGGTGTACAGAAGGCGTGACAGATGAATGGCATAGCCATTAGCTTCCCACCAAGGAGGCTACAATTCGAAACCCGGCCTATGCATGTGGAATTTTTGAAATGAGAAGTCATGTCTCAGTAAATTGGAGGTCCTGTAACTATGATCACGAAACCAACAGTAATGTAAAACTGCAATTTAACCTGGATATTGGATATGTATAGCTCCTGTATTCGCCTACCTATAAAAAGGGGAAACCACGGAAAATTACTTCTATGATTGTTCTTGACTTTCTTTACCTCTTACACGTTGGTTGAGTTTCAGTTTTTAAAGTAAGGTGGGGTGGGGTAAGTGTATATAAAGGGGGTGAAGTGTGTACTAATTCAACATTTATTTCTTGTGAAATTTTAAAGTGCTTCAAACTGTTTTGGTAACCATCATACTACTTGGTTCGACAAATTTGACTATTTTCGGTCCCTAATTGGTCCTTATTGACTAGGTTCATATAGTATACTACGCCCTGTCAATATATTTTCAGTTTCTAATTTTGTACAATGTTTCACTAGTACATGTTTCACCCCCTGTGGGTGGGGGACGCAGACGAAGAATACATCCACGGTATCCCCTGCCTGTCGTAAGAGGCGACTAAAAGGGGCGACCAAGGGATGATAGAATTAGAACCATGATACTACTTGTAATTAGTACCACCACGCGGGGAACACCATGGGTCGCTTATCCTTGAGCGTAGTAGGCCTACCACTATGTTAGGTACACAATAGGTTTGTGATTTGTAGCAATAGAGTGCGTTGACGGCTTTTACAGTACCTGTGATTCGTACCCCTATATGAGCAACACCATGAGAATTGCACCACCATCGTTCTGCCTTGCCTATGCTTAGTACCCACTATGTGAGGAACACCACAGGATAGTGCGGGTCCCTGTGGTTAGTACACTTATGTGAGGAACGCCTATATAGGTTTGCGTTGCCTATAAGTAGCACCGCAGTGTGCGAAACACCATATGTCTGTGTTACATGTGCGAATTTCATTACCTGTGCATAGTACCATACTGAGTGGAATACCGCGAGTCTACTTTACTTTTGATTAGTACCGCAACATGACACATAGCATGGTTCTATTTTCCTAGCGATAAGTACCATTATGAGGTGCCGACGACCTGGATTTTGAATCCCTTTCGACTACAAGCATCATCGAGTCAGTACTGTGCTTTAGAAGCTGTCCCTTGGTCAGTAATACTATTGTTTAACGCTAAGTTTCTGGGAATGTGGGGCATTGCGGGTCGGATCCACTGATTGTTTTAACTTCATTCATTCGTCGTCCTCACGTTTTCGAATTCTGGTCAGTGGAAGATTATGGATTTTTAAATTGTCATACCATTTCGTCTCATTTCGTACCATTAGGGGCCGATGACCTTGATGTTAGGCCCCTTTAAACAACAATCATCATCATCATCAGTACATGTTTCGGGGGCCCCAACCCCCTTCATCAGCGATTGCTACATCATATATAAATATTCCTCATACCTTAAGATCTAAAATTATTCAATTTTACATGATACATCGCCAATATATCATAATAATAATAATAATAATAATAATAATAATAATAATAATAATAATAATAATAATATAATATCTATGTATATAAAATAAGAGTTTTGTCCGTACATTGCTCAGAATTTGAAAAGAATGGTATTTCTCTATCGGTCATGTCCACAGTAACAAGGATATGCATTTTTTTACTTTTCCGTAATTTCTGTCTGTCTGTCTGTCTGTCTGTCTGTCTGTCTGTCTGTCTGTCTGTCTGTCTGTCTGTCTGTCTGTATGTATGTATGTATGTATGTATGTATGTATGTATGTATGTATGTATGTACACGCATCACGAGAAGACGGCTGAAGATAATTTAATGAAAATCGATATGTAAATTCGGGGGATGAACCACTACAATCTAGGCTATAAATAGTTTTATTCACGCTGAGTGAAATGGTAGTTTAGGGGAAGGCCAAAAATGTAATTCTCAAATATTTAAATTATTAGTGGTCCTATCGATAAATATTACATAACTAAAGATGTGTAGAATTACATTTCCGATCATTTATGTCTTATACATGTTTGCCGTACCGGCTATGATAACAGAGATATTCATGAATTTGTATTTTTATTGCTAAGTCTACATCAACGCCGAGCCAGGAGAAAATGAGTTAACAGAATTTAATGAAAATCGGTACATAGAGTCGGGGAATAAGAAACTACACTCCAATCTATAAACAATTTTATTCACCTTGGATGAAATTGCAGTTTAGGGAAAGGCGCCTAAAATTAAATTTTTAAATACCTATGTTTTTGTCCTATTGAAAAGTACTACATTACATAAGATATAGAGTGTACAATTTCCGATCATTTATGTTTTATTCAGTTTTGCCGTACCGACTGTGATAAGAGTGGTATTTCAGAATCGGAAGAAAACTAAATGTAAAGGCCTACAATATCGGAAGCGCATAACATTGATCAACAATAACATTACATTGAACATTGTTTGTTGTGATGTTCTTTGTTTCTTATGCTGCCACTCAACTCCGATAGATTGGATTACTGCTGCGTACCGAGTATAACAGCCTGACTGAATAATGGCGGGAAATAGCTGGGGAGTTAGGAAACTTTCTTCTTTAGCATGCCATTCCTCTGGTTCTTATATTTTCTGATACTGCTGGTACCTATCACACTGCTTCATCATTGTATTCCAGCTATTCGATCCCTACTCTGACGCGCTGTCTTGACTGAGCCGTGTGCACTCTTAAGGCAGAGGCTCACTTATTATTATTATTATTATTATTAGTAGTAGTAGTAGTAGTAGTAGCAGCATTATGACCTGGTCTAGAATTACAATTTAGACCTATTCCAAATTATAGCACCGCAATTCACTAAATAACTCAAAACTCAACACTGAAAAGAGACGTTTCTTAAGAAAAGCTTCTTCCCCTTCACTTTTATTAAATCCTACAATCATTTGATTCCAAATGAATAGTGAAGAGGGGGTTTCTCCTCTGGCTTGGAGGAAAAATTTGCCTCTAAGTCAGATAGATTTTTCCGCCACCAGTGTAGTGAATTGAGATTTTCCGACTCATCGGATACTCCTATTAAATAGATGAGTAAGCGGATATAGTTTTTCCCTGGGTCTCTATACTATTCGCAGCCCCCTCCCCCTCCCGCCTTCTCTCCATCCACCCACTGCCCCCAAAAGTTAAAGAGTGATCACAGCTCACGGCTATCTGAGGCCTGGTAATTCCAGCTCTGGAACTTTGGACTGTTAGATTGGCAGCGTAGTACAGTACGTTAAAAGTGAGAAAATGTGTGGTTTTAATTTGATCGAGTATTTCACATGATAGCATTGCTTCTAATCGTGACGTTACTACTGGCGTCATTGTAGTGATCTATGTTGATTTCAGTTGGGAAAACCACTAAGACAGCCTTTCTGAGAATGTAAAAAGGCAGGTGGAGAGTGAATGTGTGCCATTATAATGAAAACTCCCCAACTTGATTGTAGCTCATGGTAGACAAGATGCCCTACCATTACAATGAAAATTCCGTAACCCAGTCTTCACATAAGAAAATACATTTGGTGAATTCCCCTTCGCGTTTCTAGGGCACCGGAATATCAACAGCTATGCAATTTAATACAATCTTGCTCACAACGTGTACGCTACCTAACCTAGAATTCTGTATACAATGTAGAATTCCGTAGCGAAGCACGGGTACATCAGCTAGTAATAATCTATGTGTGAAAAATAATGTTATACAGCGAGAAGCGAAATTTGCGCACTCGGGCGTCGCAGCGCGATTCCTCATATGTCAGCAATAAAAAAAATGTCTCTCACAAAAGTTCGTCCTGCGAGTATATCCGGGAGAAAAAGAACGTTGAAGAGTGGCAATCTGGCAACACTGTAACCACATGCAGGGTAACTACCTCTGTCAGCACACACTAGTCGTGCTGTACAGTTGGTGAAGTGGGTATAGTTTTGGGTTAGCATGCAGGAGGTCGAGGTTTCGATCCTGGGTTGAGGCGCACTTTTTTATTTGCTAATTTCCATCGGACATTACATACTGTAATACAGCAAGACACCGTTTCTTAGGTCACATGTATCCTGTCTTCTTCTTCTTAATCTGCTTACCCTCCAGTGTTGGTTTTTCTCTTGGACTCAGCGAGGGATCCCACCTCTATCGCCTCAAGAGCAGTGTCCTGGAGCCACATGTATCCTACATTTATAAAATTTAGTAACGCTGAACACGTTGTAACGCATCTAGTAGATGAAGTGGTGCGAATAAATTCATGCCCACGACGTGGAAAGGGCGTCTTTCAAAGCTGACCAATGAAAACGAATGTTGGTGCTTCAGCCTGTATATTGACGATGTACCATGTAAAACTGAATAATGTTAGATCTTAAGATATGGGGAATATTTATGTATGATGTGGAAATCGTTGATGAAGGGAGTTGGGGCCCCTGGAACATGTACGAGTGAAACATTGTGCAAAATTAGAAACTGATTATATATTGACCAAACAATCACCCGTAGTAGCCTATATTATACTACTTGGTTTCAAACATTCATCCAACTGGCAGTGGAACTTGAAGTCATTCAGGAGATAGTATGTGTACAACATGCCAAAAGATTGGTTTCAGTCTTATTTGAAGACAGTGAACTCAAATTTTTGAAGCTGAATATTGCAAGCAATTACTATGCTATTTAAGTGCTTTATGTATGAAATCATTGGTTTAAATGTCCGACTCGTTGGCTGAATGGTCAGCGTATTGGCCTTCGGTTCAGAGGGTCCCGGGTTCGATTCCCGGCCGGGTCGGAGATTTTAACCTTCATTGGTTAATTCCATTGGCTCGGGGGCTGCGTCCAACATTCCTGCAACTCACACACCACACATAACACTATCCTCCACCACAATAACACGCAGTTACTTACACATGGCAGATGCCGCCCACCCTCATCGGAGGGTCTGCCTTACAAGGGCTGCACTCGGCTAGAAATAGCCACACGAAATTATATTATTGGTTTAAATGTGCTTTTCCTGTTTTATTTTCAATATTTATAATGTCCGTGCACTCTTCATCATCATCATCATCTGTTTACCCTCCAGGGTCGCCTTTTCCCTCGGACACAGCGAGGGATCCCACCTCTACCGCCTCAAGGGCAGTGTCCTGGAGCTTCAGACTCTTGGTCGGGGATACAACTGGGGAGAATGACCAGTACTTCGCCCAGGCGGCCTCACCTGCTATGCTGAACAGGGGCCTTGTGGAGGGATGGGAAGATTGGAAGGGATAGGCAAGGAAGAGGGAAGGAAGCGACCGTGGCCGTATGTTAGGTACCATCCCGGCATTCGCCTGGAGGAGAAGTGGGAAACCACGGAAAACCACTTCCAGGGTGGCTGAGGTGGGAATCGAACCCACCTCTACTCAGTTGACCTCCCGAGGCTGAGTGGACCCAGCCCTCATACCACTTTTCAAATTTCGTGGCAGAGCCGGGAATCGAACCCGGGCCTCCGGGGGTGGCAGCTAATCACGCTAACCACTACACCACAGAGGCGGACCCGTGTACTCCTACCTCAGCTATTTACCACCTGGGAGAAGTGTGACCCATAGTTGCCGCGGGGAGGCTGTACTAAGTTTACATTTATTTCAAATCTCATTTTATGCCGGGCTGAGTGGCTCAGACGGTTAAGGCGCTGGCCTTCTGACCCCAACTTGGCAGGCTCGATCCTGGCTCAGTCCGGTGGTATTTGAAGGTGCTCAAATACGTCAGCCTCGTGTCGGTAGATTTATTGGCACGTAAAAGAACTCCTGCTGGTCTAAATTCCGGCACCTCGGCTTCTCCAAATACCGTAAAAGAGTAGTTAGTGGGACGTAAAAAAAGTTTTAAGTCCGCCTCTGTGGTGTAGTGGTTAGAGTGATTAGCTGCCACCCCCGGAGGCCCGGGTTCGATTCCCGGCTCTGCCACGAAATTTGGAAAGTGGTACGAGGGCTGGAACGGGGTCCACTCAGCTTCGGGAGGTCAACTGAGTAGAGGTGGGTTCGATTCCCACCTCAGCCATCCTGGAAGTGGTTTTCCGTGGTTTCCCACTTCTCCTCCAGGCGAATGCCGGGATGGTACCTAACTTAAGGCCACGGCCGCTTCCTTCCATCTTCCTTGCCTATCCCTTCCAATCTTCCCATCCCTCCACAAGGCCCTGTTCAGCATAGCAGGTGAGGCCGCCTGGGCGAGGTACTGGTCATACTCCCAAGTTGTATCCCCCGACCAAGAGTCTGACGCTCCAGGACACTGCCCTTGAGGCGGTAGAGGTGGGATCCCTCGCTAAGTCCGAGGGAAAACCCGAACCTGGAGGGTAAACAGATGATGATGATGATGATGAAAAAAAGTTTTAAAAAATCTCATTTTATGATTGATTTATGTTATTTTCAAATTATTTAAATCAGGATTTATTTTAAAAAACAGACAGGGAGAACACGATTTTAATAGATTTCATTCATGCTATTTCGTAACTTGGGTTAAACTGTAATTCTTTTAACACGCCATAGTTCAGAAGGTGTAACTTCGGGCACTTCCCGCCGCTACCCAGATTTGAATGCAAGGCACAGCCTTGAGGCCAGCGGATACTGCGCACTGTCGACACGTGATGGGTGCCCTCTATACACACTCCCCGTTCACAGACTCGTCTGTTTTAGACCAAGCAGTCTATATGCTCACCATATTCGCAGGTGTATTAAACAGACATCATATGGAAGTTAATATTAACCCGTAATTAATATTATAATCAGTAGCATTCTTGTAGTATCAATAATCCATTTTACTTAGGTAACCCCAAGTTAACATCTTTCGAAGTTAGACTTTTAGGAAGTTGAGCTAATCAAATTTTCGGTCATATTTACTCTATTCCACCTTAGTATTTTTTTTCCTTCTAGGATTAAAATTAATAGCATGGTCTTCTCCCTAAAGATGGCAATTGCAACAACTTTGTACAAAACTAGAAATACCTAGGCTACTCTACACTTTTCTAACAGAGATGTGAGACTTCGAAACATGTTCCGCTTACCTGACTCTCTAGCATCTGGAGTACTCTAACATGTACAAAGGGGCAACTTCTGTCATCTACGCTGCATTCAAACACTTGTGGCAACAAGTCATTGATTAGTTGAGACACAGAGCTAGGGGCCGTGCCAAGAATAGTTTCCCGAGGAGATGTAGCTTAACGATAAATACAAGTCGCTCTATAGCCAATGGCTACCAGCTATTGGCATACAATGGCATGATATACTAATAAGGTAGGTAAGGGTTATTCTGCCCGAAGGCAGGTCCGAACCTCCGCAGAGGTGTTCCTGAGCCGGAGTTTACGTACGGTAGGGTGGCCAGTTCCTTTCCGCTCCTCCATTCCCTTACCTTCCGCCAACAGCGCGTGGCAACCCATCCAACTCCTGACCACGCCTAATGTTGCTTAACTTCGGAGATCTCACGGGATCCGGTGTTTCATCACGGCTACGGCCGTTGGCATATAATAATAAAATAAATAATAATAATATATAATTATGTATTATTATTATTATTGTTGTTGTTGTAATACGATAGATCATTTTACAGCCAGAGATGCTGTATAAATTTTTAGTAATTGGTAGAGTATTTTAGGACAGATACATGCTTACTGAATAAACGATGATGATGATGATGCTTATTGTTTAAAGGGGCCTAACATCGAGGTCATCGGCCCCTTACTGAATAAACAAACATTGTAGTAATTGTATTAAATTATATGGCAAAACTTACCGTCCAATGTCTGGACGTCATTGTGTAAATCAGCGTTTACTTTCTTTTTATACAACCTATTTATAAGAAACCATTCTTCTGAGGGTAGCTGACATTCAGAATGATGGACTGAATTTAATATTGCTCCCATATCTTCACCACAACGGTATAGACCGACTCACTCGCTAAGACAGCCGAATATTATGCAGCAAGTATGTTTCCTTTGACAAATAATCTTATTCTTATTCTTCTTCCGCTTTTCCCACGTCTTTGGGGTCACGGGTGCGAACTTTGTCGCACATGTGCATTTGGCCCTGTTTTCCGGACGCCAACCCTACATGGAGAGATGAAATCACTAATACGTGTTTCTATGGTGGTTGGTGGTGTAGTGTGTTTCATGAATATGAGGAGGAGAGTGTTGAGGCAGAAACAACCACTCAGTCCCGGGGTCTGAATAATTCGTCAGACGCAATTAAAATCCCCGACCTGACCGGGAATTGAACTTTGGACCCTCTGCATCGAAGGCGTCAACGCTGACCATTCAGCCAATGAGTCGGACTTCTTTGACAAAGAATATTATGTAACATTCACTGACTGGCAATAGGAGTATCAGCGAGAATCTCAGTAGCTACGTGCATCAAAGATATTTAAAGAATTCGTTCCTTGAGGTGATACTTAACCTTTCCCAAGGAATTCTTTTCTTCTTTCGGTTAATGTTAAGAAAGGTATTTAATTACGCTTTCCCACAATTTACACAACAAATTTGACTAGCAGGTAAAGCAATTGACTGAAAGTAATGTGTCAGACTGGTTGGTAGCGATGCTTTTCAGTGCCTATTAGATTACAACTAGGGAAAATAACACTTTTCAGCTGGCGAACACAATCCGTGATGGCTAACTGGCGACCTGTGAAGTGATATGTTACGGTCCCCGGGAGTGTGAGGTTCACTTTCTAAAATTATAACTTAGTCAATGTATTGACGTAGTATTTAGTTTTTAGTAGACAGCTTCACGAGTTTACAGTGTTTTGCAATAGATAAAACATTCTCACCGTGATGGATGTTTTAAAGTTCCAAACTCTCTTACAACAGCAGTCAGTGGACACGCCTTCAAATTCGAGGATTTTTGTGTTCATTACTGCAGAAAGATAATTTATTCTATTTCTATTTTGTGAGGAGCAATGACAGATTTCTAGGCATCTGACCTTTGCTTATTAAATTGCATCTAACTACATAATCTCCACAAATGCATGGATAAAACAAAATGCATAATCTGGTCCCTGATAGATTTCTCTAAATTAGTGTAGGCACTCGATAGCTATTAATTTGGTCAACCTTGACCTGTCCTAATAAAGGGAAATAGAATGTCGCTATCAATGTAGGTATAAAACTAAAAATAGGTAGAAGATTAATGAGGCATTTCCAGGAAACCAACAAACTTAAAACTTTGAATCAGAGAATGCGATACACCGAAGACTCGTAGAAAAATTGAAAATTTCCAAAGAATACTTGACAAGAGCGACCCAGGAGGTTTCTAATTGGGGATCAGAAGCAAAACAGCATAAATACACACACGTAAGATTTTTTGACCCAATGAGATACCTATTTCCGAAGCAATGACCTATAATTAGTTTTCGAGTGAAAATCCAGTTCAATTTTTAATATCTAACGCTGAGAAATTGTCAAGGGAATTTTTTGAGATATTAGGGAGGTGTGTTTGTTTTGTCTTCAAGTAGAGGCTGGTCGGATCTTCAAGTAATACCACCGAAGTTTATGCGGTTATAAGGAAACCGTAAAAACTGATGACGGTGGTAATATGATACTACTAGGCAAGATGAACAGTAAGGTAGGTGGTAAGTTATACAATTTATGATCACTAGATTGTGTGCCAAAAGCCTGCAGTAAATTCCGAAACCTCTCCACAGTGCTCATATGGAGTGAGGGAATATGATGCGATATGACGTTGTTGGTGATTCGTCCGTCGAATCGGGACGCAAAGCTTTGAGCAGACCACTTGGTGTTGTTTGACAGGAGCAGGCTACGTGCCGACACCGGGTTCCACCCTCTCCCTATCTCATTACCATCATCATGCCACATCCAGACGCGCAGGTTGTCTACGGGCGTCAAGTAGAAAGACCTGCACCAGGCGAGCCGAACATATCCTAGGACACTCCCGGCACTAAAAGCCATGTGATAAAAACTAAAAATTAAAAACTACATTATTTACTAAAAATTAAACGTAAATGTACTTTGCTTTATAAATCATGCCAAATTCACTAAGATATGAGAAAAAGTTTAGTGATACTATACGATATTTATTAACGATTGTTTTAAATGTCCGTATGGCCGTCCGTATTATCCCAGTTTCCACTTATCCGAGGTGTACTAGGTTCACATTACTTCCCATAATCGGTGTTCTACTGTACTTTGGGAGAACACGCCCACACCCACATACACATAAGTACCGTCAAATACAGTAGAAACAATACGCGACACTTACGGATTTAGCCTTGCTAAAATTGGAGACAATTCGACGGTGGCGCTCCTAGTGACTTGACCTGAAAAAATCGCGCTAAATTCAAATATCAATGGAAATGTATATACTGAAATGGATAAATTACGTCTAGAAAGGTGTTATTGAGATATTAACTTCGAAGTTGCTAAAGCAATTCTGGATAAATGAATGAAGAATTATTTAAAAGGTTATTATTCAAAGACTGAAATTAGACATATAAACAAGGTGTGAGATGGACTGCTGTGAAATGGCTTGATCTTTCATTTATGCATTACTTTTTTAGCTCTAGCATTCCTGCCTGAACTCTTACGGTTGGATTTGTCTTTTTTCTCATTTAAAAACATTGTATCATCACATTAACACACTTGTCAATAAAAATATCGGCACATTCCTTACACATATGATGCAATGAATTAACATTTAATAGCTGGACAATTTTCCTCTTAACATGAAGCCTACTAACAGAAAGAAAATCTATAAAATCCCGGCTTTAATCTGAGAAGAGGGATAAAAGAAAGAAAAGTATGAAAATGTTGTCGATAGTGATGCTTTGAGGAATATTTACGTACAATTAGAGTAAAAATGTAACATACCCTTGGCTGTATAGTCGAGGATTTTTTAAGTCGCTGGCTTGGAAATGATCTGAACAGATCTTATAATTCTTATATAAGCGTAACGTCCCTTCTTTCTTGTACACCTTATCCAAATCACTTCTGTGACATTTCAAAACCCACAGATCTCACCTACAACAACACATCGGTATTGAAGGTTAACTGCTGCATATAGAATAAAATATGCGTATTACATTTTAAGCCAGTTAAAACATGGGTCGAGCAGGTCAGAAGATTATGAAGTACTATAAAAATCTCTGTCACTGGAAGAATATATATGCAAACTCAATATTACTTACACTTTCTTGTCACGAGGGAACCTGAAGAACGACCGCGCATTCTTCTCTACTTCATAGTTACTGCAGTCAAACACAGCACATACTTTTCCCCTCATGTTGAGAGGAGATATCAAGGAATGGCACACGCTACTGTCTAATTATGTCAACTCACTGAAAACGCATAAATAACACCAAAAACTTCACACAAAAATACACGTGCTCTTATGACAGAATCAGTAGTTCTCAGGTCTACTCGCTAGAGAGAGCTCCAATAGCTGTCCCTCGATATCTCGCTCAGTGTCGCGTATTGTCTACTGTATTTGGTACCGTACTGTAATACAAATGCTAAATCTAGAGGAAGAAGTAATGAGTCTCGTATTACGTACGACCCTCTCACGCTCTGCTTCCGGTTCATCTACGTATTTATTAAGACGGTCAGATCCACTGTTAATATGAATTTATCAGTGCACATGTTTCTTAAAACTCATTACGATGCGTACGTGCTGCGAAGCGCACGGGTAATGCTATTTTTTTCAATATACCCCAAGCAATACACCCACTCCATGTGAGCTCATGTCATCTGATCCCTCGAAAGTTTATTGCAAACGATAATAGCGATTAAAGATGCGAAATATGGGCTGCTATGTTCAGTCGGATGAAATCTGACTCCTTCGCCACATCAGGTGATATCACAATCATATAAAAAATACGATCCAGGAGATTTTCTTGGTTGCATGTTTAAAATTAGGTTAATAAAGTTGAATCCGTGAAATGAAACAATTTTTAACATTTCAGCGTGGATAATGAAGGTCTGAACCCACTGGTTCTCACGTGTACTACATACCCGATATTCCTTTTTCCCATGTTTTATCGGTAACAGACTGTATCTTCTAGGTCCAGCTTCTTAGCTGAGTGGTCGCCGTTTTACTGGGAAAGTGGCCCGTTCTGTAATAAATTACGTGTATCTTGCCTAGGTGAGGTAGAAGAAACGTGGATTCAATACGTTGTCAAGAAGTTTGTAACCAAGGCAACCAGCCACTTCCTGATCATTCAGCCTGCGACAGAAATGCGTACTAGATTAATAGTTGGGAGAAAGGACAGACAGGCATAGAGCTAAACACTCTACGTCACTTGAGAGTGGGCTCTAGGATAGAGGAAGCCTTCCTACTCACTATTTGTTGAGCCTTAATTATCTCCTACGCAACAACGAATTAAGCCAAGAAACCTACTCTCTTGCTTTATTTTCGAAAATACCTTTCAAGAAAGGTAGCCCTATAGGTTTCAGTATACCCACTGAAGTAAAGTTTGTGTAATAGCTACTACAAATTGCAGGGCCTAATCAAATATTCGGATTGAAATAGGGATTTCAATTTTTGCAGGATTTCTTCAGCTCCATCTCTAAGATAGGACATTAAGACATATTTCCTTCTAAAATCTTCAATAATCTTCAGTATGGTGCCTCGAAGTATGGTGCAGAAGACTGCACCTCCATTAACTCCTGTGTTAGAGTATACCGTAAACGGAAACCTTCACTACCACAGCAAGAGAACTTCGGTCAGTTCTACTGTGGATTTGAAACCATTAGACACCTTTTAAGATCTTGCATTTACGGAAAATTCTTCCTAATACAATACATCGTAAAGTGATGCTGATGATATGAGAAGTAAAGCCGTTGACATATATCAACATATATGTCAACATGAAGTGATCGCTTATGATTGAACACACCTGTACTGAGACTATTATTGATCCAATGATTCGTAATGAATCTTAAAGTGTGAAATCCAACTACAGTACATCTATTTAGAACAGACGAAATTCCATCTATGAATCAACCAAAAGACTGGGCCGAAGACCTTCGATGTTGGGCCCCTTTAAACAACAAGCATCATCATCAATATTAGACTGATGGATAGCATTTGCCTTGCTCGCAGAATTTTACTTCAAGTTTGGACTTGGAAAACAGTTCATTACAAATGTCATAATCGCAGTGGTAAGGCTGTGGTGTTAATTATTCGAGGTTAACTCATAATGAATTAATTACTTAAATGATTTCATATGTGTTTGGAATATATGCAACCTTTTGTTAAAGCATATGTTGCTATTTGGTAATCCCTTATGTAGGAAAAGAGTTAATCAAGCTATTAATTTATATAAACTAAAACATATATTGATGTCTCAATAATCAAATATGCCTCGTAAAGAAAGGAATATGGTAATCAGGAAGCATGTGTAAGGTATTTTATTCTCAGCAAGCGGCTCGGAATGAGTAGGATCAAGTGCTAGTTTTTACCAGTACCATTGTACGACGTTTGCACGGAGTGGCTGTAAAATGGCGAAAGCCTTCGGAATGCGGTCTAAGAGGGGCGAGTTGCAGATTCCATGTCTCGACGAAATAAGAAACGACAGAATGAACAATGAGACTATAATTCTACGCTCAATTACAACACGATAGCTGCTGTACTACGGTCGTGTGAGAAAACAAGCTTCCTAAGATAATTTTATAAGATAAATTATGAAGTCAAGCATGCACTGCCATAACTTAACTAGGATAGATGTCACGCGGTTTACGATATTTTGAAAATGACCATGTATTCTGAAAAATAATATGTTCGGGCTATATAATTTGAAAACACCAGTTTTGGAGATTACGTTCAATACTTCATTGACATAACTACTTCAAACTGCAGTCAACAAAAGTAAAACTGTCATGTCGACCGCCACCAGCCGGTAAGGGATCGGTACTCTAAGAATAAAACTAGAGGAAGTCATGGAATAAGGAGGACTCCCTTTACATTAGATGCCCTAATATCACAGAATCGGAAGAGAACTAAATGTGAAGGCCTACAATATCGGACGCTCATAAAATTGATTAACAATAACATTGACCATTGCCTACTGCGACGTGCTTTATCTTTTCTGCTGCCACTCACCTCCGATAAACATGCGTGAATATTGGTGGGAAGTATCTGGGGAGTTAGATAGCTTTGCACTTGCTATATGACGCTCCCGCCAATGATGGGCACTACAGCAAGTTCCCGATATAATAGATACAGCCGTAGGCACTGCGGTGTGGAAGGTAATATTTTATTCATTGAAGTCTGCCGGCTCATTCGCTAGATTAACCCTTTAATGTGAGATGTAAATTTCAGACCCTTCACTCAATAGGCAGCCTAACGTTTAAACAAGTGTCATTCAGTAACTGACTAACTAACTAACTAACTAACTAACTAACTGACTAAATGTTGTGTCAGGATCTACAAGTCATCATCATCATCATCATCATCTGTTTACCCTCCAGGTTCGGTTTTTCCCTCGGACTCAGCGAGGGATCCCACCTCTACCGCCTCAAGGGCAGTGTCCTGGAGCTTCAGACTCTTGGTCGTGGGATACAACTGGGGAGAATGACCAGTACCTCGCCCAGGCAGCCTCACCTGCTATGCTGAACAGGGGCCTTGTGGAGGGATGGGAAGATCGGATGGGATAGGCAAGGAAGAGGGAAGGAAGCGGCTGTGGCCTTAAGTTAGGTACCATCCCGAAATACGCCTGGAGGAGAAGTGGGAAACCACGGAAAACCACTTCGAGGATGGCTGAGGTGGGAATCGAACCCACCTCTACTCAGTTGGCCTCCCGAGGCTGAGTGGACCCCGTTCCAGCCCTCGTACCACTTTTCAAATTTCGTGGCAGAGCCGGGAATCGAACCCGGACCTCCGGGGGTGGCAGCTAATCACGCTAACCACTACACCACAGAGGCGGACCAGGATCTACAAGTACTAAATTATATTATTTCTTGCTTGTATGACTAGGAACCACCTCCCTCCCTAGTTATGTGGAAGTTTCCAACTATTGCTTTTTTTTTAGGAATTTCTCCTTTTGCTTCCGTTTTCAAGTCTGCTGCCGATGCCTATTGCATTTTACTGGATAAACAACTTATTACCGTTAGTTATGTATTCCACAAAAATCAACGGACAGCGAGTTTCAAATAACAAAAGTCATAATTGCAAGGCTTAGCAGCCATCAATATCGATAGATTCCAGTGATCAGTGCAAATATACAGTATGTCTGTTTCGTGATCTGAAGATTCCAGGATAGGGATGAGTCTGTAAGCGATATATGGCTTGCGAGGAAAAGGGAGCAATGGATTTCGAGAATAATGGGTCCGAAATTTGCACGTCTCGTCGAACCGGCTCAAACGGTTAATAATAGGTAAAAAAAAGCCTGACAATCTCACATGTCAATGTTGAAACGAAATGTCGTATGGCTTTTAGTGCCGGGATATCCCAGGACGGGTTCGGCTCGCCAGGTGCAGGTCTTTCTATTTGACACCGTAGGCGACCTGCGCGTCGTGATGAGGATGAAATGATGATGAATACAACACATACACCCAGCCCCTATGCCATTGGAATTAACCAATTACGGTTAAAATCCCCGGCCCGGCCGGGAATCGAACCCGAGACCGTCTGAACCGAAGGCCAGTACACTGACCGTTCAGCCAACGAGTCGGATATGTCAGTGTTAATCTCGAGAAGATACAATATTTTTTAAGGAAGAGGGGAGCAGGAAGTTAGAATGTGTGCATTTGGTTTGTTTACCGTCGTACAATCGTACAATACGGTTTAAAGGAAAACAATATTCTCTTGTGCGTCGTCAGCATTTGTTTTGTCGTCATGACCTTAAACAGCCATCTTTTCAGAAACAGGACATGATTTAGGGTAATTCTATGTTCAGGTGAAGTTTAGCTCCCTCTTTATGTCTCCTTTTAACTTTTACGACTGGTCTCTCTCCTTCTGAGAAGACATTGTCTCTCTACTATTACTTTACGATACAGGTTGCATAGCAAGTTATAGACAGCTAATAATGCTAGGTTTAAACATCTTCGTAATTGCTGGCGATATTAAGAGATGTCGAATACCGGCATTTCCCCCTGAAATGCGTTCATTAACGTGTCAATGAGTCTACAAACTCAATCTCATATTTAAATATTCCCAAATGCCAATAACTTCGATCATTAGTCTGGGGCATGGGATACCTTTTATTTTGTAGAATAATAAGTGAAATCTACTCATTATGATTATTATTATTATTATTATTATTATTATTATTATTATTATTATTATTATTATTATTATTATTATTATTATTATTATTACGGAGATACGCGGTGGAGAGAGAAGAGACAAAATTTTAAATAAAAACCTTAAAATTAGTCATTTACTTCTTCCTATTCCTTTTTTCTTTTTTCAAAGCGAACTCGATAGCTGCAGTCGCTTAAGTGCGGCCAGTATCCAGTATTCGGGAGATACTGGATTCAACCCCCACTGTCGGCAGCCCTGAAGATGGTTTTCCGTGGTTTCCAATTTTCACACTGGGCAAATTCTGGGGGTGTACCTTAATTAAGGTCACTCACCACGGCCGCTTCCTTCCTATTCCTAGGCCTTTCCTCTCCCATCGTCGCCATAAGACCTATCTGTGTCAATGCGACGTAAAATAAAATAGCAATAATAAACATTTTCTTTTCAAATTTTAAACTTTGCTGAGCAATAACAAATATTCGGATATAAAAGTCTAGGTCGTGAGCTCGAGAAACAATGTTAGAAACTTCTACAACAACATTAAATAACAACATGAGCTTGAAGCACCCCAGTTACAGTTTTACAAGAACACTGCTGCTCCCGAGAGGCGGGGGTCTTCCCGCATCGCGCTCACTTGTTTCTCTCCCTGTCCGCCTTCTGCGTGACGTCATGTGGTATGAGACAGCGGTCGCCCGTCCTTCTGACACGTATTACCACCACAGTCTAAAATGGCCATAACTTCTGAACCATTCATGCAAATAATGTCCTGACAAGGTTATTGTAATCCTTATAAAATACTGGAGGAGGTCAAACAATGTATTTTGATGAGGAACTCGAGGATAATATCGAAATATTTATTTAATTTTAAGGAGTTATATTTTTTAACGCGGTCTGTAGCATAAAATGGCTTCTAGAGGGCAGCCGATTGGAAATAGGCATGTGCCATCCCGGACTTTTTTGTAGAGGATTCTATGCTCTACATTTCGTACGCTTACACTTGGGGTCTATCGTTGATGGTTCACGCAGCGTAAGCCAAGAAAGCAAGTGACCGACCGACCAACCGACCGACCGACCGACCGACATTTTTGTCTCTTTCTACGTATTTACTGTATATCGGATCACGGATACATAATAATTTTATAGTGGTTCACTATGTGAACAGTGTTCGTGTTGTCAGTATCTGAAGTAGAACCACTGTACTGATTAAAATGCAGTCAACATATTATGGAAACGTGTGTGGTGCTATAAATTGTCGGCACGTAAAAGAACTCCCGTGGGACAAAATTAAAGCACCTCGAGTCTCAGAAAACCGTAAATGTTGTTAGTGAGACGTAACACAAATAATATTATTATTATTTCGCATATTATAAAGACAATAACGACAACCACCATCATAGCCAGTTAGTTTGCTACTGTGATGGCATAACAATACTTCCTCGTCAGCAATGCTTGGTTACTGAAACACTTTGTAATAAACTCTTGAATATCTCTATTATTACAGCTCGTACGGCAAAAAGATGTCAGACATAAATGACCGAATGAAAATCATATTTTCTATAATTATTGTTATCTGCTAATAGCTGGGCTGAGTAGCAGCTCAAATTGTAGATCGCTGGCCTTCTTAGCCCAACTTGGCAGGTTCGATCCTGTCTCAGTCCGGTAGTGAAGGTGCTCAAAACATAGTTAGTGGGACGTAAAATCCAATAACATTAACATTATTATGTGCTAATAACTTATATTTCTTAATATTCGAAGCTCGTGAAATAATACAGTATCCGTGATCCGTTATACAGTAAATACGAAGAAAGAGACAAAAATGCCGTGCGAGAAGAGACCTGTTACTGGATCTCGGTTATTTCAAAAGGGGGCCTCACACATCCCAGTCATGAGTGGTTAAAAAATATAGCCCAGTTCGAAATTTCATTTGGTGTGTTTCACGGTAAGACTGTATCCAGATGCAAAAACGTGAAAACTCTTATTTCTATTATGAAGTCAAAATTTCCAGTAATCCATGACAAAATAATTTGTCTCTACGTAAGGACTAGGACATTTATTAGGATATGGCATTTTAATGCAAAGAGTAAGGAGCTAGCACTGAGAAAATATGCCAATAAGAAGGCTAAGCTTTGGGCTGGTTCATCAAGTAATTAAATCTCCTGACACATACGTTTTAATAATTTAATATAATTCCATAAAGATGTCGATATGATGCATATTTTCCTATGCCATTTGATCTAAATATTTACTTCATCAGGAAATAAATTAATTATTTTGAGTTGCATGGCAATATTTTATTTCTTATCGTAATATATGTCATGCATTTGATAGTTGATGTTCTACCTGCTCAGCATGTAACGAAATTTAATGCATTTTCACGTTTTTAAATCTATTGGAAGTGCCGTTACTTATCGAATCGGACTAAACCAGACTATTATTTGATGAAAGATTGAGAAGATGTTTCACAGGCACGAGAACTCACAGGCGTGGTGTACTGCGACTGTGTACCTTACTCGCTATCGTTCATACCGCGTGACGTCAGAGCGCTCCAGCCAATGGAAGCTTCAACCGCCGGTGTAGCCTACCTTATATTCTAGTTACCTTGGCTGCTCCCTTCAAGCAATACCATAGGAGACAGTGTTCCAGAATTTATAATAGTAGAAAAAGAGCGTCTTTAGTTCACACAATCACCCTCGAGGAGACTATTCTCCAACATTTACAAGTTCCAAGCCTATTAAAGGCACAACCTACATTAAAAAAACAAAACAAAAACAAAACAGTAGACACTCTCTTATTAAAATAGTGACCTTTAACAGGGACAATAAGTGTCCATTCCACCTGGCCTAAAAAATCATATGTTAGGAGGTAAACAGTTGCACTCCTTTGGAATTCACCAGCACATCATTAAAACCCTATGTGGGCTTATTGTCCGAAGTTATAGAAGCCAACCCTGTACTACGGAGGTGACTAGGTGGAGAAAAAGTTTTAATTTACGAAATTAAGACGTAGATTTTACGGAATACAAAATCATAGTCACCTCATTATCAAGTTGAAAGGGGTTGCAAGAGGGTTCTCACACTTTATTCCCTAGGTTCGGTAAAGTTCTTTAGACTGGTTTGAAAGGTAACATCTAGAAATGGACAAGTACCGTCATCGTATTCGCAGTAAGTTCTTCGGAAGTTACGAAATGTTAATGCCAAACATAATTCTGCATTTTTAAAATTCTTAACTTATATTGGTAGCTATTTTGGAGTTTTCATACTACATAATAAAACTTTTAAAAAAAGGAACACAGTGGCTCTAATGATTTTCGATGTCGAATCGTCTGCTCTAAATATCATTTTACTCTCCACCTCACACTATTCTCGTTATGATTAGTGAATATAGGAAAGACTTCATTATTTTGTTTGGGGAATATGAATATTACCAATTTTAGTTAAATGTTCGGGATCACTGTAGATGGACGATGGCTGTAACATACAGTGTCTTCCATATAAAGTAAGACCGAACGCGCGGTGTTTGTATTCTGCGCTATGGCAGTTGCCTCAGCCGAACTTATGTCGCTCGCGGCCGCCCTGCTTTAAGCAAGTATACAATCTTATATGAAATTTTACCTTATAAAAGATGCTAGAAGTGTCTTCCTCCCCGGGTTATATAGGCATTGTATCTGGTAACCACATTCTGGCTGATACGAATGAATTCTGCCTCTATAATATTTCTGATTTCATCCGTAATGTTTACTTTCAGCTTCTCCAATGTGTAAGGATTTGTTCGATACACTTTTTCTTTCAGTTTACCCAATAAGTTAACATCACACACTGATAGATCTAGATAACGAGGGGGAAATAGACCAGCACTGACCACTCTGTCTGCAAACACTTTCGAGATTGTAAGAAGGGAGTAGACTCAACTCGTACTTACAATAATTTTATATCCGGAAATGCGGCGTTGCAATGACAACTGCCTCACCATGTTAACAGCTGAAATTTAGACTGACGACTGATGCTTGCAAGGTCAAGAACTATGCGCGGGCCTCCAATTCTGCAACTTACGTATCGGCTTGGACGGTCTTACTTTAAATGGGAGACCCTTTATATTTTAGAGCACCTATCTTCTTCTTCATGTACTTCATATTTAAACACTTAGCATTAGAAACCAAACTATCTTTCACAATACATCCTGTGACAATAGAGTTCGGTGAATGAAGTCAGAACGGTCGATTCGGCAACAATGGCGACACACAACGCTGCACCTGAGTAGCAACAGGTTTTGACCACCTGTTCCCAAAGTTGTTCAGTTGAGCATCGTGTGTGTGCCATGTAAGACCTGTTTGACATAGTGCGTGTTTAGTACGTTGGTTCTGAACTGCGAACAGGAACATGAACGACCAAAAGATCAATGAACAGTTTTGTTTTAAGCTTGGCAAGACACGCATGCGATGTTGGTACGTGTTTATGAAGATCAAGCACTGTCTTTCAAGTGTCTTTCACTTGGCTGACGATCAGAAGCAGGCACGTTTAGAGGCTTCACAGGATTTTGTCGAAACGGCGGATGCGACACTAAATTTCTAGAACTGTATCGTCACTGAGGATGAAACCTAGTGTCCCAGGTACGACCCTGAAACGAAACGGCAAAGCATGGAATGGCGTTCTCAGGAGCCCCTCGTCGGAAAAAGGTCAGAACCGAAAAGTCACGCATCAAAACGATGCTCATCTCCTTTTTCGATAGTCAAGGCATTATCCACAAGGAATTTCTACCTGAGAGAACGACGTTTTGAACATCATCCCAAAGGAAGCCTTCTTGCAAAGTTTCCAGGACATATATCGCCGATCTCATTAGTGCATAGTTATGGGACGGGACTATTTCGAAGGACAGTAAGGTCACTGTCGTGCATTGTTCATCTATGTTGATAGTACAGGACTATTCACCTAACTTTATTGGCACAGGTTGTATGCTACTTCATTAGGAATTAATTTTATTACGACTACTGTAGGGTTTCCCTACCACGAGATTGGGTCATTTTGTAATTTTCGCTTATCTGGGGTGAGGATTATTTTACGATCTAGAGTTTAAAATAAATTTAGCCCCTAGGTGTAGCTGTAGCATGCCTGCTTCTTACCCGGGGGAAAGAAAATAACATTGAGAGGTAATGAAGATTGTTCATTTAAGAGGAAATACGACATGATAACCATTTCCCATTAACGCGGGGCATACTGCATAATAAAATAAGAAGAGATGTAGTCGTTCGAAGAATGAGGTATGCTAAAACGAAAGGTGGAAAATTATGGGCTCAAATTGGGGTTGGGGGTCTCAAGCGAAAAATCGATGAACAACTGTTTACGAAACACGTAAAAATAAGTTATTGTAGCTCAAAAAGTATTACAGATACAGGAATAGTTTTTATATTAAATTAGAGGGATGATTGCACTAGAGTGACCACCATAGCTGACCTAATGCGTATGACGCCATCACAAGAAGACCGCCCAATTAAGGTACCGTATGTTTTTGGCAGTCGAAAGTCACCGCGCGGTGTAGCTTAGTGTGTAGATACCGTGCAGGCGTGAATGAGTTGTCATATTATTTATATCGACGAGGTCTATCAGACAACACAAGAAAAATTAAAAAGCGACTGTAAATAAAGAAAATTGAAGGTTTTGTTATTGAAAATTTACGAATTTTAACATTCTTCACAAAATGTCAAAAATATAAGAATAGTAAGTGGTTTAGAGCTCATATAAAATGCATGCATAAGGGAACTAGACTCAATAAGCGAGTGAATTGATTTCGAAAAGTTTTCGTAACGTTTCTAAATAAATAAATGTACGTAAAAACGTATGAAGCTGTTAGGGAAGCGATTCAAACTTGAGCCTCTTGTAAACACAAATAGAAAAATTAAACGACATTGCAAATCATGCATATTTTACTTCCCACATGATTCGCAATTGTACAATATAATGTTGATATTTGCTTAAAAATTGTGCAAATGAAAACATACATGAATTAATTAAACCATGTAAACATTTCAAATTGTTTATCATTCCAAATTACAGCACACGAGACATCTAACGTAGGCCTAAACAAGTCTAGCGGCCTACCACGATTTTTTGTTTAAGACACATTTGACTTGTGGATAAGAAAATACTTCTCTATAGAACTGACAAAGAAGGAAAGAAAATAATATTGAGCGATAATTAGGATTATTAAGAGGAAATACGAAATGAATATCATGCCCTCTTAACGCGAGGCATACATGAACATAAGAAGAGATACAGTCGGTCGATGAATGAAGGTAGCCTTTGTTAAAAGGAAAGGCAGGAAATTGAAGGACTCATAAACCAAGAGGAGAACAAGCGCTGACAACGGGAGGTCAGACATAAAACAGGAAAGCCAGTGGAACTGCAAGTAACATCGGATTCAGCTGTGGTACCGTGCTCAAAGAAGCAATTTTTACAAAAATATAGTTGGTTTTATTCCACACTCTCACCATAGGTTTAGACAAGTATTCTTAACGTTTATGAAGAAGTATATTCACGTAAAGATGCGTTAAATATGAAACTATCAAGTCGTTCCGAAGGCCGCAGTTTCAGATTCGATTAGTCAACAAAGGTTCGGATGAAGCACACCGAATTCAAGGAAGATGTATTATTCATATTCATGATGGTTTCTGTGTATTAAGAAAACGAAATTAAATAGAATATGCTTGGATTATTGTTTCAAAGAATATATGAAATTTTAGAGCTTGCGATCGTTCTAAACGGACATTGGGGTTTCGCGAGGGAACTGGAATATAATTTTGTATGTTTCTTCTTTAATTTGATTTATACCTACAAGGTAAGGACTCCATCATAGAGGGTATTTCCTACACATTCAGACAATACGCGAAAGCAGTTATGCGTGATATGAGGTCTACCACTGCCCTGCGAATAAATGTAGGGATGTTATAAAAAATACCAATGCTCTGTCACCCACTGACAGGCTTAGAGAAGAAAGTAGACCTCATGGAGAGTGAGGTTTGAAAATATCCTTTGATGGTAGAACGATGAACCGATATAAATTGGTCCACAAGCAAAGAGGCGTTAGTGGAGAACAAACACTCGCTGTAATCTCGCCACGCAGACACTCCACTCCGCCTAGCTCATCCCAGAAGCCTTTGCGCCCTCGCTCCTCAGCCAAGTTAACCCCAACTTGTTTGCTTGCTTCGCTACTTACTGACCCACAGAAGGCCATACATTATCAACTTTATAAGAGCCGCAATAAATTGACCCAATTAATAAATAGCAATCCATGATTTTAATTTCATCCGTCATACATGAGGATGATATGTTTCTGCTGTATAATAACATTTGGACTCATTGATAAAGTTGCTAAGTGTTTCACAAGTCATGTTTATATCTTTACAACTGGTATTGTAAATACTGAAACGGTTCTCAGACAAGATAAGCTAAAACCCTAAACTACATTCTTGAGACTGAATGGCTAAATGATAACGTTGGAAGAGTATTTAGATTGTGGGGAGCTATTCTATTTTAGAGCGTATTATATCTACGCTGTGTTTCTAAGACAGCTGATAGGATGAGTAACTTAATTCAACACATCATGCATTTAAACCTGCCTAACACTTGCTTGACAGGAAATTAGCGCTCTTGATTGACCGATGTCATTGGAAGAGTGCATAATATTCGGAACAATTATTTCAGTCAGGCAAACGGGAGAGAGAGTTATCCATAATAATTACTTTCTCATACTGCCAACTTCGTTCATCTTCTTCCGTTACCTTCTCCTCAAAAAAATTAGGCGATCATCACAGAGGAAGTTATAAAGTGAGAGGGAGGAATTTAATTAGGTTCAAATGCAGAAAACAGTTTGGCCTATGCTGACGACTTAGTCTTAATGGCAGTCTGTGCTGAAAACCTGCAATATAATATCTTGCAACTTGTAAACAGGTGCAGTGGGTATAACATGATTTTTTTTCTATTTGCTTTACGTCGCACCGACTCAGATATGTCTTATGGCGACGAAGGGATAGGAAAGGCCTAGGAAGTGGCCATGGCCTTAAATAAGGTACAGCCCCGGCATTTGCCTGGTGTGACAATGGGAAACCACGCAATACCATCTTCAGGGCTGCCGACAATGGGGCTCGAATCCACTATCTCCCGATTACTGGATACTGACCGCACTTATGCGACTGCAGCTATCGAACTCGGTGATATGAAAATTAACCTCTCCAAGACTAAAGGGATGTCAGTAGGGAAGAGACCTAAGAGAATGTCAGAGAATTGAATGTCAGTTTGGGAATACAAAACTGGAACAGGTAGATCATTTCAAGTATTTAGGATGTGTATTCCCCCAGGATAGTAGGATGGTAAGTGAGATTGAATCAAATTGCAGCAAAGCTAATTCAGTGAGCTTGCTGTTGTGATCAACAGTACTCTGTGAGAATACTATATTTACACCGGTCTATTGTCCGATATGTTGGCTAAATTTTCAGCCTACTGGCCTTCAGTTCAGAGGGTTCCGGGTTCGATTTTCGGCCGGGTTGGGGATTTTAACCTTCATTGGTTTAATTCCAATGGCCCGGGGGCTGGGTGTTTGTGCCGTCGCCAACATTCCTGCAACTCACACACCACACATAACACTATCCTCCACCACAATAACACGCAGTTACCTACACATGGCAGATGCCGCCCACCCTCATCGGATGGTCTGCCTTACAAGGGCTGCACTCGACTAGAAATAGCCACACGAAATTATTATTACCGGTCTATTTTCAGACCAACTTTGCCTTACAAGAGTGATAGCTGGGTAGACTCAGAATGTCTTGGTCATAAGCTAGAAGTAACAGATATGAAAGTAGCGAGAGTGATCGCTGGTACAAACGGGTGGGAACAATGACACGTTTACCATGAAGGTGGGGGTGAGAAGGAAGCTAACGATGTTTGCTCGCATCTCCAACACTATATCGATACCTTCATTCATTTCGACGTCAAACGACTTCTAATTTTTTCCGATAACTGCACTGGGCAAAACAAGAACCAGGCAATAAGTCGATTCATTATGGCACCGGTTGAACTCAAAAGGTTTGAATCGGTGGAGATTATCTACCTTTTACGAGGGCACTCTTTCATGCTAT